>NC_134902.1:10330476-10641643 GCF_041734735.1 Babylonia areolata | reverse complement strand
CTTTTTTACTTATTTTTTTTTATTCTCAAAAATTGGGCACTTATTGAATCTCCCAACAAGAGCTGTCATTATTATCATTTTTTTGTTCAAACAGGAACTTCTTTTGCTAAGCATGGAAGTTTTATTTATTTTGCAAACGTTTTGGTGCAGATAGTAAAAAAGGGAAATTACTCTGTAATTAATGCTAGGGGACTTAATTCGCTTTAAACTGATCTTTCTCATCTTAAACATTACATTTTGAAAATATACACAATACATAAAAAGCTAGGATTTGTTTTTTCAGTGTATCACAAGTGAGTCTTGAAGGCCTTGCCTCTCTTGTTCTCGTTTAAAATTGTTTTGAGAGACTTTGAGATCCATGGTTTGTTGTTGGGGAAAAGTTTAAATATTTTTGTCGGAATTATCATGTCTTCACAGAAACTGATGTAAGATGTAACAACATCAGCTACTTCATGAACATTCTCACATGGGTCAGTCAACACACTCCAATCAGTACAATCAAAACATCCTCTCAGTTCATCCACACTCTCTGACGTCCAAACTTTCACACTCTTTTTCACAATCGGCTCTGTCTGTATCTTTGGTCTGTAGGCTGGGATTAAATGAACAACATCATGATCAGATACACCCACTGGTGCAAGGGGAACAGACTTGTAGGCATTAGGAATGTTCCCTTAACACAGATCGATTGTCTTGTCCAGTCGGGTCCGGCAGGTAACATTGTTTAAAAGAAGGTAAGGCTTTCTTTAAATCACAGTGATTAAAATCTCCAACAATAAAACACGGGGCATCGGCAGAGATGAGTTGAAGGTCGCGAACAACACCTGCGATCGTCCTTCCTGCACGTGCAGAAGATGCCTGGTCAAAAGACTGGGGCGTACACAACAGTCAAAAAAATACGGCCGAACTCACGTGGCAGGTATCGAGGCCTACACGAGTTCAAGTTCCTGTGTACACAGTTGCTTCTTCACACACACATTCGCACTGTCACACCACTTCTCGTTGACATACAGGCACCACCCATTTTCTTCCCCACTTTCTTGCAGTCTCTGTCCATTCTGTACGGAGTGTTAAAACCATCAATCGCAACACATTCATTCGACACTTTCTCACTAAACCAGGTTTCGGTAAAACAAAGCACACACGAGTTCCTAAAATCATTTAAAAATCGACAGTTTGCTCGTACTTCATCTAAATTACAGTTTCTGCCGTTTGGGTTAAGAGATCTGACATTGGATAAAATCATAGATGGCAGTGGGGGCTTAGTGTTATTTTTTCTCAGTCTTCTCTTCACGCCTCCTCTCTTTCCTCTCTTTCGTGCTTTCTTTCGCTCACCTTCTCTTTCATTCTCATCATCATCACAAATAAGATCACGAGGTAAAAGTTGCTCAGTAAAAGCGGATGGGTCGCGCACTGACCGTAAAACAGGCCCTCCAATTGCATAGACTCTGAGAACATTTCTACAAATGTTTTTGCTTTCTCTGCACTGGACGGAAATTCTTTGTCTTCTATCTTAATTGGGCAAGATGGCAAACTTATACCTTCTTCCATTTCAATGAATTTTTTTTCCAAACCTTTTTAGTGATATTGAGATATGTATCATTATACAAGTGCAATTTCAACGTCCTACAATAAATGGAAGTAAGTAAAGGGAAATCTTTAATGAACATCCCTCATACTAGCACTAGATTGGATTATGAGACCTCCACAGCCCTGAAGCAAAATGCATACAGTGGACAACTGAATGACCTTAACTCTGTTGATGATCTGGCCCTCCTCTCCCACGACCACCAACAGATGCAGGAAAAAACCAGCCAGTACTGTTGAGGAAACCACAGCTTGCCTGGGTCTCAACATCCACTGTGGGAAAGACCTGTAAGGTCAATGCAGCGAACACAACACCAAACAGGCAGGAAGGCAAGGTGCTAGAAGAAGTGGAGAGCTTCAATTACCTTGGAAGCATAATTGACAAGTAAGGTGGATCCAAACTGGAGAGAATAAAGAGAATCCAAACTTTCATCAGGATCTGCCTCAGGATTCTCCGGATTTGCTGGCCAAAGAAAATCAGAAATGATGAACTGAGGGATCAAACAAGACAGCAGCCTAAATAAGAGTTTCCCAAAGACACTGAAGATGGATCAGTGACATGCTCCGAAAATCTGCACCCAGCCCAAGAAGGCAAGCCGTCATCTGGAACACACAAGGGAGACTGGAGAGACCGGGATGGCTGGACAGCATTGTTGGTGGCCTATGTCCCAGGCAGAGGTGTGCACAATAGTTCATAGTGTAACATGTTTTATTTTACTACGAAACAAACCAATACATAAGCAATTTGTTTCTTTCAAGCGTTTTGCAAAGTAAAGTTATGTGATAAAACTACAGAGTAAAGGTTCAAATGGCTGCATATATAAATAAAAATCATGGCCTCAGCACGACGAGCACTTGGTGGGCTTTCCCATTTGAAAGTAAAATTCAATGTTTGCCTGTGGAATGTGGTTTGCCTCATGAATGTGGTAGTGCCCATCAACGAAATAAATAAAAATCAGTTTCAGGGCCAAGGCACCTATGACTTACAGGATATATTCAGAAAAAAAGATTTTCTTTTTATTGAATAAAAATAATGTCTGTTGCAATAAGTGGTGTTTAAATTTTCTTTATAATCCATACTCTGGTCAGGTCAGGTCATTAGATCTGCTACTGGTAACCTGTAATCCAGTACAACCTGTTCAGGGTCAGGTTGCCGACGACTAAACCGGCACTCCCACCGCTCCCTTCCGGGACTTGTGAGGCGGGTGCCTAGACACCCTTATGGAGATCCATAAAAAGGCGTTGGCTCAGGAGAACCACCGACGGCCATCTAGCTCCACCGTGCTGTGTGCATGCCACACGCAGTTGGCCCCTGGGGTGTGTCTACCCATGCATGCGAAGTCTGGATCCGGCAGAATCTGCGGAAGAAACCTATCGGTTCAACGGAGAGGAAGGCGGTTACAGCAACGCACTGTGGAGTGCAGAGAGCAAGATGAGACACCGAAAGGATATCTTGGTCATCCACTGCATCCGTGCTCATCCTCCAGTTGTCTCGATTTAGTCTTGGCACTGGAAATTGGTGGACCCGGACGAGAGAGTGAGGTCGACGTTGCGCAACTCCTCTTCACTTTAAACAAACTCATCGCGCAAGTCATCAGTCATCCAAAATGACCTTTCATCCTTCATCATTTCATCACCCCCAAGTCCTGTGGCGACAGGCGAGCGACGAAACGACAGGTGTGGGTACACTGGCAGTCGCAGCCGCAGACCTGCACGTAGGCGGCTCAGGCCATAGGGTCGTTCTTCGTCGACAGGAGCAGCGATGGAGCTCGGCAGCCGTCTGAGCAGCCCTCTTTAGGAATGCACTGCTCACCTCCCTGGCATGAGGAAGGGGCTAGAAAAGGTGCCCTAAAAATTGCCTGCTCCATATCACCTTGGCCAGCATACCGCGGCTGGTGGGGACCCTACATCAGCGGTCGAAACAAGAAAGAAAAGAAAAAAACAAGGATCGTTCCTCTCACCATTGGTGCTTGGAACATAAGGACTCTCCTGGACTGAGATAACGCGGACAGACCCCAAAGGAGAACGGCACTAGTTGCATCTGAACTCGCCAGATACAACATTGACATCGCAGCCTAGAGTGAGACTCGGCTTGCAGGCGAAGGCGAGCTCTGTGAACAGGGATCTGGTTACACCTTCTGGAGTGGACGAGGAAGCGAATAGCGACGTGAGGCTGGCGTTGGTTTTGCAGTAAAAACAGCACTTGTCAGCAAGCTAGCTGGAATCAACGATAGGCTTATGACCATGAAACTCCCACTGGCATCTGGCCAGAAGCACCTCACCATTGTCAGTGCCTACGCCCCAACCATGACCAACCGGGATGAAGTGAAGGCGAAGTTCTACGAGGACCTTCACTCTGTCATTGCTGCTATCCCTAAAACAGACAAGCTCATCATTCTTGGGGACTTCAATGCTAGAGTTGGCTCTGACTACATCTCCTGGGATGGAGTGATTGGAAAGCACGGTGTGGGCCACTGCAACCCAAATGGACTGCTTTTGCTTCAGACCTGTGAAGAGCACGAACTGCTGATAACCAACACAGTTTTCTGCCTCCCTACCCGTAACAGGACGTCATGGATGCACCCTCGCTCAAAGCATTGGCATCTCATCGATTATGTTATCGTCAGGAAAAGGGATAGGCAAGATGTACGTGTAACAAAGACCATGTGCGGCGCCGAGTTTTGGACAGACCATCGCCTTGTAGTCTCGAAGCTGAATATTCGAATCCAGCCCAAGAGACGCCCCCAAGGCCAGAAGGCTCCAAAACGGCTCAACATCGCCAAGCTGAAAAACATCACCATCAAACAGTCCTTTGTGGAGCTGCTGGAAGATCGTCTGGAATCCGCCTCTCTGGACAACCAGAATGTGGAGTCTGACTGGAGGACCCTGCGTGAGCTGATCTATAGTACAGCTTCAGAGACCCTGGGACCCATGACCAGAAAGCACAAAGACTGGTTTGATGAAAACTGTGATGAAATCAAGCAGCTTCTGGGTGAGAAACGCCGTCTGCATCAAGCCTACCTGAGCAACCCAAAGTCCACATCAAAAAAGGATGCGTACGATGCCATCCGCAGGACTGTTCAGCAAAAGTTACGCCAGATGCAGGATAAGTGGCTGAGTGACAAAGCTGATGAGATCCAGGGATATGCTGACAGGCACGATATGAAGAGGTTCTATGATGCCTTAAAAGAAGTCTACGGCCCCACATCCTCAGGATCATCCCCCCTCCTCAGTGCAGATGGGAATACCTTGATCACCGAGAAGGAGAAAATTCTCGAACGCTGGGCTGAGCACTTCAACATTGTCTTAAATCGCCCTTCCTCCATAAATGATGAAGCCATAGATCGTCTCCCACAAGTCCCCATCAACGAAGCACTGGACGATCCGCCAACACCTCTTGAGACCCAGAAAGCAATCCGTCTGCTATCCAGAGGCAAAGCACCTGGCTCAGACTCCATACAAGCAGAGGTCTACAAGGATGGAGGCACTGTGCTGACTGAGAATCTCCATCAGCTGTACTCACTCATGTGGAAAGAAGAGACGATCCCCCAGGATTTCAAAGATGCATCTATCATTCACTTGTACAAGCGAAAGGGGAACCGGCAAGCCTGTGATAACCATCGGGGCATTTCCTTGCTCTCCATCGCAGGCAAGATACTTGCCAGGATCCTATTAAACCGCCTCACAGCACACCTTGACCAAGGTCATTTGCCTGAGAGCCAATGTGGATTCCGGAAAGAGAGCGGAACCACCGACATGGTGTTTGCTGCAAGGCAGCTGCAAGAGAAATGTCAGGAGCAAAATGCTGATCTGTTCTCCACCTATGTCGACCTCACTAAGGCCTTCGACACCGTGAGTAGAGAGGGACTGTGGAAGATCATGGCCAAGTACGGATGCCCTCGGACAACCAATTCCATGAAGGCATGCAGGCTCGAGTCCAGGACAAAGGCGAAACATCTGCAACTTTTGCTGTCACAAATGGTGTCAAGCAAGGCTGCGTCCTGGCTCCAACACTGTTCAGCCTCATGTTCTCTGCAATGCTTACTGATGCCTTCAGAGATGGCGATGTTGGAATCGGCCTAAAGTACCGAACAGATGGCAAGTTGTTTAACCTCAGAAGGCTTCAAGCAAAAACGAAGGTCATGACAGACATCATCAGAGACTTTTTGTTTGCTGATGATTGTGCCCTCAACGCTGGATCTGAAGCTGACATGCAACTCAGCGTCGACAAATTTGCCACTGCCAGCAGGAACTTCGGCCTTACCATCAGCACGAGGAAAACTGAAGTTCTCCATCAGCCAGCCCCAGGGAAACCCTACGTTGAGCCCAACATCACAGTCAACGGTCAGAGACTCAGTGCGGTGGAGCGGTTCACATACCTTGGCAGCACACTGTCACGAAATGCGACCATCGACGATGAAGTGAATGTCAGGATTGCAAGAGCAAGCTCAACTTTTGGTAGACTCAATGCAAATGTCTGGAACAGAAGAGGCATTAGTCTTGAGACCAAGCTAAAGGTCTACAGAGCAGTAGTTCTCCCCACACTACTGTACGCCTGCGAAACTTGGACAGTGTACCAACGACATGCCAAGAAGCTGAACCACTTCCACACAACATGCCTCAGGAAGCTACTGAACATCAAGTGGCAAGACAAGACCCCAGACACAGAGGTGCTCGTAAAAGCCACCCTTCCCAGCATCTTCACCATCCTGATGCAGTCCCAGCTTCACTGGGCTGGACACGTGGCGCGCATGCCAGACCATCGGCTGCCCAAAAGGCTCTTCTATGGCGAGCTGCAACAAGGGAAGAGATCACACGGAGGTCAGAAGAAGCGCTTCAGAGATACTCTGAAAGTCTCTCTGAAAGCGTTTGATATCAACCCTGACTCCTGGGAGGAATCTGCAGTGGACCATGACAAATGGCGCACTGCTGTGCACAAAGGTACCAAGTTGTGCGAGGCCAACAGGACTGCTGCATCTGTTCAGAAGAGGCAGGCCAGAAAGTCACGGGCAAACAAGCTCCCTGACAATGGTATGCCTGTCTTTGTCTGCCCCAACTGTCAGCGAACATTTCGTGCGCAGATTGGACTATTCAGCCATCTGCGCATTCACAGATAGATTCATGAGCATCCTCCCCCCACCCCACCACCAGCCTCCCCCCATCCCCCAGCTGGATGACAACGATGGTCATCATCGATCTTGATGGACACACCACCACCACCATAATCCATACTGTAGGCTATTGGGTGACATTTGTAGCCAAACCATTGCAACTCCACTGATCTGGGTCAGTCTTCTTTCCAAAGGAGGTGTTCAACACTTACTCTGCCAGTTGACTTATTGATGAGAGGTGCTGATCCCAGAACAAAACAGATGTTTAAAGCCTGTATCTCAGTGACATCACTGATCCATCCTTTGTGTCACATCTGTCCAGGATGTGTGTCAGTGTTACCAGTCCCAACACAAATGACATGTCGAGTGCCTGTTAAACCTGTCTCTGAATTAGCAAGAACCTTTACAAAGGTGAGAGAGAACGCAAGAACGCAAGAATTGTATTGTATAGGCCATATGACCCGTTACAACAGATCGTGCGGACAATGTCAGAGTGAACCTTTGTTATAGTAGACTATGAACATAAGAAAGAAGAAAAAAAGAAAGAAAAAAAAAGCATTAACGACGTCGGTTTGCATAATAAATGTATCTTCCAATGTCATGGAGGCAATGCTTGTCTTGCATCAAATGCTGAAACCTAGTCATCGACGGATAAAGCGTGTTATTTTTTAGGAATATACTTCTGTCGTAAGTCATTCAATTCTGTGCAGTGGAAAAGAAAATGCAGTTCCGTTTCTATGGCATTGTGGCAGAATGAACATGTGAAATCTTGCTCTGATACAGCAGTGTAACGTTTTTTGTGCGTCTGTAGTTCGGATATACCTAATCTAAATCTTATCAGGATGTCACGGATATGTTTGTTCGTAACTGTAGTGAAGTAAGCTTCCAAGGATACTGATGTTTTGAATGTGTGGTAAACACTAAATCTAGTGCTGCTGGTGGTATGTTCAGTCCAGTTTTGGTAGTAACAATCTATCAGTCTCTGTTTGAAAGATCCCAGGAATATATTTTGATTTGCCACCCCCTGATTTTCCCATACAAAGCCAAAACCCGTCTCGTATAAAGTTTTATAAACCTGTGTTACCCAGCAAATCTTACCATCATTATGAAGTGACAGGAGCATGTTGTATGCTTTACGTGGAAGTCTGGAATCATCTAGTGTTGTTAAACGTAACCAGTATTTGATGCAAGCGACATAGGTAAAAACATATAAAGGGTAACGTCCAGTTTCGCCGTACACCATGTCGTTTGGGGTTCGGGGGCTGACATTTAGCAAATTCTTCAATGCAAAGGTGTGAACATTTTCCACCACTTTCTGTTGTGTTAAACCCATATTTCTGCACCATATAACAACATTGGCTTAATTTGTGTGTCAAAAAGTTTTACAAAAATGGTTGCTGAACAATCTTCTAATCTCCAAAGGGTTCTAAAAATATCAATGACCCCGCTTTACAAGTTAAGCCACTGACGGCTTTACTAAATGCTAATTTTGTTGAAAAATCATACCTAGGTAGTTATAGGAATTTACCACTGACATTACCTGCCCTTTATAGAACCACATTTCTTTCTTTGCCACGTAACCCCCATTTCTGAAAATAAATTTCTGATTTGTGAAGATTTACATGAAGTCCTAGCTCATCTGATTTGCATGCAAGTTCATTTAACTGGTTTTGTAAGCCTGTAACCGTGTCTGATAGTAAAATAATATCTGCAAACAGTAAAATAAAAAGTTCAAGCACATCGGGGGAAAGTTGTATACCATGTTTTCCATTCTTAATGATGTCCTGAGCCAGTTCGTTAATGAATAAGGAGAACAAAATGGGACTTGTTATTTCACCTTGTTTTAAACCCTTAAGGCAATGGAAAGCTTCTGAAATCTGACTTCCAATACGAATGCGGGCCTTAACAGTTGTGTACATACTCTTTAGTGTGTTCAGTATATTCCCTTTTACTCCTAATTTGTGTAAAATGGGCCACAATTTGCAATGAGAAAGAAGATCAAAGGCTTTCTTAAAATCAATGAACGCAACATACAATTTTATGTTTTTCAATAGATGTTTTTGAATCATAGCAAAGAGCGTGAAAATGTGGTCAATTGTAGAGCGATCCTTTCGAAAGCCTGCTTGTATCACACCAAGAATATTTTTCTCTTCTACAAAAGCTGACAATCGTTTATTTAAGATGTAACTAAAAATTTTGCTACAAATATTTAATAAGGAAATACCTCTGTAGTTATCAGAATCGTGCAGATTTCCTTTCTTGTGTATTGGGTGGATCAGGGCTTCTGTCCAAGCTTCTGGATAATGTCCAGATGAAAAGATACTATTAAATAAATGGACGAGAAAATCTGTTACTCTGCCACGTGTGACTGCGGTCTTAAAGATTTCGCGGATAATACCATCAATACCTGCTGCTTTATTATTCTAAGGTGGTGAATGGCCTTAGTTACCTCCTCGGCGTTCAGCCGTGTAACATCATCGTCACAAACAGTAGCATCAGCCGGAAAAGCATTGATTTCAGATTCCTCTTCTTCCTGCCCACCTTCTCCACTACCAAAAACATCTTTAAAATGTTGAACCCAGATTTCCAGTGCAGTTTTCCCCATTTGTGTCGTTTTATGTGAAAATTTCTTAACACAACGCCAAAATTTCCCAGAATCATTAACATTGTAAGTTCGTCTCAGGCTTTTCTTTTGATTTCCTTTTCTTTATCGGCCAACAACTTTTTATAATTTTTGCATGTGTCACAATACGACCTTCTGTCGGGTGAAGACTGGGTACGCCGACAAGTTCGGAGAGCGGACCGAGTGGTCCTCCTCATTTGTTTACACTCTGCGTCAAACCACGCACTCCCCTTTCTCTATTTCCTCGCACAGTTTTTTTAAAGCACGAGGCGGCAGAAGTTAACATGTCTGTAAAAATATTGACGGCTTCACTTATATCTTGGTGTAGCAGACGGTCTGCTTCAACTAGTTTTTGTACATTCTCAAGCCGTTCAAGATTATTTAACAAGACGTACTCTTTGTCTTCTGACCATATAAGTTTGTTGAAACAAGAAAAGGTTTCTTCCCCATGTTCAAAATTTTCTGTACAATAAACATGACATATTATCGGCATATGCTTGGACTCAATACGTTCCCCAACATACATCTCACGAGGTAATGTACAGAGTGAATGTGAAAACAAAAAGTAATCTATAACGCTGTTGCCAGTAGAAGACAAGAAAGTACAGCAACCGTCTTTTTGTCACCTTCAGTCGTACCATTTAAAATGTGTAGGTCGAAACTTGCACACAAGCATAGCAGATTTTTTCCGTAACTATTGAGATAATGATCATGAGAAAACCTACGAAAGCTGTTATTTGATTCCGTCCAAAGGTGATTATCATCAACGTTATCATTATCGCATCCCCCCTGTACAGAGCGGAAGAAATCGACGTCAAAATGCCAAGGAATTTTGTTTGCAATTCTGGCATTTAAGTCTCCACATATGATAAACTGTGCATCAATATTACATTCTAAAATATCTAGTAAGGTACGCTCCAGCATAGAAATACCATCCGCGAATTCACTGTTAGTGTAAAATGGGCTGTCAGTAGGGTTCAGGTATACGCAAATCATGAAAACATCTATCAGTTCCAAACAGTTCGATGGCCAACTGTAGTATTATTATATTGTTATATGGTGTTGACACTTTTCTAACAAATTTCATCAATTCATTCCTAGCGAGAACAATCACTCCTCCACTGTTTCTTCCCTGCTTTGAAATTTTTTGAGCTGGTGCAATATGAGGGGTGTGGGAAGGAAGTGCTGTTGAACAAAAGCTATGCATAAACGTTTCAGTGAAACAAATAAAGTCATAATCCGAAACATAGGACAGGAAAGAACGTTCCATGCTAGTCAGCTCACCTGAGGACTGATTTACACTGTCACTGACTACAGGGTCACGGCCTTCACGTCATTTCTTTTTCTTCCCAGCTTTGGAGTCCAACTGCTTTTTAGAGCACGAAGGGGTCACCCAGTCTGTCGGAAGTCTTGCCTGGGTATTACGTGTCTGTCTGTCTGAGTGAGTTTGTTGTGAGTTGCTGTTTGTTGGTGTCCGTGCAGCGCCGCTCTGCTTTCCTCGCACGGACATCACGGAAGGACTGCTGCTGCTTCGGTTGCGCTGGGGAATCCCCTGTTCTCTTCGCCGTGCTTTTAGGTGCAGGCGTACTTTTCTGGTGCGTTCGTCCTTTTCCACTGTCATCGCATCCTGTTGAGGACGGGCGGGAGGGAGAGGGGTTTCCCGTGCAATCTTGGGTGGGAGGGGAGAGATGAAGGGTCGTCTCCTCGTTCGTTGTCGTCGCAGAAAGTACTTGGTCTTGTGAAGTGTTTCCTGCGTCTGCTGTCACGTCTGTCTTTGCCGCGTCTTCCGTGTTGGACGGCACCGGGTCTGTAGACTGGTCAGTGCTGGCACAGCTGGCCTCACACACAGCAGGAGAGGGATGGATGCTCGGTTCTTGCTGTTCTGCTGCCAGGGTCATAGGACTGCTTCTCTCGGGTTCCCTTCTTTCCGGAACATGGTGATGAACAGGCTGTTGGCTGCTAACCTCATGCTGACCACTCTCCATATTGGCGTGACGGACTGGTTGGTCTGTTTGTCCTGCAGAACCCGACAGCGCGTGACTGTAAAGCCTCGTGCCAGGAACAACGGGCACACGGTCGGGACTTCGAGTCTGATCGGGGTGGGGCTTGGGGGTTGTATTGGTCAGTGGTTGGGATTCGGTCATGAGAGTTATCGTGATCGTTACGATGTCTTCTGTCTGCATGTCTCCGTGTAGTTACCTCTTCCATCCCAGGGATCTCTGTGACATCTGCCCTCCCACTGTGTGTACCTGGAGGGGGCTTGCTCTGCAGATGATCTGTGGTAACCTCTATCGTACCTGTCGTCTGGCTCCCCGTGTTGGTCACGGCGGTAGGTGTGCTGTTTTCTGTCATTTTGAGATGGCCCCCTACGACGATCCTCTACTTGCAGTCTGCCCCCTCTGAAGTAGGCAATTCGTCCTTGCTGACGGTGGAACTCCACTTCTTCCCTTTGGCGTGGAGTGAGATCTGCTGTGATCCTGACGTTGTCTCTTCCTAGCCGATCCTTGAGATCTCTGTCAGTCAGGATTTCCATTTTGTCTCCCCACCTGTGCATACAGACTATCAGTGGGTGTGGCGAATCTCTGTTTGTTAGATGGCCTCCAATACGATACGTTCTTTCTATATCGTGCTTGTGCCATGTGCGTGATGATGAATGCTGGTTGAGGAGATCCACGACAGTTTGGGTGCTCTTCTGGAAATCTTCCTGGTCCTGTTCTCTGACACCGATGAACTTCAGGGTGCACTGACGGGAATCTTTCTCTAATCCCTCTAGTTGCCGTTCTACTCTGTCTAAGCGCTCACCTAAGTGGCTCTGGTTGTGTCGAAGTTCATTTATATCTTCTCTATCATGCTGAACCCATTCCTGGAGAGTGGACAAATCAGAAGCCAGACGATCGAAAGCCTGTTCGAGTTTTCTCATTTTTTTGTCCATTCGTTGGCACAAATCATCTGCATGGGTTTGAAGAAAAGTGCATAAATGTGGTGTGTCGGTGGTCAAGGGAAGCCTGCACTTGTTGCATAGTCGTTGTTGTATGTGTAGTCACCGTTGTTGTCGTGGGTTGCGCCATAGTTGTAGTCTCTGGGGCCTGGGTTAGTCTTGACGTCGCCACACACTAACAAGAGTAGAAGAAACAGAGTGTACAGCGCAGCGACAGTCACAACAACACACCAGTTTCGTACCTCTGAGAGAGAGAGAGAGAGAGAGAGACAGAGAGAGACAGAGAGAGACAGAGAGAGAGAGAGAGCATACTAATACAAACATTAATCATTTTTATCTCTAAAAAAAGGTTTATTCCTCACTGTTCCAATAATTATGTGACAAAGGAATATTAACAGACAAAAGCAGAATATTTGCACATCCAAGGAATTTTAGACAAATAATGACACCACAACAGCTGAAACATTCCAGTCTACTTCCATTCATTTGATGATTCCTGTCTTCCACACTCACCTCACAAATAATGGATGTACAATCAACATCTATCTTGGTCTGCCTGCACACAGGCAAATGAGCATGGAAATTTACGCACAGGGACTCCATCTGCATCTACTGCAGAAATGCTGATACCATCACAACAAGATATACTCTCCAGTCATAGTCACTACCAACATCAACCACACACACAAAGACACACACACACACATACAATGAGAGAACAGCAGACAGGGGAAAAAAATTGGCACCTTTCAAATATGCTCTACCATCTTGTGAACACATATAAAAGCACAGGCATGTGTAAAAAAAATCAAACTGAAAGCGAGATGAGCTGTGACTTTGTACAAATGTGACCAGACAGTGAAACACACTTGGCTAAACAGTAGAACAGACTATAAACAAATGGACAGGACCTGCCCAACCTGTGAAAAAGACTATAAATAAGTGTGACATGCCAAAATAATGATAACTGTAATGAACCCAACTGGTGATCACACCATAGGAAACATAATAATGTGTACAGACAGTGTAACAGACCACAGACCAGTGTTATGTTACAGAAGGTGTAACAGAACATGCAGAAAGTGACAAAGTTCTTCCCAGCCTCCAATGCCAATAACTGACAGTCCTAATAACAGACAAGTTCCAAATTTCTATTCAAAAAAAAAAAAAAAAAAAGAAAAAAAAAGGGAAAAGAAAGTGCTTTTCCTAAAGTCCTCTTAACACTTGAAAGTGCACAGGTTTTTATGGCCGTATGGGCAGTGATTTCATATTTATTGTGTCATGAGTTCTGTAAAGGAAACATGAAATCACTCTCTCCTTCCACCACTTCAACCTTCCCCAACTGATTTCAGGTACCCATTCACACCTGGGTGAAAATCGGAGAAAAATATCTTTCAAAAAATGAAAACAACATGCCAAAATGAGGCCTTGAACCCTGACCGCTGGATCAGAAGTCAATGACAAACCGACTAGTCCATGGCGCCTTCATGAAAGCTTTGACGTAACAGCGGAGATTGAGCCTGAAGCAGGAAACAACAAATGCTCATCCACTGTGCATTCAGCCACAATCCAGTTTAGCATAGCTCACAGAAAAAAAACAGTTAATCATAGACAGCTCATAGCCATGAACAGTCAAATGCAGTGCCTATACAGTGCTGGTCACTGTCTACAAATAACAATGACAGAACAGCCACTGCAGGAGTACAAACAGCCACATGATCCCTGTGGATGTGTCTGACAGATGCTGATGGAAAGAAAACCTACCATCCATACTGCCTAGAAAAGAAAACCTACCATCCATACTGCCTAGAAAAAAAACAACCCATACATACTGCCTAGAAAAGAAAACCTACCATCCATACTGCCTAGAAAAAAAACCTACCATACCATACTGCCTCGAAAAGAAAACCTACCATCCATACTGCCTAGAAAAAAACAACTACCATCCATAGTGCCTAGAAAAAAAAACACTACCATCCATACTGCCAAGGAGAGAACGCCCATTTCCTAGGAAAGAAAACCAACCAACCACTGCCCAGAAAAGAAAACCCACCACCCACTGCCTAGGAAAGAAAACCCATCACCCAATACCTTAGAAAGAAAACCCACCATCCATATTGACTAGAAAAGAAACCCCGCCACCCAGTGCCTTGGAAAGAAAACCCATCACTCACTGCCTAGCAAAGAAACCCCGCCACCCAGTGCCTTGGAAAGAAAACCCATCACTCACTGCCTAGCAAAGAAACCCCGCCACCCAGTGCCTTGGAAAGAAAACCCATCACTCACTGCCTAGCAAAGAAAACCCATCACTCACTGCCTAGCAAAGAAAACCCATCACTCACTGCCTAGCAAAGAAAACCCACCACCCAGGAAAGGAAACCCACCATCCATACTGCCCATGAAAACCCCACCACCCACTGCCTTGTAAATAAAACTCATCACCTACAGACTAGGAAAGAAAACCCATCACCCACTGCCTAGGAACATAAAAACCCAACATCCAAATTACCTTGGAAAGAAAATCTATCACCCACAACCTAGGACAGAAACTCCACCACCACAGCCTAGGACAGAAAATCCAACATACAGCTTTCTGTTTCTACCAAATCAAAGCTAGCTTTCTTTCAGTTTGGTCACACACCTACACTGGGTCACATTTGTGCATCGACAAGACTCATCTCAGCAGTTTTTGTTAACTGCATAATCATAGTGTATTATGATTTTACATTAATGGAACAATGATGATAGTCAAGACCAACTAAACCCTTTAATCAGACAAGTTTTTGTTGTTGCTGTTATATTCATCCTGTTGTGAGTTTGACATTCAGTTTTCAATGTTTATTTAAGTGGACAGGATTCAAGGGGCATTATGGAAGTAGAGCACAGAAACGTGCAATGCCCTATAAAATTGCACTACCTCTTAGCATTCCGAGGATAATGCCAACAGAAGAATAATTTTGATAAATAAACACAGAGGCACAACTGAATAAAGAGTTCTCTTTCTGATGATGTAAAACAGAGCTTCACATAAAAACCAACACCTGCAATCTCAGGTGAGAAAGGGTTAAAAAGTTATCTGTTTCCGGGTAACACAGGCCATCAGGCAGAGTGAGCATGGGAAAAAATGGGATGGAAATCCACTCGGCACAGGTACACTGTCACAGAGTTAAACAGTAATCAGCTTTCACCTTACACAGAAACATGCACCAACATTTGTTCTTCCCGTTATTTAATAATGGAGTTTTCCTCTTTGTCGTTTGCATTCCTTGCATGAAATAACAGTACAACAAATCATCCCAAGAATGACCATTATGATAGGACTTCTGATTTTTACTTGTATGAATACCTGCTCAGAAAAGAGCAGTCCCTGCGTTATCTTTATCAATGTGTCAACAATTAATTGTAAATTATAACTGTTTATGAATTATGCTGCTGAAATAACTGCTGAAAATGTTACTGGTGATCTGTGTCATTCATTCTCAAGCATCATATTCCTAAACAAGACAGCCAATGATAGATGTGTGTGTGTGTGTGTGTGTGTGTGTGTGTGTGTGTGAGAGAGAGAGAGAGAGAGAGAGAGAGAGAGAGAGTGAGTGTGTGTGTTTGTGTTTGGTCTCTGTCTCTGTTACTGTGCTAAAGACGTGTGAAGAAAATCCTGGTCCTCTGTGATCAATAGCAACAAAATGTGCAAGCAAACACCTTTTTCTGAAAATGGCAACATTTAAGTTAATCATGGACATACACACACATGAACTCAACCAGGGTGCTATTACAGACTCACTTCCTTTACAAAGAATGCATATCCCCCTCCCGACCCCCCACTCGCCTCTAAAAAAAAGAACAAAAACAAAAAACAACAAAAACAAAACTTATCACTGACTGCCTAGCAAGGAAAAACCATCTACTTGCAAGCAAACAGACAATAATAATTGGTGTCATATGCTGTGAACACACTTGTAGTCGTACTGCAAAGAAACCATGCAAGCACAAACACTTGCATGTTGACATTTTTGTGTGCGCAATAATTATCACAATACCAAAAGTTCAAACATAAAATATTTAAATAGGTTTCTTCAACATCTTCACACAAATAAGCCACAACAAAACATCAAAAGCTCTCTAAACTCTGTGTGTGCATGTGTGTGTGTGTGTGTGTGTGTGTGTGTGTGTGTGTGTGAGCAGTGGAAACACCCACATGCCTTTACCCTTTTTTTGTTGTTGTTTCTTGTTAAAAACTTTTATTCAAATTAAACTCATGGTCCACTAAAATCAATGGCAACAAAATGTGCAAGCACCCTTTATTTTGTAACTGGAAAAAAGTACACTACCACACCAGTAATTTCCATAAATAAATATAACCACAGAAAAATACAAGAAAAAGATGAAAACGTAAATAATTATACAATATTCATATCATGGGACCAAAAACGTCCAAATAATTCCCACTGAATAACACCTAAAATATCATATAAACAGAGTTTAAAGTGAATAGGAAAACAAATACTTGCACATACCAACCACAAACAATCACAGGGACATGCATTCACACAAACCAGGGAGAGAGCGAGAGAGTGGAACACAAACCAAGCCAACAAAGAAGTGTAAATCCACGGTGTCAATGGCAGACTGACACTTCATAGACAAACTATTTACAATGCAAATCTTTCCCTGCACTTTTGCTGCTGACACATACCTCTCACTCCCCCAACACACACACATACTTCTGACTGCACATGTGCGTGTTTGCACATATCTGCCAAACATACCTCACATACCCTCAAACATTGAGACACACTCCTGCCTACACACACACACACTCCAAACTGCATACACCCATATGTGCATGTCCACATCTACCACACATTCTTTCAAACATGCTGAAACACACACACACACAAACCATTTATCTTTGAAAAGAAGCATTTCCAAATTGGCAAGTTATCACTGTACATGGACACTGAACTCACATTCTGGAAATGATGAACTTATTGCACTGATCAAGGGAGCAAGTACTGTGCTCAGTGTAGCAGAAACCAGACACCAACTGTTCCACACATGTAACACAGCAGACACTGACTGATCATCATGAAACCCAAGCATGTAGAAACAAAATAATACAGACAACTCAATACGATCCAAGCAGCCAAAGAAACTCTTCACCAGATACTGTTAAAAATCAGGACAATTCACACTCAAAATACATTCATCTGCCTGTACAAACTGGACATGGTAAAACATACTGGTAAGAATCATGACAATAAATACTTCAGAAAAAAAATAAAGAAAACGCAAAGTTCGTTTTACAATATGGTTCTCATGTCTATTCAGTTTTGTACAAAGTAAACTTGATGGTGAACACATACTTTGTGTTCACTGCTGGAAATGGAAGCTGAGGTTTAGCACAAATGTGTGAGAGAGGCGTCATCCAGAAAATTTGGAACAAAGAGACAAGGGGGAGCTGCACACACTAACAGCAACTCTACATCACATCTTTTGGCACAGGACTAAAGTGACTTTGCTTCATAACACAAACTAAACAAACAGTAAATGACATTTCCATGACATCTATTTTGTTTCATCAATTCCATGACATCCATTTTATTTATTCTGTCTTTCGCACCTGTTGGCACCATTATCTCCTCACTGACATCAGCCACACCTGAGCGCTCCACGCTGCACTATTCACTGTGAACCATACAACAGTGTCAAGCTGCTGTTTATAAAGGAAGATTCAAGGTCCCACAGCCTTTATGGCCATTACAGCACTGTGGGCTCAGCAACAAGTCAGAGCCCAATCCTTCCTTCCGCCATATTAACCTTTCCGGACTGAGGTCAGGTACCTATTCACACCTGTGTGGAGTGAGAAAAATCGGAGTGAAGTACCTTTCCTAAGAACATAGCACAACACCAAAATGAGGTCTCAAATTCTGTTTGCTGGTGAACACTGGATCAGAAATCCAATATGTTACTTATTTAACCACAGCTGTCGTTTACAAGGAGTGAAACATCCACTTCAACAGCTAATATATTTATATTTTAAAAAAAATAAAAAAAATCATTTTTGAATTGTTTTTACAACCAACCAGATATTGCTATCTTTGTGTCACTGTCCTTTTTACCTGTCTGAATACATTGTTATGCCAACACTTCAGAACATATTCTGGCATGTGTTATATGTTTCATAAAATTATTCATTCCATGTCTTTTGTTTTTCACTAGCATCAGTCTGCAGCAATGGAACATTGTGAAGCACATTCAGCACAATGCCACAGTCAGTTGTTCAAGACCATTCTCAGAACATATCTTTCTTGGAAGTACTTCATGGCAATTTACAACTGTGTGTAGCCATGTGCCAGTGACACCAGAAATGGCTCACTGTGTTGACAACACTGGACAGCTAGCAGCACACAGATAGTGCCACTACAGATTCTACATCGCTGCTTTTTTCAGTCTGAAATGTCTGTGAGTTGACACATAACGGACCACATGAATGGCACATGCTGCTATAATTCCAGCTAAATATGTTAATGGCACGTTCATCTGTCTAGTGGACAGATGGTGGTGTTACAACTGGGCATGTACAGGGTGCATGTGGCACAGTTGGCAGTTTGCCTGCTGGTCAAGAGATGACTCCACGTCTTGTCCTGTGTGTAGTGTGCTGACTGTAACTTGCTGACAACTGTGTGTTGTGTGTGCTGACTCACCTCCACAACCAGTGCCCGGCACCACAGTAGTCATGACAGGACCATTCCATGCAACTCCCCCACACAGACAGATTGTCTTGAGCTCTGTGGACAGATGATGAAGTCACCCACCACCTAAGTGTGTGTCACTGGCTGTGTGTGTGGTGTGTGTCTTTACTGACCTAGATGACAGGCACCAGCAAAGCCAGTAATGCTGATGATGCAACAGTCTATCAATGTCATGGACCAGATATCTGTCAAAGAACCTTATGTATGTAAATCCTTATCTAGTTTGGCCCAGGTGCTGAGACCAAACAAATACAAATCTGCACAAGTACACGAAACAAAGACACACAAAGGCATTGTCTACAGAGGGAGTCCGGTTCCCAAGAAGTACAGAAAAACCATCTCTTGTCATGAGATCTCTAACTATTCTAAATGACGCTGCCATATTTAATCAATGTCAACTATCAAGTCCAACAATTATGGAAGTATTTTAACTGTTCCCAACTTGTTCAAAACGACACAACAGACCTCAACATTTATTCTCTTAACTTCTTAAAATCTTGCCAGTGACAAAAGACATAATTCTTTAACTTTTCAAAATGTTGTCCACAAAACATGACGTAAACCTTTAACCAGTAGAGTGCCTATAAGACATCAGCTGACGTCCTACAAAAAGTATTGCCATAGTGCCTATAAGACGTCCACTGACATCCTGCATATGTTCCGATTTTTCCTTCATTGGAGTTTGGTTCAATTCACATAAACAGACCCTGAACAGTTAGTTTGATGTGTCTGGATTATAAAAATACTATTTAAATGAACTTACATCAGGTAGAAGACCTCTTTCTACTCGATAATAATTTGCTAACTCACCACGTGATACGTGTGTGGAAAAGGAGGTGCATCATGTGCAAACAAATGCATTGAAAACTGTGTCCAATAAAGCAAATAGTCACAGTCAGCAGATCTACACAATTCTAAAAACTCTGCTTGTGATTATGGACAGCTTTCGCGATGGAGAAGGATCTCTCTTGTCTGATGATTGGTTTGGAAAGGAAGGTGATTGACAACAACAGTTATGAAACTAACAGCCCATTTTATGGTAATTCAGTCCGTCCATCCAATCAGACAGCGTTTTTAACAACTGGCTATGACTGACAGAATAGGTGCAGCCAGTGTTGGAAGAAGAGGAGGAGAGGGAGAGGAGTGATGTAAGACGATAAGTCGAATGCCAGCCAGAGGTCATCAAGGGGGCGTGGCTTTTGGGAAGCGTGTCCTCACGTTTCAAAGCAAACAGAAGGCAATCGACAACCGCCAGCACCCCACGATTTTCACGAAACACAGTGCTGAACCTGCACTGGCCATGAAACACGTGCTTCTTGTTTTTAACGTTTTTTTTCACTGAATCAGAGGGATGACTTGTTTTAAGAGGTGGCAAGCCGGCTGCACAGCAGACACTTTAATTGGCGGATGTGCAACTTGAAAGGAGTGAATGTCATCAAAGAACTTCACCCTCTCACTTGCAAACGCTCTTTGTGGTCAAAAAGCTTGCCAGTTCAGTTTCTGGGACTGTGATTGACCCTTTACATTGATTTTACTAACTCTTGTCATTATTGGGACAGTGATTTACTTACATGTCTGCATGAGCTGTGATTTGTTTTCGTAAGCTTATAGCCTATTTAATTTCTTCTACAGGTATAATCTAACAATAGGCTTGCTATTTCTAGCTGTATTTTGTTTCTTTTCTTTATGGATGTCATTATGTAGAGGTGGAAACAGACTTTTTTGTTGCACAAAAAATATTATCTTGACTTTACATGCCTGAACAGTTACCTACAATCAACCTAACTGGGTAACAAAAAAAAAAAGCCCAGAAGCAGAATCTACACTCATTTTCCTTCACAAAAGCGTTTACTTTCTTTCTGTATCACCCATAGCTTTTCTGCTAGAATTTTTTGTGATTTATCACCCCCCAATCCTCAAAATTCCCTGGCAAGGGGAGACCACTTTTTTTTTTTTTTTTTTTTTTACAAAATTCTTTGGCACTGAACTGGTTAACTTTCCAAATTTCACCAGAAAGTCGAAACTTAGTTCTTTAAAGGTTTGAAATATTGTCGGAAAGACAAGCCATAATTCTTTAACTTTTTCAAATCAAGTGAATCTGTAACTTTTCCAGTTCTTGCCCAAAAGACCCTAAGACATCATAAATCTGTTGACTCATCCCAATCCTGCCAGAAAAAACACTTGAAAACTTTCCCCAATTCCATAATAAATCTCACAATATTCCTTCACTGAGCCCTTATCACACCCTTGTTGAAGGCATTAAAAGGAAGATTAAAAAGCATGAAAAGACACAAAAATCCACACATGGCAAAGTAAATCAGTACAACCAGGTGTGCAAGAAGCGAAGACTATGCATAAAGAAATGGCCACATTACACAGTGGTGGAGCACCAACGTGGGTGGAGGCAAGGCGTGGCAGTCTAGGCCACACACAAACATCACTGTCACCACTCAGAGATTCCAGTCATTGTGTTCTGTACAGTCAGGGTCATGCAGGGAAAGAAACATGTACAGCTACAGCACACACATTGGCAGGGAAACACACCATTCTGGACAGCCATCCCACCTCTTGCTGCCCACAGTCTGGAGTTTAAAGCAGTGATGAAGAAAACAGGTGAATAGTGGCTGTGTGGTACAGCTGGTCCATACTTCATTACACTGGTGCACAGTGTGGTTCAGGGTGTCACCATGCCACACTTTATTACACTGGTGCACAGTGTCACCATGCCACACTTTATTACACTAGTGCACAGTGTCACCATGCCACACTTTATTACACTGGTGCACAGTGTGGTTCAGGGTGTCACCATGCCACACTTTATTACACTGGTGAACAGTGTGGTTCAGGGTGTCACCATGCCACACTTTATTACACTGGTGCACAGTGTGGTTCAGGGTGTCACCATGCCACACTTTATTACACTGGTGCAAAGTGTCACCATGCCACACTTTATTACACTGGTGCACAGTGTGGTTCAGGGTGTCACCATGCCACACTTTATTACACTAGTGCACAGTGTCACCATGCCACACTTTATTACACTGGTGCACAGTGTGGTTCAGGGTGTCACCATGCCACACTTTATTACACTGGTGCACAGTGTGGTTCAGGGTGTCACCATGCCACACTTTATTACACTAGTGCACAGTGTCACCATGCCACACTTTATTACACTGGTGCACAGTGTGGTTCAGGGTGTCACCATGCCACACTTTATTACACTGGTGCACAGTGTGGTTCAGGGTGTCACCATGCCACACTTTATTACACTAGTGCACAGTGTCACCATGCCACACTTTATTACACTGGTGCACAGTGTGGTTCAGGGTGTCACCATGCCACACTTTATTATACTGGTGCACAGTGTGGTTCAGGGTGTCACCATGCCACACTTTATTACACTAGTGCACAGTGTCACCATGCCACACTTTATTATACTGGTGCACAGTGTGGTTCAGGGTGTCACCATGCCACACTTTATTACACTGGTGCACAGTGTGGTTCAGGGTGTCACCATGCCACACTTTATTATACTGGTGCACAGTGTGGTTCAGGGTGTCACCATGCCACACTTTATTATACTGGTGCACAGTGTGGTTCAGGGTGTCACCATGCCACACTTTATTACACTAGTGCAGTGTCACCATGCCACACTTTATTACACTGGTGAACAGTGTGGCTCAGGGTGTCACCATGCCACACTTTATTACACTGGTGCACAGTGTGGTTCAGGGTGTCACCATGCCACACTTTATTACACTAGTGCACAGTGTGGTTCAGGGTGTCACCATGCCACACTTTATTACACTAGTGCACAGTGTCACCATGCCACACTTTATTACACTGGTGCACAGTGTCACCATGCCACACTTTATTACACAAGTGCAGTGTCACCATGCCACACTTTATTACACTGGTGCACACTGTCACCATGCCACACTTTATTACACTGGTGCACACTGTCACCATGCCACACTTTATTGCACTAGTGCAGTGTCACCATGCCACACTTTATTACACTGGTGCACACTGTCACCATGCCACACTTTATTACACTAGTGCAGTGTCACCATGCCACACTTTATTACACTAGTGCACAGTGTCACCATGCCACACTTTATTACACTGGTGCACAGAGTGGTTCAGGGTGTCACCATGCCACACAAAGAGTGATGATGCAGGAATTCTGACAGCTGACCAACAAATGCCATGGCCTAAAGAAGCTAGTCCACAACAAGACATGATGTAACACTGAATCCAGAAGCAAAGGTGACAGGCTGACTGAACTTCTATTGTCGAACTTCCTCGCTGCCATCAAAATGTGGTTATTTTTCTTTGCAGAGCTTTGACCCTCAATCTATCTTGGCATGTAAATCACATGTAGTCAAAGATAAAGGTCAGATTATGTTCTGGTGGATCAGCAGACCAGAAGAGATCACAGGTCGTGAGGTCAAGGACAGCCATGGTTCTGAAGGACTTAGTGTATGCAGCAAAGACAGCCTCTGACAGGGTGAAAACACTAAGACACACTGCAAAACATAACACCACCATCAACTAACATGAGAAACTCAATATACAGTATGACATTACAACCAGCTATACATACTAAACCATCACATACAGCACAAGAATGAAGCCCACTGCACCACATGATAGCACTAAAGGTCTCCAGAATATGAAGGGCATCTCCTTGAGCATTCCCTCCTCTGATGGAAACCCCACCATTCACACTGTCCAGCTTCTGAGCACTGGCCGAAAGGTCACCAAGACATGTCATAGAACTTATCCATGCTGTTTAACATCTTGCCATCTGTCAGCACCACCTCAGGGCCACCCACTGTCACTTGGCATGTAACACAAAATGCATTTAAAAAACAGAACAACTAAAATCATAAGACACTAGAAAATCGGAGTTTAAAGTATGAGCAAATGGAAAGCTATGCACACATGAAATGTTTGCCATATTCTGTTCACACTCTGTCTGTCACATCTGGCATAATTATGCTGTCCACATTCCTTGTGTTTCATGTCCAAAACCAGTGCTGACAGACAAAGTCATTTAAAAAGCAGCCTTCATCATAATATGCGTATCTGCCAACTATGCTGAAGAAAAAGAAATGGTTGCAAACACTAACAACAGTCCCCTTGTTTTGTCACAAACACTAAGAAAGGGACCAATTGTTTCGTCTGTGCACTGAAGATGCTGCTGTTTCAAAACCCACACAAAATATGGTGATGAAGGTGGTCTTCAATGCTCTGCTGTAAGGAGGTCAACACTCCACTCCATTCCTGTCATCCTGACTCCATTCCCATGGTCCTGACTCTACTCCTATTGCCAGTCCTGTTGTCCTAACTTCCCCTTACCATCTTGACTCCAGCCTAACACATGATGATGCCGGGTTGATGCACACAGACACAAAACAAAGTTTAAACAGAGTTGATTTTAGTAAGTAGGTCATAAAAATTGTAGTAATATCACTCCATCCACTTCACACCATGAAGCCAATGTCTTAAAAGACCTTGCCTCAACATCACACCTGATCAGACACAGGATGCCCAGGACAGCATGTAGTGCACAGAGGAATCCATCACACTGCACGGTGGAACTGACCTCCCTGTGGCCATCTCCACACACAAGGACACTGCAGGACCATACTGGGGCAAAAACACAGATGACGTGGGTGTCTTCAGGATGTTGGGGCAAAAACACAGATTGCGTGGGTGTCTTCAGGATGTTGGGGCAAAAAGATGGCGTGGGTGTCTTTAGGATGTTGGGGCAAAAAGACAGATGGCATAGATGTCTTATGGATGTTGGGGCAAAAAGATGGCGTGGGTGTCTTAAGGATGTTGGGGCAAAAAGACAGATGGCGTGGATGTCTTCAGGATTTGGGCAAAAAGATGGCGTGGGTGTCTTAAGGATGTTGGGGCAAAAAGACAGATGGTGTGGGTGTCTTCAGGATGTTGGGGCAAAAAGATAGATGGCTTGGATGTCTTCAGGATGTTGGGGCAAACATACAGAAGGCACAGATGTCTTGAGAATGTTGAGGCTAAAATACAGATGGTGCAGATGTCTTCAGGATGTTGGGGCAAAAAGATATGATGTGGATGTCTTGAGAATGTTGGGGCAAAAAGACAGATTGTGTGTGTGTCCTTTGGATGTAGGGGGTAAGACAGATGATGTGTATATCTTCAGGATGTTGGGGCAAAAAGACAGATGTTGCATATGTCCTCAGTATGTTGGGGCAAAAAGACAGATGTCCTGGATGTCTTCAGGACCTCAATGATCAATCTACTGGATGATACATGCTTCCTTCATGTTTTCAGGATGTGTGAAAGAGATCTTTACAGGCAGAGGACTTTTAATGTTGCATAATGTAGGACTATGTTGCTTACTGTTCATGTTCTAAACCCTCAACTGACCTACAAAAAGACAGGAGACGACTAGAAACACTGAGCTCACATCACAGACTGCTGCAGATGTTCTGAAATGGCATAGGGAGCACAGATACTTTCTGCAACAAACACACACCACAGTGAGACTCGGCCATCTGGCCTCAGACCTGATTGGAAGTAAAAGCCCACACATTCAAGAGTGAGACGTCTCCTTCTTGAAGATGAGCTACACTACTCCCTCTCTAAGGTACTCCTCTCAAGCAGAGTGGAGGAACTCTCCCTGAAAGTAGTGCTCTCAGTGTAGAACAAGAGTTGTCCCAGGATGGAATGGCTGCTGCCCACATCTGATGGAGCCAGGAGAGCACACAGGGCAGGAGGGTGGTGATAGAGGCTGCAGCAATGGCCCTATCTAGGAGAGCCTGACACCAGAGAGACAGCAGGCCAAACGTCCACACCCTTCCTCAGCTCTGTAAACAGCTCTGCAGTTTGTCAATCCACTCGTGTGCTGACTTGGCATCCATCGCCATGAAATTGTAGGTACGACGCACAGTCCTCACCTGTAAAACACAGGAGTTAAAAACCACAATTATACTGATTTAACACTAATCCAAGTGAAAGTGTCAAAAAACAAAAACAAAACAAAAACAAAAAATCCCACTGTTGATCACTATCTGTGAAAAGGCAGAAACACCCCAAGGCAAGGCAAGGCAAGGACTTTATTTCGTGTGCTCCCTGGGGGCATTGAAACATTACACACGTTCACCATCGACACATGAAAACAAAAAGAGTGATGTCAAAAACAAGAAGTAGGCTCATTCGTTCAATCACTTAATATACACATTGACAAGTACTATTTCACTCATAACACAAACATACAAAAAACAGCAAAACAAAAAAAAGTAATTGGAAAAAAACAACAACAAAAAAACAAGAGGCAAGGCCTTCAAGACTCACTTGTGATACACTTAAAAAAAAAAAAAAATCTAATCGTTAATATGTGTTCTGTATTTGTTATTATAAAGCTTCGAGTTTAAAAAAAAAAGAGAAAAAAAAAAGTCCTAACCAGATTCAAACCCCGCGTGTTCAGGTGAGAAGAAACTGTCTTACCCATTACACTATCATGGCTCCTTTACTGACGTTCTAAAATTTAATATTTGAACATACTTTTTTAAAGGGCGATAAATCAATTGCGGTATTCGCAGTGAGAACGCTGTTTAAATCATATTATTCTGGTGTATCTTGGGCATTCAAAAAATCTTTAAGGGCAATAAAAAAAATTCTTTTTAAGTCTGTGGTAAAGGAGATGTGGCTATCGCTGCAATCACAATGCAACATTTAGTCGTTTTCTCTAGATCTAGATAGATGTACAAGTTTAGTTACACCCGCTGGGAATGTAGTACGACACGGTCGATTCAATTTCTCTTTTATGTTCATTCTAGTTTTATAGTTTTAAAGTTGATATGAAAATTTAGTATTTTGTTAAACTAATAACATGTAGAGTCAAGTACAAGTACTTCTAAACGTCGTAAAAAGTGAAAAGGACTTCATTTTGAGAAATGTCAAGACTGGAAATTTTTTCGTTTCATCGTGATCAATTCAAGGGTAATAACTCGCATGGTTTACAATTTTTAACTGTGAATTCTGACTGATCTGTGGATATTTTTATGGCAGTTTGGGGCATAATCCAGTAAGTGATGAGGTGTTCACAAATCTTTCTCTGAATAAATATTTAACGGTCTCCTTCTCCAACTTTCCATCACATGTTATCGTGTATTGTCCATTGAATATAGGATTGAACGGGCAGGTCAACAACTTGAAACAAAATGGCGTCGTTTGCGTTCGCAAAGAATATGAGCATGCGCTTTGAATGTGTATAAATATGTGTACGCAGTTAATTTTTGCCCATGACTTTCAGGGCTCAGCCAACAGATCTGTAAAGTCCACTAGTCGTACTGATTTTAGTATTTTCCGAAAAAGACCACTTGGGCAAATGAACATAGTGAAAGCCCTGTACATTGAGAGTAAAACACACAAGCTTTTTATGTATTGAATATAATTTCAAAATGTAATGTTTAAGATGAGAAAGATCAGTTTAAAGCAAATTAAGTCCCCTAGCATTAATTACAGATTCATTTCCCTTTTTTACTATCTGCAGCAAAAACGTTTGCAAAATAAATAAAACTTCCATGCTTAGCAAAAGAAGTTGCTGTTTGAACAAAAAATGATAATAATGACTGCTCTTGTCGTTGTGTCAGAATATCAGATCAAAGTGCCAAGTTTAGAGAATACAAAAAATATAAATATAACAGTAAATACAGTTTCCATATAATTTGGCTTCTTTTTTTAATTTTTTTTGTGCCCATCCCAGAGGTGCAATATTGTTTTAACTCACTCCATGCCAAGAGTTTTTGCCCTTGTGAATCCCTGAAAACCCAGGGTTTGTATAGGATGGGAAAAAAATTCTCAAAAAAACAAATAAACACCCAGAGAAGTGAAATTTAGTATGTGTATTCAGTGAATGTTGTTCCATATTTGTGCAAAAAAAAAAAAAAAAAAAATTATTTACTCACCATCTTGTTGTTGATCACGGTATTCATTTTTTGTGTATTTTGTAGCATTTTTGCACCCATCAGAAAGGTATACCAAGTGTCCTTGAACAGCTTACAAATGTTCCACATCACATCCTAACACTATTTGAGGAACTGAAGTCCTAGTACATGCAATGAAGTATGAACAGATGGTGGAGAAAGTTGAAAATCACGCATACAAAAGAAAATATTGTCTCTACATAAAAAAGGGAGTTCACTGCACACAAAAACCTGATGTATTATCACTGACAATAGTCTTGTCTGGAGTGAAAAAGCTCATGGCAGGTGATGTTGAGTCCTGGGCACAGCTTCACACACAGTGGAACTCCACATTTTGGACACCAGTTGGCAGTTTGGTGTCTTGGTGTGTTGTGGCGCTTGAACAGGTCTTCACAGACCTTGCACTTGCAGTAGCTGGTCACGCATATTCACTCCAGCCATGTTGATGATGTAGTCATGTACTGCATCTGGCTTCTGTCTTTCAGGACGGTGTCATGTTGTCACACTGACCATGGTAGTTGGCAGCATGACTGTTGTCAGCACATGAACTGGATTTTTGTCCTGCCACTTCAGCACAGCAACATGCCCTGCAACCAAACACACACACAAATGATCATGCAGGTCTGACTCTTTCTTCTTATTGTTGTTTAAATTATTTGTTTGCTTATTCCCTTGTTTATTCTAAATATTTA
This sequence comes from Babylonia areolata, assembly GCF_041734735.1. NCBI lineage: Eukaryota > Metazoa > Mollusca > Gastropoda > Neogastropoda > Buccinidae > Babylonia > Babylonia areolata. The sequence goes on along the minus strand of NC_134902.1, from coordinate 10,612,959 downwards.
TGTGAATGGAAGCATAATGTGGTAAGTTTTTTTTACATGTAGTCAAAGAAAATCACTTTAGATTAAAAAATTTTTTTTTTTTTTTTTTACAATATTACAAACAATAATGACAGTATCATCAGTATTAGTACTATTACTGTCATTTCTACAGCACCTTGTTCTACAAATGAACAAGTAAAACAGAAAATAAGTAAACATATGCATGCAATCACACACACACACAGAGTTGTACACCTGAGCATGTGACATTGCTTTCTTTCACACACACACACACATATATATATATATACATATATATATATTACATACACACTCACCATTTTCAGTCCAATCACTGGTAAAAACACCAGCAAAGTCGTCCGTTTCCTCAGTGATTTCGTTGTCAGTGTCGGTCAGCTGGCACATGGTCAGGACTCGCTTTCCTCTCCACTGTAAACACCCTCTTCAGCGGCCAAATCTATTTCTAGTTCATTGGGATATGGTTCAAAATCACTGTCCGACGAACCAACATTATCTCCTTCAACATCGGAGCCTTCAGTTTGGATCATTTCCAAAGTAGCTTCAACGCTGTGTTGCGTTTGACCTCTCCTACCGTGTCGAACACTTCGACCCGACGCCATTTTGTCAAACAACTTGCAGAGCTGACCGAGGGTATGCTTCGTTGTCGTCTGCTAATGAGCACTGCACACACGCTGTGTGTGAATGAAAAGTTGGCCGGAGATAACTTAAGAATCAGTTCTGCTTTTGAGTTTCGTATCCGACACGTCAATCCAACAGCGCGACTTTTCAAAATCCAAATCCACATATGCGGACATTGGCATTGAACGCTTTTTCCGACGACATCCGCATATGCGGACAATGGCAGCGAGTGAGTAACAAGATGACTGGAAAGAACTGAATTTTTCCTACTTTTATGCCTAATTTGGTGTCAACTGACAAAATATTTGCGGAGAAAATGTCAATGTTAAAGTTTACCACGGACACACAGACACACACACAGACACACACACATGCACACACACACACAAACAGACAACCGAACACCGGGTTAAAACATAGACTCACTTTGTTTACACAAGTGAGTCAAAAAGCGTATCAATAGACAAAATGTTAATAGAACTGCGAATAGCAGAAACCAAGGATTTAAGTTTTAACAGTATTCTTTTGTATTTTTCAGAAAATAATTCTATAATACCTAGATAAACATTTTTGTCTGATGCTTTCAAAAAATGAGCACACAAACAAATAGTGAAACACCAGCCGCCGTGGCGAAGTGGTTAGCGTCGCGGACTGACGGCTGGGAGGACGCAGGTTCGAATCCCAGCGGTGGTGGGTTTTTCGACCCGTGGCCGGCTCCTACCCGGAGTTGAGTGTGCTGTGGGCTTAAATGGGGAGACTGGGACCACACAGTTGAGTGTCATCCACTTCAAGGATGCATCTTTGGGTGTGTTGCTCTAATTACCTGACCAATACTGCAAGTGTCTGTATCTCTTGGGCCTGGTTAACGCCGGGATATCATTATGACAGGAAGCAAAGAGTACAGCCTTGTCACGCAGTCCCAAACCAAAATGGACCTCCATAGCAACATCGTCACTGTCACCCTCCTCCTCCTTCATCATCATCAATATAGACAAAACAGCCTCAAAGTCTGTGGCCTTTCATGCTCTGCTCTCATGGTGACTTCAGTTTCAATACCCCTCCACTTTCATGCTTGGGGTGAGTCCTGTCAATGTTGTCAGTGTCGGCAGATTCATGGGGGGCTGTTGTTTGAGGGACGTGGTGGCGGTCTCCAATCTGGGAGGGACGCTCATTCAGTCTGGCTCCGTGACTAAGCCATTATTGTCCTTAGTAGGGGACTTAGTAGGTGGTGTCTGAAGTACGTTAAATCAGAACAGGCACCACTGAACACCACAGAAGTGACTCAGCAGCAGTGCAGGGCCTCCTCTGGTGTGTGGCCTCCTGGCGACCTAACATCGACGCCTCCCTGTGGACTGCCGATGCTGGAACTACGACGGATGAACCCGGGCGTGGCCGTGTATGGGGGAATCTAAATGAGCGGCGTGGGAGTAATGCCACTGAAACGGTGCAGATGATCAGTGGGGCAGCAAAAAAAAAAAAAAAAAAAGTGAAACTCATCAGCAATGTCGTTTGTGGAACATTTATCACAGATTCTTTCATTTCTGGGTAAATTGTCAAAACGCAGTCTATTAACAGGCAAAGGATTATTAGTTGTTCTAAACTTAACTAACTGAATTACACAATTATTTGGTAGCACTGTAAAATAAGCATCTTGGCCAAAGTTTGGTTTAAACATCCTGTAATTAATATACATAGTATCATTATCAACAGGTCTATACCAATCTTGCAAAAACTTATCTTTTAAACAACGTTTAACTTTCTCTTTGAACAATGTGGGATGTACATCAAAATTGTGTTGGTTCAACCAGAAACAACTTAATCCAATTTCATTCAATACAGTATGAATACTTTTCAAGTACTTTTCTGATGTATGTTATCATTGTATAGACTAAAGAGACATCTATGAACAACCGAGGACAGTTTAAGACGTTCTTCGGTTTGTAACAAGCCTAAACCAAAACACTAGCATTCTGGATTTAACAGAGACAGCCACAGGAAATTTACCAGTTTCACCAAAACCCATAAATGATGGGGTGGATTGTCTTAGTTTTAGAACTTGTTCATAAAATTTTAATTGCAATTTTTCCACGATTTCAAAAATATCAAAACCCCAAATTTCACAACCATATGTAAGTATAGTAAGAACTGTCTCACCAAATAAATCAATAATTAAATTGACAGGAAGATTAAGTTGGCTAGTTTTCCTCAGTAATGCAAATGCTGTTCTTGAAGCACGATCATATAAATCTCCGCTGGGCAACACACATTTTATTATTATAATTTAACTTTAATCCCAAATACTGGAAGTCACTTACAACCTCAATTTTGTCCTTATCGATATAAAAATCTGGAAATGTTCTTACTTTGCCCCTAGAAAATACTAGTACTTTACACTTCTTAGCAATCAGCTTAAGCTTCCATTTTTCACAATACTGTCTCATTGAGGTAAGACCATTCTGCAAACCGATGGCTGTCTCTGAGAAAATCACAGTGTCATCTGCGTAAAGCAGAACAAATAGTTTTTAAAAAATATTGCAATCCTGTTCACTCATGTTCATTTTCCTAACCTCATCAACTATGTTTTCTAATCCATCTAAATCTTTTTCTAAGTGGGATTTCATGTCGTTTAAAAACAATGCAAACATTAACGGAGACAACACCGTCAAAGTCCCTATAGTCATTCACGTGGTAATTATTAACAAGCGTCTCATTTAGATGCCCTGTTCTGGAATTGAAATCCCCCATTAAACAAACTATAAATTCCCAGATGAGCAATGGAGGCCTCAAACTCAATATAGGCATTCCTGTTGAAATAAGGAGACCTCTCAGGTTCCAAATAAACAGCACAAAACAAAACTTCTGAACCAAATATTACTCTATCCAATTAAAAAATATAGCATTTTGAAAAAGACTGTGGTTCACAATATGGTATTTATTACACACATCGGGGTCAATTTTACATTTGAATCTTCTTCAAAAATGGTAGTGTACTTAACAAAACAATTTCTTATCAAAACCAAAACACCACCAGACTTTACCTTATATCTATCTGTGTTCTTATAAAAAGCTGTATATCCGTCAACCTGTATACTATCAGTATCCACCAATTTACTTTCAGTAAAACACATTATATCGTAAGAACTAATAAATTCTATAAAGTCTGGATACAGTAATTTAGATTTCACCCCACAAACATTCAAAACCAAACAAGACAAAGAGGTCACCTCGCTACATGTACTACTCAATGAGCTAACAGTGCCTTCTTCATTGCCTTCCTGGTCATCTGCACTTAAATCATCCCCAGTTTCCTCACCCTCATCACTATCCCTTTCTTCATTTCCATCAGTATCATCACTGTCGTCATTAAAGTAATCATCACCGTCATCATTATCATAGTTGTCATACTCCTCTATGTCCCTATCAGTACTACTGACGTCATTTTTATCATTATCATTATTGTTATTAGAACTATTATTCTTACAATAAACAGTGTCACAATCATCAACACCGCCATCAGCACGATCTCATCCACAAATCATATCACGATTATCAACACTGTCAACAACATAATCGTTCTCAATAGCATAAACACATTCATTCCTGCGGTCAGCACCGTCATTTCCCCACTCATCATGACAACCAACACCTCCATTGTTACTATCACCATAGTCATCAGTACTTCCGTTCTCCCAATCATCCCAATCACCATTACTACTGCTATTAGCACAATAATCCATACCACCATCAGCACAATAACCAACACCATCATTGACAAAATGATCATAAACACTGGCACCACCACTGACACAATCTTCATAATCAATATCACCACTGACACAATCCTCATGATTATCATTTCTGGTACTACCTTTGGAACTTTCCTCCCAATTCTCACTACAGCCATTAACACAATCCTTCATACCACCATCAACACAATATTCACCATCACCATTGATGCAATCATCAACACCACAACTGACACAATCATCAACACCACCCTCAGCACAATCATCATGATCCGCAACACCACCACTAACACAATCATCACAGTCCTCAACCCCACCATTATCACAAACATCACATTCATCAACATCACCATCAACACAATTATCAGGATCATCAACACCACCATGTACACAGTCGTTACAATCATCAACACTGCCAGTGACAGCAGGATCCCAATCATCAATACTACTACTGACACTTTCATCGCAGTCACCGTCACCACTGCTGTCACAATCATCATGCTCATTAACCCTACTATCAATGCAACCATCAAAATAAAAAAAAACCTGCCCTCAACATTTTCATCACAGTCATTCATAATGTATCTGACTCCATCCTCACAATCAGTACCCCAATCAAAATAGTCTAAATCATCGACATCACGATTTAGGCAATCCTCAGGTTCATCAGCATTGCCACCAAAACACTCATCATAATCATCAACACAATCATCAACACAATCATCAACACCACCACTTGTATAATCATAAACAGCTCCATGATCATCTACACCACCATCAGTACAATCATAATGATCATCAACCCCAAGATCAACACATTCATCATGATAATCAACACCACCATCAACACAATCAACCTGTTTGTCAACCTGTCCACTGGTGCAATCAACACAATCATCATCACCGCTTTCAACACACTCATTACTATCATACGCATCGCCACTGTCACCAACTTCACATTCACTACCACCATTACTGACACAATCATGATCCTCAACACCACTTCTGTCACTACCAACACTGTCATGAACACTGCCACTGACACTATCAAGATCATCAACATCAATTCTATCACTATCATCATTGTCATGGACACCAACACCACCACTGACATAATGATTACCATTAACCCCACTTCTGTCACTATCATCAATGTTATGAACCCCACCACTGACACCATCATGATCATCAACACCACTTCTGTCACTATCATCAATGTTATGAACCCCACCACTGACACCATCATGATCATCAACACCACTTCTGTCACTATCATCAATGTTATGAACCCCACCACTGACACCATCATGATCATCAACACCACTTCTGTCACTGTCATGAACCCCACAACTGACACCATCATGATCATCAACACCACTTCTATCACTGTCATGAACCCCACCAATGACATCATCATGTTCATCAACACCACTTCTATCACTGTCATGAACCCCACCACTGACATAAATATAACCATCAACACCACATCTATCACTATCATCACTGTCATGACCACCACTGACATCATGATCATCAACACCACTTCTATCACTATCATCACTGTCATGACCACCACTGACATGATGATCATCAACACCACTTCTATCACTATCATCACTGTCATGACCACCACTGACATCATGATCATCAACACCACTTCTATCACTATCATCAGTGTCATGACCACCACTGACATGATGATCATCAACACCACTTCTATCACTATCATCAGTGTCATGACCACCACTGACATCATGATCATCAACACCACTTCTATCACTATCATCACTGTCATGACCACCACTGACATCATGATCATCAACACCACTTCTATCACTATCATCACTGTCATGACCACCACTGACATGATGATCATCAACACCACTTCTATCACTATCATCACTGTCATGACCACCACTGACATCATGATCATCAACACCACTTCTATCACTATCATCAGTGTCATGACCACCACTGACATCATGATCATCAACACCACTTCTATCACTATCATCACTGTCATGACCACCACTGACATCATGATCATCAACACCACTTCTATCACTATCATCACTGTCATGACCACCACTGACATCATGATCATCAACACCACTTCTATCACTATCATCAGTGTCATGACCACCACTGACATAATTATAGTCATCAACACCAACTCTATCACTATCATCACTGTCATGAACACCACCACTGACACCATCATGATCATCAACACCACTACTATCACTGTCATCACTATCATGAACACCACCACTCACACCATCAAGATCATCAACACCACTTCTATCCCTATCATCAATGTTATTGTTATGAAACCCACCGACACCATCACCATCAAGATCATCAACACCACCGCTATCACTGTCATCACTGTCATGAACACCACTACTCACACCATCAAGATCATCAACACCACCGCTATCACTGTCATCACTGTCATGAACACCACCACTCACCATCAAGATCATCAACACCACCGCTATCACTGTCATCACTGTCATGAACACCACTACTCACACCATCAAGATCATCAACACCACCGCTATCACTGTCATCACTATCAAGAACACCACTACTCACACCATCAACACCACTGCTACCACTGTCATGAACGCCACCACTCACACCATCAAGATCAACACCACTTCTATCACAATCATCAATGTCATGAACACCACCACTGACATCATCATAATCATAAACACAACTTCCATAAATATCACTATGATCACTGTCATGAGCACCCCCACTGACATCATCATGATCATCAACATCAATTCTGATTGTGTCACTATCATCACTGTTATGAATCCCACCACTGACACCATCATGGTCATCAACACCACTTCTGTTACAATCATCACTGTTATGAAAACTACCACTGACACCATCATAATTATCACCACCACTTCTATCACTATCATCACTGTTATGGACACTACCACTGACATCATCTTCATCATCAACACCACTTATTTCACTATCATCACTGTCTTGGACACCACTACTGACACCCTCATGTTCATCAACCCCACTTTTATCAGTGTTGATATCATCACTGTCATGAACCTCACCAAAACCACCACTGACACAATCCTTATCACAATCATCAACATCACAGTCATCCACACCACCGCCTACAGAGTCATCAACACCACCACTGCCACTATCACAATCACAATTACAATCATCACAGTCATCAACACTACTGTGATTAACAAGATCATCATGATTCTCAACACCACCATACACACAATCATCAACACTGCCAATGACACTTTCAACAATACCGCTATTAACACAATCATCAACGCAATTACCAACACTGCAATTGACGTCATCCTCATCACAGTAATCAACGTCACAATCCTCATTTCCAACTTCAGATTCAATTTCATTTTCAACCTCGAAATTTCCCCAACCACCACTTTTCAACCTATGAGTGATGTGAAATTTCACACTTCTCAAATCAAGTGGAATGGCACTGAAACTTGTAGTTTTGCACGCGAACATCACCAAGTAAATGGTTGCTTACCTGAAGCCCCAGGGCACCCCTACTCCTCTCCAGACCCTCCCTCATCCATAGCATCAGTTGTGAACACAAGATGGGACAGACCCAATCTCTGATAGTCAATCTCATCCACTCCTAGTTTGAACAAATCGTCTGGGCTTTCTATACAAACTGGCCTTGGGCGATCCTCGGGGGCCAGACCTGGCGGCGACTTGTTGCTGCAGTAAATCCTTCCTTCGGACGTCCATGCCTTCTCCACCATGGTCAGACTCTTTACATAGCCCAACAGTCTGGCACGGAGCAGTGTAAGGTCATCGTTGATGAAGATGTGGCTGTATCCATCCTTGCCCTTGAGGTTTTTCTTCATCAGCATCACCACCCGCCTCTTGCGCCTGGACACAAACCTGACGAGCACGGGCCTTGTTCTGTTCTTGGGTTTCCCAGCTCTGTGACAGGCGGCAATGTCACTGATCTCAACCTTGACCCCGGCGTTTTTCAGCACAACCATGGCCTTGGCTTCCACATCCTCCGCTGTCTCCCCCTCTGTGACCTTGATGCCAGCGATCCTGATCGACTCCCTCCTTGTGTACTGCTGCAGTCTGTCATTTTCGTAAGTTAGCCGACGTATGTCTGCCACAATTTTTCTGTCAGCAACAGGGGCTGTCATGGCAGGGCTGATACGCTCCTTCATTACAGTTAACACCCCCTTCATCACCTCGCCCACTGCAACGGCCACGGCAATCGCAATCGTTGTGGCTAGTGTGGGGATAATCTTAGAGACGGCGTCGGTGTCAGTAGCTTCACTACTCCCCTCCACCAGTGCTGCATTCACATGTAAGAGAACTGTCTCATGGATACTTGATGTTTCCACTATAGACTCCATCCTTTCCTCAGGCTGCCTCTTCTTCGCTTTCTTTGCAGGCTCTTTCGTCTCTGAAAATGGCGAGTTGAATAAACTTCTGGTTTTTCTGCTTGGTATTTTGCAACAGGTTAAAGACGATTCACTGTTGTGACAGAGCAAGAATCAGCAGCACACTCTAACCGCGGATTACACAACAGCACGCAGGTGACCTACAACGCTGCCCTATATCTCACTACACACAGAGAAGAGAGAAAAGAAAGGAAACAAGAGAGGCAAGGCCTTCAAGACACTTGTAATACACTAATAAATCTAATCGTTAAAATGTGTTGTGTATTTGTTATTATAAAGCTTTGGGTTAAAAAAGAAAGAAAAAGAAAAAAAAGTCCTGATGGCAGATTCGAACCCCGCGTTTTCGGGTAAGAAGAAACTGTCTTACCCATTACACTATCGTGGCTCCTTTACTGACGTTCTAAAATTTAATATTTAAACATGCTTTTTTAAGGGTGATAAATCAATTGCGGTATTCGCAGTGAGAACGCTGTTTAAATCATATTATACTGGCATATCTTGGGTGTTCAAAAAATCTTAAAGGGCAATTAAAAATTCTTTTTAAGTCCGCGGTAAAGGAGACGTGGCTATTGCCGCAATCACACTGCAACATTTAGCCATTTTCTCTGGATCTAGATCTAGATAGATGTACAAGTTTAGTTACACCTGCCGGGAATGTAGTACGACACGGTCGATTCAATTTCTCTTTTATGTTCATTCTAGTTTTATAGTTTTAAAGCTGATATGAAAATTGACTACTTTGTTAAACTAATAACATGTAGAGCCAAGTACAAGTACTTCCTAAACATCGTATGAAGTGAAAAGGACTTCATTTTGAGAAAAGTCAAGACAGGAAATTTTTATGTTTCATCAAGGGTATTAACTCTCATGGTCTATTATTTTTAACTGTGAATTCTGACTGATTTTGTTGATATTTTTATGGCAGTTTGGGGCATAATCCAGTAAGTGATGAGGTGTTCACAAATCTTTCTCAGAATAAATATTTAACAGTCTTCTTCTCCAACTTTCCATCACATGTTATCGTGTATTCTTGATTGAATATAGGACTGAACCGGCAGGTCAACAACTTGAACTTGAACAAATGGCGTCCTTCGTTCGCGAGGAATATGAGTACGCACTTTGAATATGTATAAATATGAGTACGCAATTGATTTTTGCCCATGACCTTCAGGGCTCAGCCAACAGATCTATGAAGTCCACTTGTAGCACTGATTTTAAAATTTTCCGGAAAAAAAACATTTGGGCGAATGAACATAGTGAAAGCCCTGTACACTGAGAGTAAAACACACAAGCTTTTTAAGTATTGAGTATAATTTCAAAATGTAATGTTTAAGAAGAGAAAGATCAGTTTAAAGCAAATTAACCCCCCTACCATTAATTACAGATTAATTTCCCTTTTTTACTATCTGCACCAAAGACATGCAAAATAAATATAACTTCTATGCTTAGCAAAAGAAGTTCCTGTTTGAACAAAAAATGATAAAAATGACTGCTCATGTTGTTGTGTCAGAATATCAGATCAAAGTGCCAAGTTTAGAGAATAAAAAAACAAACAAACAAACAAACAAAACCCAGTAAATTCAGTTTGCATATAATTTGGCTTCTTTTTTAATTTTTTTGTGCCCATCCCAGAGGTACAATATTGTTTTAAACAAGATGACTAGAAAGAACTGAATTTTTCCTATTTTTATGCCAAATTTGGTGTCATCTGACAAAGTATTTGCAGAGAAAATGGCAATGTTAAAGGTTTACCATGGACACACAGACACACACGGGTTAAAACATAGACTCACTTTGTTTACACAAGTGAGTCTAAAACCCTGCATGGAAAGTGTGCCTCAAGCACGTAGTACTGGTAGTGTTATGTCCACACAAACTCAAGATGTCGGCAGATGAGTGAGCTTCAAGATAGTGCTTCGAAAATGAAAATGGTACAGTTACCAACCTGTGATGGCAACAGTACCCTATAAATGATTCCACAAAATGCACCACACTGTAACAAAGAAATGTCATGCAACTGAAAGTCACTGCACATTCCAGAAACATTCCAAATTTCAATTTCTTTATGAGCGCTGCAAACATTGACCATTCAGTTCAAGGGACATCATTCTCTCACTCTCTCCCAACAGTAAACTCTCATCTCATGGGAAAAAAAAAAAATTAACCCCCCAGACCCTCTTTCCCACTCACCCCAAGAAAAAAACCTGAAACAAAAACAGGATACGACCAGAACAGAGAAACCTGCAGATGAAAGAATTAAATAAAAGAAATAAAAATCAAAGTAACTTTCCAAAGCTACATTTGATATCAATAATAGATAATGTTTCTTTACTATACCAAACAGAACATTATCCATGTATGTGAAAATATGTGCGAGTATGTGTGTGTCTGTATGTGAGTATGTTGACATTATACAGTTTCAAAATATCACCATTCTGATAAATTATACCAAGAAGGAGGGAGACAAAAAAAGAGACCACCAAATGAAAAAAGGCATGCACTTTCATTTGAAGTGGAAGGTGAATGAAAGAGAAAAGTGGGTGACCCCTGTAAGCCCTGACAGTCTATGAACAGTCAGACAGCCACAGAACCCACAACAACCCGCCCACATGCAGGCAATGGTGGCCTCACCTCAATGAAGGAATTTTCATCCGCCTTTTTGGGTGCTCCTGGCATGATCTTCACTGGCTGCACTGACTCCACCTCTGCAAGGTCGATGAAGCCTCTGTAGTTTGAGTCCTCCATCGCATCGTAGTAACGCAGCTGAAAATCAAATCATGTTGATTTCAGGCGACCGCAAAGAGGGCCATTTCAGACAACCTGCAAAGGGAGCCATTCCAAGGCTGAATGCATATTTATGCAGGCATGGCATGCACACACACACACACACACACACACACACACACACACAGAGTGACACACACCTTCACACAACCTGAAGCATTCACCTTTCTTTGCACCTAACTAGGGACTATTTTATCCATTCTTGATACTGTTTTGCAACCACTTCCCAATTCTTCCCACACAAATAACTTACAAGAAGAAAGAAAGGTCATCTTAACTTTAACAAGCCTGCCCAACAGAAGGCACACAGACTGACCAGCGTTGATGCTGTTAGTTGTACCCTTCACTACACACCTCTAGTCTGTGGTAGCACCTGCTTATTCCCTCCCTACATTTCTGTGCTGTAACTTAGTGATGTCAAAAATCTACAAATGGTCCACAGCTTCAGTACCTGGGAGCGAGAGTAATACATCAGGGATCAAAGCCTGAAATACTTGGAATACTTTCCAGGAGTGCACAAAAAACAATAACATTAACAAAACTGAAGACCATTTGGAATGATAAGATCATCTCACAGATCAGACTGGTCATCTCAACATACCTGTATGCCTGGGAGTCATGGAATTTGATAAATGACATAGAGAAAAGGATGCAAACCACAGAGATGAGATGCTTCTGAAAACTCCTTAACATCTCTTATAGAGATCACATCACCAATGAGGAAGTGAGATACCGTCAGGCAATCAATTGGATTCTAAGAAGATCTAACCACAGTGAAGAAATGCAAACTGAAGTGGTATAGGCACAGTGCAAAGGACAAGAGGCAAACAGAAAAAAAAGAAATGGGAGGACAAAATTCCAAACTGAACAGGACTGAGATGGAGCGATGCCCTGAGAGGGACAAGGAACAGGCAGAAATAGAGAGAACTGGTTGCCAGGTCATTAGTGATGCCCCTAAGGTCAGAGACTATGAGATAGAAGAACTCAGTAATGGGGTGAAGCAGCATGCAGTGAGGACCAGCAGGGTGCAGTGGTTACCTGGTGCTTCATAGAGTCCAGCACAAACCAGCGCTGTTTCCACTGCTTGAAAAAGGCACCCTGCTTGTACAGGTAACCCTCATGGGTCCGATGCTCCCCGTGGCTGGGTGGTGAAAATGTCTCAAACGACGCTCCTGTACCTGCCCACACATACCAAACAACCACTCTTACCCTGTGTGTGTGTGTGTATATGTGTGTGTGTGTGTGTAGTAGTGGTCTTCAGATTTACGTCTTTCCACTCGAAGTGATATAAAATGGGAAAGAAAAGAGTGGAGAGCTGAGCGGGAGGGGGCATGGGAGAAAGGGAGAGGAAACGTACGTGCGTGTGTGTGTGTGTGTGTGTGTGAGAGAGAGTGAGTCCCATTCTTTCAACAATGACAATGCAAAAATTTGAGTTTGCACACACGCACACACCACTGTTACAGAAAGGGTAGAAAGGCGGAGGAGTGACATGAAGCAACACAGAAATGCAGCCATATGAAAACAAAGAGAATGGTGATAGAAAAACATGTTTGGAGTCCAAATAAGAGACAGACTACTCGCATGTTTGAACAAAATATAATACATGCAAGAAATATGAATAAATCGTTTGTGCACCGGCAAAAGATCCTAGATCTCAACATGTCTGCAAACACAAAGTGTACTGCCATGTCATCGGCTCATGTGATTTCTGCACAAAAAAACTGACATTAAATGCTTTGTGTGTGTCAAGTCAAGTCAAGGTTTTATTTCATGATGGTAAATTGAATAAGCAACAACTGCTTTTTTACATCAAGCCATCAATGAAAAAGACTATTTTCAGTGCTTTTTTATACATACGGTGAATAAATTTCATGTTTGAGAGGCTACAGCTGTCCCATAAAGTTGACACATAATCGATTACTGGCAGAATGTGTGCACAGAAGAAGAGCTTTTGTGAATGGACATTGAGGATCTTTTAAATTTTTGCTAGCTGAAGTATTCAATTGGAGAGACATTTACTTAACCCTTTCGCTGCCAGGAAAATAAGATTTAAGTGAAATCTATTTGCCAGGGTTTTTTCACAAAAACCGGGTATAAATTTTCAAAAAATTCTGTGCTCTTTGTTATTGGAGAAAGACCCATAAAAGTATATATTTTCTCAAAGGTAAATGAATAAAGAACACAAAACACATGATGTTTTCCCATTTTATATATATTTTAGTGACATGCTGTTGTTTTGAAATCAGTGTTTTGTTTTTTGTCACATTTTCAACTTGTTCATTAGTAACATTATTCAGGTAATTTGCACTAAAACATCATATTTTCTAGACAAATGGATATCTGCATACACAAAATCATACTAGAACAACCACAATAAAAATTTTTTTAAAAAGAGATAGATATACAATGCATTTGACTTCTCCAAGTGATAATGTGGACGAGAGGCCATGCCCCCTCAGTCTCCATCCCCCTCCTCTTCACCCCTCTCACACGGTCACTTTTTCCAGTTCTCATCAGACCGTGTTGGCTGAGTGCCAAGAAAATCGCTCACACTGTCCGCTAATAATTTGGTTAGTTTGTGTCGTCTGCTAAGGTTCGCACAGCCAGCATCACTCACTGATAGTCGTATCTTGGCCACTCTCTTGATTGCTCCATTTATTTTCTATCGAATCGTCCCATAAATGTTCATCACTGTCTTCTTTGAGTTTACGCTTCAATTCTTTCTGAGCATCAGCAAAAGAAAGCAATCTTGGTTGATTTAGTTCGCTATGATCGCATGTCTTGAGCACGGCGTCAGTCCAACATTTTGCTGAGCGAGCGAGGAGAGGAGCCAGGCAAACACTGGGACAGTAACCCAACCAAAACATTCAAATAAAGGACTGCCTCATGACGTAGATGGGGTTTCTAGCTATGAATAGAATCCAGAAAGATTAACCAAGCTAAAGCTACCAGCATTTTTGTCAACGAACTGAACGCAAAGCGGGGAAAAGTCTGAATATTTTGATGACGAGTTATCTCGTCATTGTGGCAGCGAAGCGTACATGCTTGCCATGAGTTATCTCGTCATATAGGCAGCCTAGGGGTTAATTACTTCATATGATCAGTCCAAGATAGATCTCTGTCAATAATGACACCCAGAATTTTATGTCAATCTACCTCTTCAATTTTATTGATGCCTAGGAATAGTGGTTTGAAGTGATGTTTCATTCTTTGTCTTTTTTGTTGTGCACATACATACATGCACTTCGTTTTCTGAGCATTTAAGGACATGTGATTCAACTGTGTCCAGTCGTTAAGTTTCAGAATATCATCTTGGAGTTCATCAGTTAGTTTACATGCGTCTGAACTGCTTGAATGTAGGGATGTGTCATCTGCAAATATTTTACATTTACATTTCATATAACAAGGTAAGTCATTAACATAAGTGGAGAATAAAATTGACCCTAAGATGGATCCCTGTGGCACTCCATATGTAATAGATGTAAAATCTGAGGTTTGATTGTTAATACTTGCTGTTACTAACTGTTTCCTGTCAGAAAGAAAAGATTGTATAAGGTGTGTATACTCTGGTGGTAGTTCATAAGCTTCTAATTTACGTAGTAACAAGGAGTGGTTGATTACATCAAAAGCTTTTTTCAAAATCTATGTTATAGTGTCAGGTTATGGTTGGGTTGTGGCATCCCCAAGCCACAATACACTACCCCTTGTTTACCACCTCCCCCCTACTCTCCCCCCATCCCCACTCCTCCCCCACATGAGACTGATAGTCACAGGAAGTCCCTTCCCCCCCCCACTCCCCCAGCCCTCTCCTCCCCTGTTAAGCCCACATGCCTGCTCTGTTGTTAAGCCACTTGCAGGCACCTCACAGTCAAACATAGCCAGAACAATTAGCCTCTCAGATACCATTTCAACTCCCTCCTCCCCCACTCTCCCCATCCCTCCCCCAACCCTTCCCTGCTGAAGTGTTTGTAGGGATTAGGACAGTGTGTGTGTGTTGCATCCTGGCTATCCATCATCCTCTTCTGACCAAACAGAGGTGTCCGTTTGCAACATTTTACACACATAGTTTGTTTACAACCAATCGGGTGATGGGTCGCTAAATAGTAGACACAGACTAGAGTGTTGGGACTATTGGTCCATTGGGTTGTACCAGTTGGTGAAAAGGGTGGGGAATCATGTAATTTATAATGATATATTCATAGTGGTCCCTCTTCTCCTCCAAAAGTGTTTCTTAACCAATTCAGTGCAAGAGAATTTTGTGTTAAAAAAAAAGAAAAAAAAAAAGAAGTGCTCTCCTCTTTGCCAGGGAATATTGAGGAATCAGTTCCAAGGTTGTCACAGCCGAGGGGTGGCAAAGGGGACAAGCTCCCATTGTCTATAAAATGCCCCTCACAGCGCGCGTCTCCAACAGCCTCTGACAACTAAGTCCAGCTCCTAGCCTGCTCGTGTGGCTTAGATATAAGCCCGGCGGAACTGCTACTACTGATAGGAGAAGGGGCGAAGGCGGGTCACCTGGCGCCTGAAAACCAGTGCTTTGGGTAGATGGGGCTTATCAGTCTGGGAAGACAGCTCATCTAAGAGAAGGAAAACTCTGATTTCAAACCTCCGCTGCCTTGCGGCCATACCCACTCATAGGAAAGGCTTCGGGAGTCAACCCTGAGGAAAAATCCGGAGCCAGAGTCCCCAAGGCAGTCCAAGGCTGTATACAGCAACGTTCTGGCAACTCCTGCGACGGCACTGGAACCATGTGTATTGGTGCTTGCCTTTCCAATGGACCATTCCAGCGACGTGGAGAGGGGGAGTCTGCTGCATGGGTAACAGCTTGCCCTCCATACTTACTTATCCAGGCTTTGCGCTCTGGAGAGGTCACTCCAGCTTCGCTTTGCAGCGTCAACAAAACACGGGAAGTAGCAGTCTACCGGTTATAAGTCTGCATACTCAATTGGCGTAGAGTTAGACACCAGGGGCTGCTTCCGATGGTGGGAGAGGTCATTGCATCTCACTGGGCAGCTACTGTCCGCCTTATGCTGGGCAGTCCCCAGCCAGTAAGGTGCTGCCCCGCCACGGTCCATTAGCCTCACTGGGTGCGTGGGGTTTAGGGTGAAAACCGACAAGTGGATCGACAACAGAAAAATGAAAATACCCGCCCTGAAACTGGGCACGTGGAACGTAAGGACAATGACACCAGGCTTTTCTGATGACCTGCAGGAAGTAAATGATGCTCGCAAGACAGCTGTCATCGACAGAGAACTGAGCAGACTGCAGATGGACATCGTCGCCCTTCAAGAAACCAGGCTCCCAGAAACAGGATCTGTGAGGGAGAGAGACTTCACCCTGTTCTGGCAGGGCAAACCATCGGACGAGGTCAGAGAACACGGCATGGGATTCGCAGTTAGAAACAGATTATTGGGGTCCATAACCCCACCGGCAGAAGGAACAGAGCGAATCCTGTCTCTCCGACTCCAAACATCCTCAGGACCAGTCAGTCTAATCAGTGCCTACGCACCAACTTTGGCATCCACAGCAGAAGCAAAAGACAAGTTTTATGACGACCTCAGTGCTGCTGTAAGGAGAATTCCTGATAGAGAACTACTGTTCATAGCCGGCGATTTCAACGCCAGAGTAGGTGTCGATCACAACTCCTGGCCCACCAGCTTGGGTCAGTTTGGCACTGGGAAAATGAACGAGAATGGCCAGCGCCTGCTAGAGTTCTGCTGTCATCATGGGTTGTGCATCAGTAACACCTTCTTCAACACGAAGCCTCAGCATCGAGTCTCCTGGAGACACCCGCGATCCAAACACTGGCATCAGCTCGACCTGATCCTCACCAGACGTCTCAACCTTTCCAGCATCAAGATCACTCGCAGCTACCAGAGCGCCGATTGTGACACTGACCACTCTTTGGTGTGCAGCAGTGTGAAGCTCCGCGCAAAGAGACTGCACCGTACAAGAAAAGATGGCCGACCTCGCATCGACACCAGCAAAACATGTGATCAAAGAAAAGTGGAGGAGTTTGCGCGTGTGTTGGAGGATTCTCTCCCTGGCCCACCCACTGCAAATGCCCAAGACCGATGGGAACACTTCAGAGATGCTGTCTACAACGCTGCCATGTCCACCTTTGGCAAAAAGACCAGCAAGTCAGCTGACTGGTTCGAAGCCCACTTAGAAGAAATGGCACCAGTCATTGAGGCCAAGAGAAACGCCTTGATGGCATACAAAACCAATCCCAGTGAGCAGAACCTCCAGGTTCTCCATGCTGCTCGCAGCAAAGTCCAGCAGTGTGCCAGGCAATGCGCCAACGACTATTGGCTTCAGCTCTGCTCCCAGATTCAGATCGCAGCTGACACAGGCAACATCAAGGCGATGTACGACGGCATCAAGCAGGCATTGGGCCCAACGCAAAAGAAAACTGCCCCTTTGAAATCAGCTACAGAGGAGGTGATTCAAGACAGAGAATAACAGATGGAGCGCTGGGTAGAACACTACACTGAGCTATATGCAAGGGAAATGTAGCCACAGAAGATGCCCTGAATGCCACAGAGTGCCTACCAGAGCTGGAAGAGCTTGACAGAGAACCAACCATAGATGAACTTAGCGAAGCCCTGGACTCTCTTGCCTCTGGCAAGGCACCAGGGAAAGACGGTTTTCCCGCCGAAATACTGAAGTGCTGCAAAGAGACACTCATCACCGAGTTGCATGAAATCATCTGCCTCTGTTGGAGTGAAGGCGAAGTACCACAAGACATGAGGGATGCTAACGTCGTCACACTGTACAAAAACAAAGGTGACAGAAGTGATTGCAATAACTATCGCGGCATATCCTTCCTCAGCATCGTTGGGAAAGTCTTTGCACGAGTAGTACTGAAGAGGCTCCAAGTACTTGCAGAGCAAGTCTACCCTGAATCGCAGTGCGGTTTCCGTGCCAACAGATCCACTATAGACATGATCTTTTCCCTCAAACAACTTCAGGAGAAATGTAGGGAGCAAAGGCAGCCACTCTTCATTGCCTTCATAGACCTCACAAAGGCTTTCGATCTGGTCAGTAGGGATGGCCTCTTCAAGATCCTTCCCAAGATCGGATGTCCACCCAAACTTCTCAGCATCATCAGATCCTTCCACGAAGACATGAAAGGCGCCGTTGTCTTTGACGGCTCAACATCAGCTGCCTTCAACATACGGAGTGGAGTGAAACAGGGTTGCGTCCTGGCTCCCACCCTGTTTGGAATCTTCTTTGCTGTGATGCTGAAACACGCATTTGGTCCTGCAGCTGTATCTATCATGAAAATCATGTGTTATTGGCTGTTGTCCAATCTGTGGCAGCATCTGTGAAAACAAAAGCCCACTGGTGTAACTCAGTCCACAGCCATGCAAACTTCCATGCCCTCTAACTGGCATACTGCATCTCATCTTACACCACTCCTCTCCACCCCCTTCCCTGCTTTACACTTACATACACTGTCCTCACTGCCACTAACGGTCAACAAAGCTGTCAGTTTGTCTTGTCATCACCTACACGATCTACTAAATCATCAAACACGAGAGATCTATTTTCATTACTATACTTATCTATAATCATCTGAACAGCCTGCTAAGTCATAGAAGTCCAACGACTGGGACCTCTATCTCTGCTTGTCAAAGGTTCTGACGCCATTTTGGCAAATGAGGCAAACCCCCTTACCACACACACTCCACATGCATTTCACATGTCAGCAAATCATTATCAAGAATAAAAGGGGTCTCCCACCTGATGTACGCTCATTTAAATATTATGTTTATCATCCAGACACATCAAGCTGACCTTCAGAGTCTATGTTCACTGAACCAGACTTTGATGAATGAAAAATCGGATTAGATGCAGGACATCACTGGACATCTTACAGGCACTATGACAACAATTTGTGTAGGACGTCAGCTGACGCTTTATAGGTAATAAAGTGGGTAAAATACATGTTCTTTCAGAACATCTCTCTTTAACTTCATGACAAAAAAGCTGCTGTGTTGTATTACTTTCATGTTTTACTCAGCTTTGTATGTTTTTGACTTTTCAGTTAAACCCTTGTCATGTTCATGTGTGCATCGGACTTGAGTTTGGTCCTACTGTGTGTGATAGTGACAAACCTTTGGATGCATAAATAATTTCCAGTCTTATAAAGATGTATTGTATTGTAGGTAAACTGAAGATGTTTAACCAAATTGGTATACCCCACATTTCTTATGCCCTGAACTATTACTGACAAAGTGTAAAAAAAACTGATCATATTTCTGTGCAGATGGACTGTGAACACACACACACACACACACACACACACACACTTTCTCAATCTCTCTCATCACTCTATCCTCTCCTCCACTTGACCAACAGGGCACTGACCTGAGGCAGTGGTGGTGACGTCGCCCACCCCTCCCCTAGTCACACTGACAGCTGAGGGTGCACTGGTGTCTGTCACAGACTTCAGTTTGCTGCATGTCTTGGGCACCAGGGACTGGCACTTCTCATGGCAGTTGTAGCCACATTCTGTACAATGTGTACCTATAAAACACATGCACACATGTGATTTTATACCAATGTGTCAGTTACCATATTGTCCATAAATAAAATTTGGTTGGTGGTGTCTTAATATTCTTGACCATCTCTCTCTCCTTCAGAGAGACACACACAAACATACAGATAGTGATTACAAACTCACTTATTCAGACATTCACACAGACACACACACACACACAGACATTAATATGTGCACAGCCACACACAGATACAGACATTCATACATGCACACACATGCACTCAGGCACAGACATTCACACATGCACACAGATACACACATATACATGCGCACAAACACACACCTGTCTTGGAAAAACCCCACAGAAGTTGCTGACAGAAGTCACAGTAGGTAGGTGTGGTGTAGGTGAATTTCTCAAAGCGGTGTGGCTGGGAGAACATGCGTGCTGCCTCCCCCAGCATCTTGCCCCGCACCAGGATCTCCAGCGTGGAGCGTTTGTGGATGGAGCGCCCATGGGAGCGCACCAGCTGCATGCTGAGGGAGGGCTGGCGCTGGGAGCTCTCCCTTCCCCCCGGGACCTCCAGCTTGTCCCACTGTACCTTCCACTTCTGGGGCAGGTGTCCCAGCTCTGACTCCAGGTGCTGGATCTCCTGCAGGCAGCAACACACAGCTGTCATCCCCCGCTTCTGCTGAACCCTCTGTCCTCCTCTATTGTATGCTCATCTTCAGCTCTGATCTTTGACTCATATCCTCACCTATCACCTATTATTGTCAGGTAAGTGGCTACCGAATCCTAACCATGCAAAACATTGCTGGAAAGCTCATGGAACGCATGATAGCCAGGAAACTTGCAAGGGAACTTGAACACAGGCACATTCTCCCTTCAAATCAAGGTTGTTACAGAACAGGAAAGTCCACATGGGAAAATGCAGCTGCTTTTGTATATGAGGTGTATGAAGGATTTCAAAGGAAAGAAGAAACACTACCAGTAAATATCGACCTTGAAGATGCCTACAATAAAGTCCAGTTTGCGCACCTCATGCAGCTGCTACTAAGGTATGGAGTAAGTTTGACACTGACAAGATGGATAGCAGCAGTGCTTCAGGAAAGAACTGTCGTCCTACGCCTCCGAGATTGGATGTCTGCACCTTCTAAACTATCCATGCGGCTGCCACAAGGGTCTCTGCTCTCTCCTGTCCTCTACAATGTTTAAATGAAGGGCCTTGCAGACTTAAACAACAATGGAATAGCTTGGGTCCTTATTCTTGCGGATGATGGCCTGGTGTTCAAAACTTCGAAAGATGGTCAGGAAAGAACCAAAGCCGTCCAGAAACAACTAAACAATACTGCTCAATGGTGCAAAGACACAGGATCTTCAATCAATCCAGCGAAAGCCCAAACGTTGCTGTGCACCCTCAACAACAGAACCGCGAGCAAATCACCACCACCAGTGTCATTCGACAGGATTCAGAGTGAGAAAACCGAATGCCTACGCTACCTAGGAATACAGTTTGACAGGATGCTGACCTTCAGAAAACATACAGAAAATACTGTTCTCAAATGCAAAAAGGGCCTTTCAGTCTTAAAAGCAATGGCAACCAAAGGTATTGAACAACGCCACCTCTTCCTGCTATACAAATCACTCGTCCTCAGTGTGATTGACTACGGACTTGGGCTAACAATACCATCTCAAAGCAACCTCCTAAAATTAGAAAGAGTTCAAAATGAAGCTATGAGGCTGATCCTTGGAACCACAAAAGACACGCCCACGGAAACCATACGATACCTGCTTGACCTTCCTTCAGTGCAGGCCAGAAACAAGTTAGAACAGGTTAAGACCTACTTCAAAGCATTAGAAAACCCTCAAAACCCACTGCAAGACACAGTCAAAGAACCAAAAGGCAGCCGTCTAGGACGAGGAAGATCATGGATGGGGCAAGCAGAAGACACAATCCAACTAGTATGCCGACTACAAGACCTGAAAGAAACAAAAGAATGGGAGAAAAAACCCAAAAACCTCAACCATCTATTCAACACAGCCATTTCACCCACTCTAGGAAGACACTGTCGGGAATGGCCAGATGGCAAAACTGATGCGGAAGTGAAGCTACTCATAGAAGAAAACAGTAAAGAAGAGGATATCATCATATACACAGATGGCTCAGTCACCAAAGACCAATCCGGTTGGGGATTCACTGCGAAACAAAATGGAAAAACAATTAGGGAAGAGAATGCTGCCTACAAAGTCACAACCTCCAGCCTGACGATGGAAGTTGAAGCTGTGACACTTGCCCTCCAGTGGCTATCGTCTATCCATATGCCCGGAAACCAACATGCCATGATTCTAACCAACTCAATGAACCTCATGCAGAAAACTGAAAATGGAATGGGAAGCCCAGAGTGGCATAAGGCAATGTGCAACTTTCAGATTAAAAAACTTACATGGTCATACTGCCCGGGACATGCAGGTGTTAAGGGAAATGAGTGAGCTGACAGACTTGCTGGTAACGCAACACCAACGAGCGGCCTACATTTAGGAAAATCGGAAATCTTCAGAAAAGTCAAAGAACATCAAAAAGAACAGGTACAAGGCCATCACACCATCGATCGCCTCAAAGAGATAAAGGCAGAGAGAGGGAGTGGCTGTAAGTCTAGCATGAAAGGTAGAGCACGATGCTTTGCAAATCAAACAAATATCGGCATCATTTCCAAACCAACATTGCGCAAATTTCTTCAAAACGGAATCTCTGTGGGCTTTTTCAAATACAATAGACTGAGCAACACACTAGACGCCATGTTCTTGGCATTAGAGATCTTTTCCCATCCTTCTTGCGGCCAATCAGTGGCAGCCTCTGTGCGTGTGTGTATGTGTGTGTTTGTATGTGTTTGTGCATGCGCGAGGGTGTAAGTGTACACAAGTGTCAAGAGAGTTCTGTTCACGTGCGTATGTGTGTGGGGGGGGCTGGGGGGTCAGGGGGGGTAGAGGATGAGGTATGTGTGTGTATGCATGCCTACACTGTGGAAGCACGGAATATTGGAACATGCGGGTGTGCATATGTATCTCTTTGCATATATGTGTGTGGGGTTGGGGGTGGGGGATATGGGTGTATGTGTGTGTGTTTGTACAAGTAAGTGTGCCTCTGTATGTGTGCCTCTGTATGTGTGTGTGTGTGCATGTGTGTGTGTGTGTGTGTGCCGTGGAAGCTGCGATATGTAGCCTAGAAACGAGTGTGTGGAGGGGGGTAAAGGGGGTGCAGGGTAATGTGTGTGTGTGTACGTGTGTGTGTGTATGTGTGTGTTGGGGCTCATGTACGTTTATGTGTATTTGACTGTGCTTTCATATCTGTGAAACTGCATGTTTGGTGCATATCTGTTATGCATGTTTGTGTGTGTGTGTGAATGTGTGTCTGCTCTTTTTAAAAATTTTTTTAATCTATTTATTTATTTTATTTTCATTATTATTATTATCTATTTATTTATTTATTTATTCATTATATTAGTACTATTTATTTATTTATTTAATTTCATTTTATTTATTTATTTTTATTTTATTTTATTCTTTAAAAAAATTTTATTTTATTTATTTTTATTTATTTTTATTTAAAAAAAAAATTATTTATTTATTTTATTTTATTTTATTTTATTTTATTTTCTCAAGGCCTGACAAAGCGCGTTGGGTTACGCTGCTGGTCAGGCATCTGCTTGGCAGATGTGTAGCATATATGGATTTGTCCGAACGCAGTGACGCCTCCTTGAGCTACTGAAACTAAAACTCATCTCAAGCATTATTCCAGTCTGACACATATCTTTATCTATCATCTGAAGCATTGTCATAGTGTTCAGCACATTATCTTCACCCTAGCTATTCCCTGTTAACACTAACTCTGATATGGCATCCTTCATACCAGCTACAAGTATACATGTCAACAAGTATGATATAACAACATTTCCCCTACCCCCTTCCCCCACACCAACATGTAATGTAACAGGAGTATGGTATTTCAAGCATCTGCCAACCCTGCAACCACCATGACGACAGCTAAGTCAGAGCAGTGGTTTATGTGTAGCCCAAATAAACAGACTAAAGAATTGTGCAACTGCTGTGAAGTCAAATGCAAGCAGTGGGTAATGTAGACTTGACACATGAGCAATATTCAAAGATAGGGACAAAACTTGTCTGACCTGTGAAAGTAAGCACAGCACAGCCATGTCTCATGCCACCCCTCACAGTAACAGAACACCTCTTTTTCAACCCACTCTTCACAGCACCTCAAATTCCACTTTAACAAATTCATTTAAAAAATTGTATGACACTACTCCAACAGGTAACCAAATCTCTCCATCATGACTTTACCCGGAATTGGTGCCTGAAAAAGTCAGGCTGCTGCAGGGTGATGTTATCATAGCAACTGTTGAGGATGATGCGTCGTTCATCGGCAGTGGTGGCGGCAGTGTCTGGCAGCATGTCAGTGTTCTGTCGCAGCTCACTGTCCACCAGCTCCACGTCGAAAGAGGGGCCATGAGCAAGGTCCTCCGTCACATAGTAGTCCCAAACCACCAGGTTAGACACGTTGGCATATGGCCGCAACACCTGTCACACACATGGGTCCACACTGAGCCCCTCAGCCACACCACTAGTGTTGATGGGAATGAAAATGGAGAATATAACTATCATATTTTTAATGTTGACACGATGAGATAACTCCCAATCTGGGGAAGATAGATCAGAATTTTACACAAAATATTTTGAAAAACAGAAAAAAGGGGAGAAATTTCAATTTTGTTCATTTTAACTCATTCAACCCTGTGCCTGCCTGAGAGGCATGTGCTGTTCATTGCCGTTCACCGCCTGACAGGCAGGCGAAGAAACCCGTTTATTCAAACCAGTTTATCAGCTCAGTATTACGCATTAAACTATGTAAGGGAAGTAACTCCAACTTAACTTCCTTCCTCACTGGCACGCAAAGTTTCGCTCCAAAAATCAAACGAAGTGGGGGTTTTTCTTTCCAGTTTTCTGTATCGGTATGGTAAAATGTCAAAGGCTTACTGTGCAGTTTTAGAACTCAATGAAATTATGATGAATTCCTGCAACGAATTCAACCCAGATAATGACGATTTGTCTTATAATTCTTTCAATGATTCATGGGAAAGCAAAGGAGAAGAAATTAGAACCAGTGTAGACAATCAAGTAGATAGCCCACAACCTTCAACATCGACAGAAGCTGACATTTTACTATTTCTGTTTTTGATTTAAAGTTACAAGTATACTATTACATCCTTTGTGTCAAAATTACATTTCAGTCATAATGTGAAGTTTGGTAGCTACTGGTTGAGTGGCTGCTATAAATTTGTGCCCGAAGTGAAGCATCCCTTCCTGTTGATGCAGCCAAGTCAAAACATGCCAGGCTGGGAAGGCTGCACAGGCACACGACCTTAAAGGGCTGAAAAGGTTAATAATAATAATAATGGTATTTATATAGCACTGAATCTTGTGCACAGACGAATCAAAGTGCTTTCGCACCAGTCATTCACATGCATGCATAACTCTAAAACTGGAGAAACTGAAGACAAGAGGAGGCAGGGAAGGGAGGCTGTTTTGGGAAGAGGTGGGTTTTAAGGCCAGACTTGAAAGAGATGAGTGTGGAGAATAGATGAAGCGAAAGAGGAAGTTCATTCCAATTGCAAGGTCCAGAGACAGAGAAAGAACGGCGGCCAACAGTTGAGAGCTTGAATCTGGGTATGCGTAAACAGAGTGGATCCGAAGCTGATCGTAGTCAGTGAGATGGAGTGTAGAGGTGAAGGCAGCCACAGAGATAGGAAGGGGCTGATTTGTGAATACATTTATAGCATAGAGTGCTGATCTTGTACTTTATTCTGTGTGAGACTGGGAGCCAGTGGAGATGTTGCAAAAGAGGAGTGATGTGCTCAGATCTTTTCTTTCTGAGGACGAGTCGGGCAGCAGAGTTTTGTATGCGCTGAAGGGACTGAATGGATGAAGCAGGCAAACCTGACAATAGAGAGTTACAGTAGTTAAGGTGATAGAGAAACGACAAGTCTAGATGTTGCGTCAATGGACAGATATTTCCAGATGGAACTGATGCGCCGCAATTGACAGTAGCAGGACTGACATGTCTGACTGATAAATTTTTGCATGGACAGTGTGTTGTCAAGGACAACGCCAAGGTTCCTGACTGAACTGGAAAGAGGGATGGATGTGCTGCCAAGTCTGATTGTGTCAGTTGTGATGGAAGAGAGTTTTTGTTTAGTTCCTATGATCATTGCTTCAGTTTTGTCCACATTCAATTGTAACATTTAGAGTCATCCAATTTTGAATGTCCAGGAAGCAGTTGGATGTTTCTTGCAAGAGTGACGACAGTTTTTCAGGGGTATCACTCTTCTGGAGTTGAGTGTCATCAGCATAAGAATGATGACTGAAATTATGGCGGTTGATAATTTCAGCGAGAGGAGCAGTGTACAGTGTGAAGAGCACTGGGCCTAAAACAGATGCCTGTGGGACTCCATGTTCAATTTTAACGGGTTCAAGACTGGAAATTGTCAACAATGACAGACTGGAATCGATCAGTGAGATAAGATTTGAACCAGTTTAGAACAGTGCCGTTGATACCAAACGTAAAATGAAGACGAGAAAGGATTGAATGGTCTATCGTGTCAAAGGCGGCTGACAAGTCGAGAAGAGTGAGATGGGAGATTTGTCCTGAGTCAGACGCTAGCAGTAGGTTATTCAGGATGTGGAGGAGAGTGGTTTTGGTGCTGTGGTCAGCACGACAGGTGGACTGAAATGGGTGGATGAGATTGTTGAAACAAAGGTGATTGTTGTGCTGCTTTAGGACAGCTTTTTCAAGGAGTTTGGACAGGAATGGAAGATCAGAAACTGGTCGATAGTTTTTCAAAATGTTTGAGTCAAGGTTGGATTTCTTCAGAAGAGGCCGGACGATTGCAGTTTTGAAAGTGGATGGAAACGTTCCAGTGAGAAGGGATGAGTTGACAATAATGGTGATTGTGGGGAGAAGCTGTGAGACACACTGGGAAGAGACAGAGGCTGGTATAGGATCAAGCTCACAGGATTTTATTGTCATTTCTTTCAGGATTTCATGTACTTCTGTTTCAGTTAATGGATTAAAGGAATGGAGAGGAGTGCCGTTGAATTGAGGATCAGGATGAGCAGGTTGGAAAAGCAGCTGGTCTAAGATGGTACGAATATTTTGGACTTTGTCAAAAAAGAAAGAGGAGAAGACACTGGGGAGTTCAAATAAAGTGTAGGCAGAAGGAAGAGGAGTCTTTTTTGCAGTACCAAGAAGATTTGACATGATAGAGTAAAGAGATTTGGTGGATGTGACATCAAGAACTTGAGAAGAAAAGATGAGATCATATGTTTGACTTTATTTATTTGTTTTTGGAAGATTTGATTGTGGACTTTCAGTTTTGTTGATCGCCATCGCCGTTCCAATTGGGTGCATGTTCATCCAGCAGTTGAGAGAGGACAGTGTTGTAATGTGTAGAGACATCGGTGCGGAAAGAAATTTTGGAAAGGCGTTCAGCAGCTTGAGAAGAAAAAGTGTTAATGTTGATGGTTAAGGGTGTAAATGGTTCTATCATCAAATGTATTAGACACAACAAAGTGCAATTTTGTTGTTTCCTCTACTATCATGTTGTTTTAGACATAAACACTGTACATAAACACTCACATACACCCACCCACACACCCTCCCACCCAAACACCCACAAACGCTATCACAAAATATTACAACACAAAAGCTCACAGTAAACAGTTGTTAGGCTTGAAGCTTTTGTCTGGTGGGTTTCATACTAAATGAGAACCCCAAAATGAAGGTTTCATGCTAAGATATTCGGTTTTTTCTATACCCACTTCTGACACGACCCTGCCCCCTTCCTGTTGATGTAGCTTGTGGTATGTAATCATTATCAGGACAACCAGAATCACTTCAGTTGATGAACAACAACATTACTTTTGTTTTCTACCATGTTTTCGTAGTTGCTATTGTCAAAGTTATGCAGAAATCAAGCAAAATTCTTTCCACCTTCTCTGTACCGTAGGTCCTGGCAGCCAAGTTAAAACACTCAACAACTTTTCACTTTACAAAATGCAAAAAAAACCCACCCCAAAACAACAAACAAAACAAAAACCAAAAACGCATCAAAACTGAGCCAAAACTTGCTGAGATATTGCTTTGAACATTCATCAAAGCAGTCTCCATTTGCAAGGAAGTAAGCCTATGCAAATGAGTAGCTTGAGAGCTGATAATGCAGTTACCCCTGAACAGTGGATATATTCGCAGTCGGAAGTAAAAGACTTAACTGCTTCATTGCCAGTAACGAGACACTCTTGTACTGATTTCAGAAGGTCTGTATGCCTGTATACAAGAGTATTTCGTACTAGTTTCGTCATCGAAATATAAGCAATCTAAATGGGAGACAAAGCTGAAAACTGGCCCAGACTGCTGTAGGGACTCGAAACAATGGTTCTTTCCCTTCGACCACTCAGCAACTGACCATGACTAAGTGATATTGCCTTTGTTGATGCTTGGACCTAATTATATATCCAAGATCGCAGAACAACAACGTACTTCGACAAAGTGACCTGTTCTTAGGCAATATTCTGCCTTAGAAGTATTGCAGGAAATTCTGAATGATGCAGACTGTGGTGAGGAAGACTTTGATGATGCAGAATCCGTTGGTAGTGACGAGGAGGAGACTGACAGAAACCAACACCAACCACTTTTGTCAGAAACTGGTGTTGATGATGAAGACTCTGATTACAAGTCTGAATTGTCCACTGATTCAGTGATTGAAGCAGAGTCAGATGCCACTGAAATGGAGGTGGAACCAGTACCCAGTACAAGTACTGCACCCCCTCCTGTTGTGAGAGGTCGAGGAAGGGGTCGAGGAAGAGGAAGGGGTTGAGGAAGAGGAAGAGGCAGAGGACAAGGGGCAGTTGCGAGTGGGAGGGGCAGAGGGCATGGTCAGTCACACCTGGTTCAAGAATGGACACCAGCAGAAAACCAACCACCAAACCCCACTGTTCAGTTCACAGGAAATCTGGGCCTAAAGTGTGACACAACCAACTTTAGGCCAGTTGATTACATGGGTCTGTTTTTTTACCAGGACATCATCAACCACCTGGTCATCCAAACCAATTTATATGTGCAACAGTATCTGGAATCCCACCCCAATCTGCCTCCATTTTCCTGAGATAACAGTGGGAGCCAGTTTCACAAGCAGAGCTGAAGAAGTTTCTGGTCCTAGTGCTCCTGATGGGCATCATCAAACTGCCTACCATTGAGCTGTAGTCAGGTCAGGTCATTAGATCTGCTACTGGTAACCTGTAATCCAGTACAACCTGTTCAGGGTCAGGTTGCCGACGACTAAACCGGCACTCCCACTGCTCCCTTCCGAGACTGGTGAGGCGGGTGGCTAGACACCCTTATGGAGATCCATAAAAGGGCGCTGGCTCAGGAGAGCCACCGACGGCCATCTAGCTCCACTGTGCTGTGTGCATGCCACACGCAGTTGGCCCCCGGGGTGTGTCTACCCATGCATGCGAAGTCTGGATCTGGCAGAATCTGCGGAAGAAACCTATCGGTTCAACGGAGAGGAAGGCGGTTACAGCAACGCACTGTGGAGTTCAGAGAGCAAGATGAGACACCGAAAGGATATCTCGGTCATCCACTGCATCTGTGCTCATCCTCCAGTCGTCTCGACTTAGTCTTGCCACTGGAAATTGGTGGACCCGGACGAGAGAGCGAGGTCGACGTTGCGCAACTCCTCTTCACTTTAAACAAACTCATCGTGCAAGTCATCAGTCATCCAAAATGACCTTTCATCCTTCATCATTTCATCACCCTCAAGTCCTGTGGCGACAGCCGAGCGACGAAACGACAGGTGTGGGTACACTAGCAGTCGCAGCCGCAGACCTGCACGCAGGCGGCTCAGGCCATAGGGTCGTTCTTCGTCGACAGGAGCAGCGATGGAGCTCTGCAGCTGTCTGAGCGTCTGAGCAGCCCTCTTTAGGAATGCACTGCTCACCTCCCTGGCATGAGGAAGGGGCTAGAAAAGGTGCCCTAAAAATTGCCTGCTCCATATCACCCTGGCCAGCATACCGTGGCTGGCGGGGACCCTACATCAGCGATCGAAACAACAAGAAAGAAAAGAAAAAAACAAGGATCGTTCCTCTCACCATTGGTGCTTGGAACATAAGGACTCTCCTGGACAGAGATAACGCGGACAGACCCCAAAGGAGAACGGCACTAGTTGCATCTGAACTCGCCAGATACAACATTGACATCGCAGCCTTGAGTGAGACTCGACTTGCAGGCGAAGGTGAGCTCTGTCAACAGGGATCTGGTTACACAATCTTCTGGAGTGGATGAGGAAGCGAAGAGCGACGTGAGGCTGGCGTTGGTTTTGCAGTAAAAACAGCTCTTGTCAGCAAGCTAGCTGGAATCCCAAAGGGAGTCAACGATAGGCTTATGACCATGAAGCTCCCACTGGCATCTGGCCAGAAGCACCTCACCATTGTCAGTGCCTACGCCCCAACCATGACCAACCCGGATGAAGTGAAGGCGAAGTTCTACGAGGACCTTCACTCTGTCATTGCTGCTATCCCTAAAGCAGACAAGCTCATCATTCTTGGGGACTTCAATGCTAGAGTTGGCTCTGACTACATCTCCTGGGATGGAGTGATTGGAAAGCATGGTGTGGGCCACTGCAACCCAAATGGATTGCTTTTGCTTCAGACCTGTGCAGAGCATAAACTGCTGATAACCAACACAGTTTTCTGCCTCCCTACCAGTAACAGGACGTCATGGATGCACCCTCGCTCAAAGCATTGGCATCTCATCGATTATGTCATCGTAAGGAAACGGGATAGGCAAGATGGACGTGTAACAAAGACCATGTGCGGCGCCGAGTGTTGGACAGACCATCGCCTTGTAGTCTCAAAGCTGAAAATTCGAATCCAGCCCAAGAGACGCCCCCAAGGCCAGAAGGCTCCAAAACGTCTCAACATCGCTAAGCTGATAAACATCACCATCAAACAGTCCTTTGTGGAGCTGCTGGAAGATCGTCTGGAATCCGCCTCTCTGGACAACCAGAATGTGGAGTCTGACTGGAGGACCCTGCGTGAGCTGATCTATAGTACAGCTTCAGAGACCCTGGGACCCATGACCAGAAAGCACAAAGACTGGTTTGATGAAAACTGTGATGAAATCAAGCAGCTTCTGGGTGAGAAACGCCGTCTGCATCAAGCCTACCTGAGCAACCCAAAGTCCACATCAAAAAAGGATGCATACGATGCCATCCGCAGGACTGTTAAGCAAAAGTTACGCCAGATGCAGGATAAGTGGCTGAGTGACAAAACTGATGAGATCCAGGGATATGCTGACAGGCACGATATGAAGAGGTTCTATGATGCCTTAAAAGAAGTCTACGGCCCCACATCCTCAGGATCATCCCCCCTCCTCAGTGCAGATGGGAATACCTTGATCACCGAGGAGAAAATTCTCGAACGCTGGGCTGAGCACTTCAACAGTGTCTTAAATCGCCCTTCCTCCATAAATGATGAAACCATAGACCGTCTCCCACAAGTCCCCATCAACGAAGCACTGGAAGATCCGCCAACACCTCTTGAGACCCAGAAAGCAATCTGTCTGCTATCCAGTGGCAAAGCACCTGGCTCAGACTCCATACCAGCAGAGGTCTACAAAGATGGAGGCACTGTGCTGACTGAGAAGCTCCTTCAGCTGTACTCACTCATGTGGAAAGAAGAGACGATCCCCCAGGATTTCAAAGATGCATCTATCATTCACTTGTACAAGCGAAAGGGGAACCGGCAAGCCTGTGATAACCATCGGGGCATTTCCTTGCTCTCCATCGCAGGCAAGATACTTGCCAGGATCCTATTAAACCGCCTCACAGCACACCTTGACCAAGGTCATTTCCTGAGAGCCAATGTGGATTTCGGAAAGAGCACGGAACCACCGACATGGTGTTTGCTGCAAGGCAGCTGCAAGAGAAATGTCAGAAGCAAAATGCTGATCTGTTCTCCACCTATGTCGACCTCACTAAGGCCTTCGACACCGTGAGTAGAGAGGGACTGTGGAAGATCATGGCCAAGTACGGATGCCCTCGGAAATTTATTTCCTTGGTCAGCCAATTCCATGAAGGCATGCAGGCTCGAGTCCAGGACAAAGGCGAAACATCTGCTCCTTTTCCTGTCACAAATGGTGTCAAGCAAGGCTGCGTCCTGGCTCCAACGCTGTTCAGCCTCATGTTCTCTGCAATGCTTATTGATGCCTTCAGAGATGGCGATGTTGGAATCGGCCTAAAGTACCGAACAGATGACAAGTTGTTTAACCTCAGAAGGCTTCAAGCAAAAACGAAGGTCATGACAGACATCATCAGAGACTTTTTGTTTGCTGATGATTGTGCCCTCAACGCTGGATCTGAAGCTGACATGCAACTCAGCGTCGACAAGTTTGCCACTGCCAGCATGAACTTCGGCCTTACCATCAGCACGAGGAAAACTGAAGTTCTCCATCAGCCAGCCCCAGGGAAACCCTACGTTGAGCCCAACATCACAGTCAACGGTCAGAGACTCAGTGCGGTGGAGCGGTTCACATACCTTGGCAGCACACTGTCACGAAATGCGACCATCGACGATGAAGTGAATGTCAGGATTGCAAGAGCAAGCGCAACTTTTGGTAGACTCAATGCAAATGTCTGGAACAGAAGAGGCATTAGTCTTGAGACCAAGCTAAAAGTCTACAGAGCAGTAGTTCTCCCCACACTACTGTATGCCTGCGAAACTTGGACAGTGTACCAACAACATGCCAAGAAGCTGAACCACTTCCACACAACATGCCTCAGGAAGCTACTGAACATCAAGTGGCAAGACAAGACCGCAGACACAGAGGTGCTCGCAAAAGCCACCCTTCCCAGCATCTTCACCATCCTGATGCAGTCCCAACTTCGCTGGGCTGGACATGTGGCGCGCATGCCAGACCATCGGCTGCCCAAAAGGCTCTTCTATGGCGAGCTGCAACAAGGGAAGAGATCACACGGAGGTCAGAAGAAGCGCTTCAGAGATACTCTGAAAGTCTCTCTGAAAGCGTTTGATATCAACCCTGACTCCTGGGAGGAATCTGCAGTGGACCGTGACAAATGGCGCGCTGCTGTGCACAAAGGCGCCAAGTTGTGCGAGGCCAACAGGACTGCTGCAGCTGTTCAGAAGAGGCAGGCCAGAAAGTCACGGGCAAACAAGCTCCCTGACAATGGTATGCCCGTCTTTGTCTGCCCCAACTGTCAGCGAACGTTTCGTGCGCAGATTGGACTATTCAGCCATCTGCGCATTCACAGATAGATTCATGAACATCCTCCCCCCCACCCCACCACCACCACCCTCCCCCAGCTGGATGACAACGATGGTCATCATCAATCTCGATGGACACACCACCACTGGTCAACAAAAGTCCTATACAGGATACCAGTATTCAGCTCAGTCATGACCAGGAACAGATTCCAGGTCATTTTTTTTTCTTATTCTTTTGTTTGTTCCTTCTCCCTCCCTCTCTTCTTTTCATTTTTTAATTCTCTCTCCCTCTCCCCCCATCCCTCTCTCTCTCTCTTAGTGATACAAGCATGTATAATAAGATGTTGCTGGTGTGTGTGTGTGTGTGTGTGTGTGTGTGTGTGTGTGTGTGTGTGTGTGAGAGAGAGAGAGAGAGAGAGAGAGAGAGAGAGAGAGAGATAGAGAGAGACTCTGTGAATGTTTTTGTGTGTGTGTCATTCTATGTGTGTGTGTGTGTGTATGTACACATGCAACAAGCAACAAGTACATATATGTGTACAGTGAGTGTGTGTGTGTGTGTGTGTGTGTGTGTACACATGCGACGAGTGCATGTTTCATGCGTTCAGTGTGTGTGTGTGTAGTTTGGGTATGTATTTGTGTGTGTGTGTGGTTTGTTGCTGCTGTTGTTGTTGTTGTTGTGTGGTTGTGTGTGTGTGTATCACTCTGTGTGTGTGTGTTTGTGTATACATGCAACAGGCAATAAGTGCATGTATCATGTGTACAGTGTGTGTGGTTTGGGTATGTATGGATGTGTGTGTGTGTGTGTGTGTGTGTGTGTGTTGGTGGTGGGGGTGGTGGGGGGGGGTGGGTGGGTGGGTGTGTGTGTGTGTGTGTGTGTGCTTATGTATACATGTGACAAGCAAGAAGTGCATGTATCATGTGTACAGTGTGTGTTTGTGTGTGTAGTTTGGGTATGTATTTGTGTGTGTGTTTTGTTGTTGTTGTTGTTGTTGTTGTTGTGTGTGTGCGTGTGCGTGTGTGTGTGTGTGTGTGTGTGGGTGTGTGTGTGTGTGTGTGTGTGCAGCTGATCAACTGTTATTCAATAATGTTTCAGATTCTCCTGCAGTTTCTTCACTTCCATGACAACTCCACCATGCCAGCACAGGGAGATCCTGCATACGACCGGTTATACAAAATCTGGCCGATACTGGACCACGTGCACGAGAAGTTCCAGGAGATGTATGAGCCACGACAAGCGGTGTGTGTTGACAAGAGCCTGCTGCTGTGGAAAGGCCGACTGATCTTTCGTTAATACATACCGATGAAGCATGCCAGGTTCGGTGTAAAAATCTACCTGTGCTGTGAATCTGATGGCGACATCAAATGAAGTGGGGGTTACTGCTACCGATTCAAGGTCTATGCTGGGAGGGAGGATCCAGTCAACGAGGTGCAGTCTGTTCTCCAAGCTGTAGGTGCTGACAACCCGGAGATGTCTGCCAGTGAGAAAATGGTGCTGTACCTGATAGCCCCCCTCTTGAACAAGGGCTATCAAGTGTACACTGACAACTGGTACAGCAGCCTCAGGCTGTACCTCTACCTGCTGGAAAAAAACACCTTGGCCTGTGGCACAGTCAGGGACAACTGGGGAATACCGCAGCAACTCCACAACATCCAGCTAAACCCAGGCTCCTCGGTTGCTCTCTGTAGTGACGGCAAGATTGTCGCCACCAAGTACCACAGCACCATGGTGGTTCACCTCCTCTCCACTGCGCATGGCCATGCAGAAGCACCCATCCATGACCGGGGACAACAGGGCATCACCAGGCGACCCGATGTGTCAACTCAATACAACAAGAATATGAGTGGGGTGGACAAACAGGATCAGCTGCTCCACCCATATGACTGCACAAGGAAGTCCATGAAGTGGACGAAAAAGCTTTTCTTTCACTTCATGCAAGTCGCTGCCTGCAATGCCTTCATCCTCCAGAAATCTAGGGACGAGTCCTTTAAAACTCTTTTGAGTTTTCTGGAGTAAGTCACTGTTGACTGGATCTGACCTGATCAGGCACCTGCTGTGGAGGAGATCAGGTCAGATGATGAAGTGTGTCTGACTGCCAGGCACTTCATGTTCCCCCTGCCAACAAATCCCAACAAGCCCCAGCCCACCAAGCTCTGCAGAGTGTGCAGGAAGAAACTGGGTGTTCGGCGGGAAACCCGTTACCACTGCCCTGACTGTCCATCCAAGCCTGCACTCTGCTACCCACAGTGCTTCAAGGACTACCACACAAAATTTGCATATTGGCAGTGAACATAGATGTACTTTAAACATTTTTTTAAAATTATTATTATTTTTTTTTAAAATCTTTCTTCAAACTGTGGTTTCAGTGTGGGTTTTTATTTTGGTTGTGTGTTTTTCCCCATTTTCTTTTTGATGCAGGTCTTCATATTATGTGGTGTGGGTTTATCTTTCAATGAGGAAACAACAACAGAAAACAAAACAGTACCATCTCCAGAAGCCCTACAGTATCTGCAAACAGAATCAACGAATGAGGTGTGACTCATGTTTCATACAGTTTTATGCCTAGATTGTGCTACCCCTTGTTATTCAAGGATTACACCTTGGAAGAACACTTACTGGCAGTAACGTGAGTACCAGATGTTTGCTCTGATATTGCATGAACACTAACACCAGTTTTTACAGTATTTTTATGTGTTTTTTTGTGTTGCAGTGTATGTGTTTATACTCTGAAAATGGGTTTGTTTTTGGGAAAAAAAAGATAATTTTATCAATTTTGATTTGCTAAATACCCTCAAAATCAAGTTATGTTGATATCTCATCATAGCCCAGAGTATAAGAAAGAAACATGCAAACTTTCAGAGAAATATTTCAACAAATATGTTAGTAGTGAACAGATTAGTGAACCCACTGAAAAAAGTGAAATTCTGTCCCCTTGTAATGGATTGTGGGTACCCCAGTTATGCATGGATTACACATCAGAAAAACTCTTACTGGCTGTAATGTGAGTTCCAGATGTTTGCTCTGATGTTCCATGAACACTAACACCTGTTTTTACAGTATTTTTTAATGTTTTTTTGTGTTGCAGTGTATGTGTTTATGCTCTGAAAGTGGGTTTATTTTGGAGAAAAAAAAGAAGATAATTTTATCAATTTTGACTTGCTAAATACCCATAAAATCACGTTATGTTGATATCTTTTCATAGCCCAGAGTATAAGAAAGAAACATGCAAACTTTCAGAGAAATATTTCAACAAATATGTAAGTAGTGAACAGATTAGTGAACCCACTGAAAAAAAAAGTGAAATTCTGTCCCCTTGTACTGGATTGTGGGTACCCCAGTTATGCATGGATTACACATCAGAAAAACTCTTACTGGCTGTAATGTGAGTACCAGATGTTTGCTCTGATGTTCCATGAACACTAACTTCAGTTTCTGCAGTATTTTTGTGGTTTTATATGCTGCAGTGTGTGTTTACATCCCCCAATTGTTTTGTTTTTTGAAAAGCATGTTCATTATACTAATCTTGCTCCTAATAATTGCATATAAAATCAAATTATTATGGTATCACATAGCTCAGGATATGAGAGAAAAAAACAAGCAAAGTTTCAAAGAGATATTTCAAGAAATAAGTCAGTAGTGATCAGATTAGTAAAGCCACTGAAAAAAGTGAAATTATGTCTGCTGGAATGTCAGTACCCCCAGTTATGCATGGATTACATCTCAGAACAATTACTGGCTGTAATGTGCATACCAGATGCTTGTTCTGATATTCAGTAAACACAAAAAACAATCTGTGCAGTGTTTTATGTGGTTTTATGTGCTGCTGTGTATGTGTTTATGCTCTGAAAATGTTATTTCTTAGAAATAAATGATTATTTTATCAATTTTTCCCTCACTAAATACCAACAAACCCAAATTATTTTGGTATCACAGCATAGCCAAGAGTATCAGGAAAAAACATGCAAAAAATCATATGGATATCTAAATAAATGAATGAGCAGTGAACAGATTAGTGAACCGAAAAAAGCAAAAATTACCCCGGCACACAGCAGTACAAAAAAGCTATTATGGCAGTGAAGGGGTTAACTCACTTGCTGCCATTGTCCGCATATGTGGATGTCATCGGACAAAGCTTTGGCTGCCGATGTCCGCATATGCGGAATTTGATTTTGAAAAGTCCCGCTGTTGGACTGATGTGTCAGATACGAAAATCAAAAGCAGAACTGATTCTTAAGTTATCTCCGGCCAACTTTTCATTCACACACACTGCGTGTGTGAAGTGATACGCTCGTAAGCAGACGACAACGAAGCATACCCTCGGTCAGCTCTACAAGTTGTTTGACAAGATGGCGTCGCGTCAAAGTGTCCGACACGGTAGGAGAGGTCAAATGCAACACAGCGCTGAAGCTACTTTGGAAATGATCCAAACTGAAGACTCCGATGTTGAAGGAGATAATGTTGATTCGTTGGACAGTGATTTTGAACCATATCCCGATGAACTAGAAATAGATTCGGCCGCTGAAGAGGGTGTTTACAGTGGAGAGGAAAGCGAGTCCTGAACACATGACCAGCTGACCGACACTGACAACGAAATCACTGAGGAAACGGATGACTTTGCTGGTGTTTTTACCAGTGACTGGACTGAAAATGGTGAGTGTATATGTATTATATATATGTGTGTGCGCGCGTGCACGTGTGTGTGTGTGTGTGAAAGAAAACAATGTCACATGCTCAGGTGTACAACTATGTGTGTGTGAGTGTGTGTGTGTGTGTGTGTGTTGTGTGTGTGTGTGTGTGATTGCATGCATATGTTTACTTATTTTCTGTTTTACAATAACATGGAGTTTATTTGTAGAACAAGGTGCTATAGAAATGACAGTAACAGTACTAACACTGATGATACTGTCATTATTGTTTGCAATATCGTTAAAAAAAAATCTACAGTGGTTTTCTTTGACTACATGTAAAAAAACTTATACTTCCATTCACATAAATATTTAGAATAAACAAGGGAATAAGCAAACAAATAATTTAAACAACAATAAGAAGAAAGAGTCAGACCTGCATGATCATTTGTGTGTGTGTACGGTTGCAGGTCATGTTGCTGTGCTGAAGTGGCAGGACAAAACACCAGTTCATGTGCTGACAACAGTCATGCTGCCAACTACCATGGTCAGTGTGACAACATGACACCGTCCTGAAAGACAGAAGCCAGCAGTACAAGACTACATCACCAGAATGGCTGGAGTGGATATGAGTGACCAGCTACTGCAAGTGCAAGGTCTGTGAAGACCTGTTCAAGCGCCACAACACACCAAGACACCAAACTGCCAACTGGTGTCCAAAATGTGGAGTTCCACTGTGTGTGAAGCTGTGCCCAGGACTCAACATCACCTGCCATGAGCTTTTCACTCCAGACAAGACTACTGTCAGTGATAATACATCAGGTTTTTGTGTGCAGTGAACTCCTTTTTTATGTAGAGACAATATTTTTTTTTGTGTGCGTGAATTTCAACTTTCTCCACCATCTGTTCATACTTCATTGCATGTACTAGGTCTTCAGTTTCTCAAATAGTGTTAGGATGTGATGTGGAACATTTGTAAGCTGTTCAAGGACACTTGGTATACCTTTCTGATGGGTGCAAAAATGCTACAAAATACACAAAAAATGGATACCGTGATCAACAACAAGATGGTGAGTAAATAATTTAATTTTTTGCACAAATATGTAACAACATTCACTGAATACACATACTAAATTTCAATTGTCTGGGTGTTTATTTGTTTTTTTGAGAATTTTTTTCCCATCCTGTACAAACCGTGGGTTTTCTGGGATTCGCAAGGGGAAAAACTCTTGGCATGGAGCGAGTTCAAAACACCACAGAGCGATTTTCTCCACTGGATTCACATGGGCAGCATACCCACAAAGCAGTGTTAAAGTTCACTTCCACATTTCCCTTCTCTCTCTTTCTCTTGTTGACAAGATGGAGTGTATCTTTTTGGTAATGTCAAAAAGACAGATTTCCACCAGAAACACGTTTGTCTTCCAGTATGAGCTGACTGGGTTTAATAATAGTATGAAGATATTTTTGCTGAATTTTGTGTATAAATTCTTCTCTAATTTCATTGAAAAGTTTGCAATTATCTAAGAAATGATGTTCATCTTCAATTGTTTGAGATTGTAGGCACAGTCTCATTTTTTTGGGATGTTAAAATATCTACCCTTTTCTACTGCCAGCTCATGACTGGATATTCTTGATTTGCAAAGTGACTTTTTGATTATAATTAAGATATCCTTCAAGTAAATAAGGTTCCGTTCTGTATTCATCAGTAATTTTATCATGAAATCGTAATTCTGATTTATTTTCAAATTTGTTTATGCTGATACAAAGGTCCTGTGGCCTCTCCTGATATATGATATCAGATGTAGCACAGTCGAGTTGACTGAGGCAAAGATCAAGTACACACACAAATGGCTTGGTGTCCCACATGGTCTCACTGACATGGCACTCTACTGTCACCAAGCAAAGCTGAAGCTCTCTGAAATCCCTTGTCGAAGAATACAAGGTATGGAAGCTAAGACTAATGAACATGCTCAAAGACTCAGGAGACAATATTGTGAGATCCAACCAACCCAAGCTGAAGACTGGCAGAAAATGGAAAGTCAGGGAGGCAGTCAGTGCAGTGAAAAAAAGCCTTAAGACAAAGGAAATAATAGGACACACCCAAACCAACAAGACAGGGCCTGGGATCGACAAAGATGGAATGGTGGTCCGAGGCAAGGGGGAAAGCAAAATGAGACATGATCATACAGGAGATCAAGAAGGAAGAGGATGATAAGAGTCCAGAAGGCAGTCCAGCAAGGCCAGCAGGGGCAGTGGACAACATGGGAAAATGCACTCCAAAGGAGCCTTAGCTGGAGCGACATGTGGAACATGGTCCCTCTGAGGATCAGCTTCATCCTAAGATCTGTGTACGACCTCCTTCCCTTGAATACAAAATTGGTGAAATGGTGGAAAGCAGATGACCCTGCGTGCCCACTCTGCCATGGCAAACAAACCGTGGATCATGTCCTCAGCTCATGCAAAGCGGCGTTGAGCCAAGGACGGTACACATGGATGCACAACCAGGTGATAAAAGAAATTAAACATGTGGTGAGCACTGTCCAAGAAGCACCCACACCACCAGTAGTTCCAGTGGAGTTCCTCTCTGCAGAAGGCAATAAAGTCTGACCCGGACCAACTGTAACATCCAAAGCATGGAACGTGGGCTGCTGAATGGTGCCGAAAATTGGGAATGCACAGATGACCTACCAGAGGGGAAGAAACAACCGGAAACCATCAGCAAGAGTGGCATAACACATGCAATTCTGACTGAGCTTACTGTGCCATACGAAAGCAGAATGGAGGAAGCCCACATCTAAGACCAAGAAGTATGCTAGTCTAGCCAGCAGCCAGAGAGAATCTGGCTTCCAAGCCAAAGTCCTCGTCATAGAGATTGGTGGAAGAGGGTTTGTGAGCACATTTGCCTACAGCCTCATGAAACAGCTGTCGATTTCTGGCAGAGCGGACACAGGCTCTCAAGGCAATGGCAGAAGCGACAGAAAAGAGTTCCAGCTGGATCTGGTCAAGAAGGAATGAAAGTAAACTTCATAAGGATTAAATTTCCCTACTCAAACTAAGCATACAATGGCTCAGTGGTTAAAACATCTGCCAGAAAAGGTGACTCAGTCCTAGTGGCAACCACCCTGGAGGCGTGGGTTCGAAACTGCTGAGGACCAGGAAAAGAAAAAAAAGGTGGCAATACAAGGGCATCCAGAAGTCATGACCTGGCTGTGGCCCCGCCCCCTTAGAGTGTAAGGAGGTAAAGGCTAAAGCACTTGACTGAGGGGGGCTTCTTCTCTGAACACCTTGTACTGTCCAGATCTCCCTAGAGTTTCTTATCACTCTTCAAAAATAAAACAAGATCAAGTTTATTCATGACAACATGATTTAGACTGCAAACACTGAATGTGGGCTGATTATTTCAAACATGTCCTAAACTAAGGTATTACAAGATCATTCTTATGAACTTGATCCATATTCGCTATTTTATCTTGTGTGTTAATATATCATCATATACAAGTTACACACAACTTTGCTCATGCCTGAGTAATGCGTAACTAAAATTTTATGATCTGACTGATCACTTTCAAATTTAAGGGATATTTTGCCTACTTAACTGAGTACTGCTAAATTTGTGGCTTTTTTGTAAACTCTCAATATTCATTTAAAAAAGCTCAAATGAACATGTTAATGTGGAAACTTGTTCATGTGACTGAAGTTATACAGGTTTTCAAAGGTAAGATTATTGTCTGCTTTTTCATGAGTGGGGAACCATATTTCTGCATCATACATTAGAATCAATGAAACAAGA
The DNA here is from genome assembly GCF_041734735.1 of Babylonia areolata. Taxonomy (NCBI): domain Eukaryota; kingdom Metazoa; phylum Mollusca; class Gastropoda; order Neogastropoda; family Buccinidae; genus Babylonia; species Babylonia areolata. The sequence continues at coordinate 10,571,066 of NC_134902.1, read as the reverse complement.
ATGAAATAATTATGAAATTATATGAATGCTCATGTTTTCATTCTTGAAAGTTCTTTTATGACTATGAGATGCTCTATTCCCTTGTTTTGCCAGGTGTTCTGTAGCCTTTTAAAAAATTCCTGAGTTATGGAATATTATTTCTAAATTTATACTGTTCAGTTGTTTCTATCACTTCTCTTCCACATTTAAAATATATTTAAGCTCTTAGTTATGATTAAAAAACATGACTACCTTTGTTTTGTCTCTACTGATCTGAATATCCTACTGTTTACAACATTAGTCTAACTGGTTTAGTTTTAACCCTTTTGCTGCCAGGAAAATAAGATTTAAGTGAAATCTATTTGCCAGGGTTTTTTCACAAAAAACGGGTATAAATTCTCAAAAAATTCTGTGCTCTTTGTTATTGGAGAAAGACCCATAAAAGTATATATTTTCTGAAAGGTAAATGAATAAAGAATACAAAACACATGATGTTTTTCCATTTTATATATTTTAAGTGACATGCTGTTGTTTTGAAATCAGTGTTTTGTTTTTTGTCACATTTTCAACTTGTTCATTACAAACATTAGTCAGGTAATTTGCACTAAAATATCATTTTCTGGAAAAATGGATATCTGCACACACAAAATCATACTAGAAAAACCACAATATTAAAAAAAGAAAAGAAAAAGAAATAAATACACAATGCATTGTGACTTCTCCAAGTGATATTATGGATGTGAGGCCACGCCCCCTCAGTCTCCACCCCCTCTCCTCTTCACCCCTTTCACATGGTCATTTATCCAGTTCTCATCAGACCTGTTGGCCGAGTGCCAAGAAAATCGCTCACACTGTGCCCTGCTAAATTCGGGTGACTTCTGTTGTCTGCTAGAGCTGAACAGCCGGCATTACTCACTGACAGTCGTATCTTGGCCACTCTCTTGATTGCTCCCTTTATTTCCTATCAAATCGTCCTATAATGTTCATTACTGTCTTCTCCTTCAAATTTACGCTTCAATTCTTTCTGAGCATCAGCTAAAGAAAACAATCTTGGTTGATTTAGTTCGCCATGATCGCATGTCTTGAGCACGGCATCAGTCTGACATTTTGTTGAGCGAGCAAGGAGAGGAGCCAGGCAAACAATGCGGCCAGTAACCCAAACAAAACGTTCAAATAAAGGACTGCCTATAACGTTGATGGTGTTTCTAGCTATGAATAGAATCTAGAAAGGTTCCCCAAGCTAAAGCTACCAGCATTTTTGTCAGCGAACTGAATGCAAAGCAGGGAAAAGTCAGAATATTTCGATGACGAGATCTCGTCATTGTGGCAGCGAAGCGTACATGCTTGCCATGACGAGTTATCTTGTCATATAGGCAGCCTAGGGGTTAACTGTATGCCACGTTTAGTTTTTGAAAGTAGTACTTAGTCATCAGCATATAAAAGACAAGAGGTACCTTTATTTTGAGACAAAATAACTGTTTATGATGGGTATATGGAGAACCAATCAACAATATCATTTATAAATATACTGAACAATGTATGGCTCAGTGGAAGAGGAAAATCCATTTTCATTACGAGTACAGACTTTTGTGTTTGCATATATATATATATATATATATATATATATATATATATATATATATAATATATATATATATATATATACTTTTTTTTCAAATTGAAGCACCTACCTTGTATACCTATTTATGTAGTTTTGTAAACATACCTGCATGCAATATGTTATAGAAAGCATTTTGGAAATCTTTTTCGTTTTTTTAAAGGTATAATCAACTATTTTTTCACTACAAAAATATGGTACTTAATTCTAAAACCTTTTCTGAAACCGGCTTGTTCATTAGCAAGTAAACTTGCTTGCTTGCTCCATGGGGAACCGTCTGGGCACCACAATGCTGATTCATGCACCAACCTTCTCCATTCTGGACAATCATGTGTGAATGACTGTGCCTCAACAAATGTCAGTCCTGTCCACTCTTCAATGTTGTCAGACCAAATTTTCCTTTGTTTGCCTCTGCTTCTCTTCCCCTCAGCCGTTCCTCGAAGGATGACTTTGGCAAGGCCGCCAGGTGACAACTGCCCAAGACATACCTCATGATGACAAGCACTACACCAAATCCACTACCAAAAAAGTATGTGACTGGTGGAAAAAAACCCAGAACATATGAGGCTCCTGCCAAATAATGACTGGCACATGGAATGTGAGAACGCTCAGTCAAGTTGGGAAGCTTCAAGATCTCACCCATGAAATGGATAGATATAACTGGCATATTCTTGGGGTCTGTGAAATCAGATGGAAGAACTGTGGAGAAGTACAAAATCATGAAGGTTATATACTCTACATCAGTGGTGAAGAAGACCGTTTTACAAATGGTGTAGGTTTTCTAGTAAACAAGACCATTAAGAACACTGTACTGGGGTGCCACCCTATTTCAAACAGACTGCTTACCATCCGCCTGCATGCAAAGCAATTTAATATCACAATCGTTCAGTCTACACTCCCACATCAGACTATGATGGTGAGCAAATCTAAGAATTCTACACCTCACTGAAATCCACCACTGACAAAGTGGAAAAGGGCATCATAATCGTCCATGGTGACTGGAATGCGAAGGTGAGGAGGGATGCTTTGAACAATTGGAAAGAACTTTGCAGCCCTGCATGCAACAGTGTTAGCACAAGAGGGGGCTTCTTCTTGAATTTGCAAATTTCAATGGCATGGTGCTGGCAAACACACTCAGAACACACAAAGTGGACCTGGCACTCACCCAATGGCCAGTCTCACAACCAAACTGACTACACCTTGGTGCAAAGCTGGTAAAAGTCAGGAGTGAGCACAGCCAAGACCAGGACTTTCCCAGGAGCGGATATTGACAGTGACCATGACCTTGTCATGATGACCTTCAGAGTGTGTCAAAAAGGATTCAAGAAGCCAAAGAACAGCAGGTTTAATTCAACTTGGAGAAACTGAACAATCCCACCATTGCAGAAGAATTTTGGTCAACTATTAGAGGAAAGTTCAGCCCACTACCCCTCCTGGAAAAAGATGTTGAAGACATCACCAACAACTTCAGTGCAATATTAACCAAATCAGAGAAAGAAGTGTTGGGGAAGAACTGTCTGATGAAGGGAGTGGAACAACGTTGTGCGTTGATCAAAGAAGGGGATCAGCTATCACCTGCAAGCAAAAATCTTAACTGTACTCAGCCCGTCCCAAGCCCTGTGGGCCAACTAGGTCACTATTAACCTCTTTGATGTCTGAAAGTGAGCATGAGGTGAGTGGGTATGGCACATGAAGGCTGAGTGTGTGTGTGTGTGTGTGTGTGTGTATACGTGTGTGTGATTTCTATTTCTCTTGAAAAACTTAAACTAAAAGAGAAAGTTTGCTTACTACATTTCTACTGCAGTTACCAAGAAACTGTGTGTGAACGATGGGCTGAAAATGTGTAAAATTACAGGAATTTGGATTTCAATTCATGACTTATGTGTATACAAAAGGTACCGCGACATATTTAGTTTTCATACATTTTCTGCGTTCATTTCAGCTGCTGTTACTAACAACCTATAACATATATTCAGAAAATATGTGAAACATATGTTTGTAACGATTACTGTTCACTTCTGGATTGTTGTTGGTTTTGGTCAGACCAACTTGCATCAATTCACTTATCTATAGCCAGGAGACTATGTCTTTAAAGAGTGTTGCGATGTCTGTGTCTTTGCCAAAAACTTGTGGGCTGACGTGATCAGCCAGCCATATTGCCTCTCTCGCTTCGGCCATTGTACCACACCCTCTGTGGCTGGCCTTTGAGTATCTGCTGACTGACTGGGCAGCCAAATTCCACAAAGTGAATATTCCAACCTTTCTTCCATTGCTCATGGATTTTTTTCCCTCGTTTTTCATTTTTGATTTATCACATGAAATGATTCAGCATACATTATTTGGTAATTTCTCTGATGTCTGTACTGTCCGCCATTACATAGGATGTGTGTGTGTGTGGATGTGTGTATGTGTCTTCTTTTTATGTGGGTCAACAAGTAAAATAAGGATTCAAACTCATGGTGGTGTAAAATTGATTGAAGTAAAATTCAATTTTATTTCAAATCTCTCACTCTCTCTCTCTCTGTGCCTGCTAATGTCTGTCACTGTGTGTGTGTGTGTGTGTGTGTGTGTGTGTGTGTGTGTGTGTGTGTGTATGTATGCATGTTTGTTTGTTTGTTTGTTTGTGTGTGTGTGTGTGTGTGTGTGTGTGTGTGTGTGTGTGTGATGGTGATAAGTGATTGATAAGGAAGTGAAAGACAGAAAGAAGAGGAGGGGGTAGACTTTACATATCGCTGAGGTTCACCTGTCCGCACGAATGAAAACGTGATTTTAGAATTAGTGTCACACCTTTGTTCTGATTTGATTTTTTTCAGTTGACAGCTCCCACACTGCATCAGCTTCCATGTCACATCTGCTTAAGATTTGTTTACTTCATTTCTTGTTCTTTCCTGTCCCTATGTTCACATGCAACGTGAGAATTTTTTATAACTCCATACGGATCTTTCAGTAAGACAATAAACTTAACAAATCAATGCTGGAGCCAAGCACAAGCTTTTCAACAGTTCAAAAAATAAGTGTCATATCATTTTTGACTCACTTGTGTAAACAAAGTGTCTGTTATAACCCAGTGTTTGGTTAACTGTGTGTCCATGCGCCACACACACAGGTGTGTGTGTGTGTGTGTGTGTGTGTGTGTGTGTCCCAGGCAAACTTTAACAAATTCATTTTCTCTGAAAATACTTTGTTTGCCAATACCAAATTTAGATTGAACATAGTGGGGAAATAAGCTATATTTCTGAATCATGAACCATTTCTTTCACTGAGAATCCTGGTCTGGAAATTTGTAACTGAGCTCTTCCCAGTTGCCGGAACATGTGTTTGTGTTTGAAAACAGCATGATATTGTTTTTCTTTTTCACAATCAAAAAAAAATGAAATTATGGTGCTTAGAGCCTCGCCGACCACTAAGGCCATCTCAAGGCTATCGCCGCGTCAATTACTACTACAAGGCTAAAAAAAACAACCAATTAAAACGAGTCACCACTTCAAACTTTCCACTCCAAAGTTTAAAAAAAAACTTCCATAGTTTAAAACCTTCAAATCTGGTTAAAAAGGTTCACTTCTTTTAAGAAGTCCATCAGCGCCCACGGAGGGACATCACGAAACAAAGTCTTCAAAGAAACCGCCGTGTAATGTCTGCGTCTAACGTCATGCAGATCCCAACAGTCAAGGAGCACATGTTTCACGGTGAGAGGCTCGTCACAGGGAACGCATCGAGGGGCCTCCTCCCCCTTCAACAAGTAAGAATGAGTAAAAAAAGTGTGCCCCGTACGCAGTCTGCACAGCACAGATTCCTCCTTTCTGTTCTTCACCCCCGAAGGGAGGGTCTCCCCCAGGTCCGGACGGATCTGGAAGAGCTTGTTGTCTATCTGGGTGTTCCATTTCTCTTGCCAAAGATCTTTAACGTAAGAATTGACCTTCCGCTTCATGTCTGTATAGGGTACCAAGGATCTGGACAATTCTTTCTTTACAGCGTTCCTGGCCAGCAGGTCCGCCCTTTCGTTACCACGAATGCCAACATGTCCGGGAACCCAGGCCAACACAACCTCGTATCCTTTCTTCGTTGCGAGAGTAAAAGTTTCATAAAATTCCAGCAGTTTGGGATGAGTGATATTCCTGCAGGCGATCGCCTCCAGGGCTGATAAGGAGTCGGAAAAGATCATGAATCTCTTCTGTTTGGAAGAGAGAACCATTTTTAACCCCAGGACCAGTGCAGTCAGTTCCGCGGTGTATACCGAGCTGTCAGACAGGATGTGTTCTGTTGAGGGCCGGTCAGGAAAGGCGGGACAGAACGCAGATGCGGCGACTCCGTCCTCTGACTTGGAACCGTCAGTGAAGATGCCTTGAAAGGTGGGGAATTTGTGGCACAGTTCCGAAAAGTAGGTTCTGTAGGCCAGAGAACTGGTGGTGTCCTTACGGTACGAGGCCAGATCAAATCGGACCTCAGGTGTTGTAAAGGTCCACGGGGGGCTGTCAGGGAACTTAGAGAAATCTGAGATGCCACCGACATCCAGATCGGCATTTTCCAAGTGCGGCTGAATGCGGAGTCCGAGAGGAGGTATGCAGTTTGGGTTGTCTGTAAATTTCTTATCGAAAGGGTTGTTGAATACAGCATCGTAAGCAGGGTTTGTAGGTTCCGAAAACAATTTCAAATAATAGTTCAGGGTCAGCTTCAGTCTGCGGTTGGAAAGAGGCGGTTCCCCCGCCTCTGCATACAGGCTGTGCACAGGGGTGGTGCGGAAAGCACCCAAGCTGAGACGGAGCCCTTGGTGGTGTACAGGGTCCAACAGTTTCAGGTAGGACGGTCTGGCCGAGCCGTATACAACACTTCCATAATCCAGTTTGGACCGGACCAGGGCTCTGTAGAGGTGCAAGAGAGTCCTCTTATCAGCACCCCAGTTCGTGTGTGCCACAACTCGGATGATGTTCAGGGCTTTTAGGCAAGATATTTTCAGCTGTTTAATGTGGCTGAGAAAATTCAGCTTCTGATCGAAGACGACCCCTAGAAATCTGGCTTCCTTGACCGCCGGGATGGTGGATGTTCCCAGACGGATTTCAGGGTCCTGATAGAATTGGCGAAAATTATGAAAGTGGATGCATTCAGTTTTGGAGGACGAAAATGTGAAGCCATTCTCCTCTGCCCAACACTGGATTTTGTTGACGCAGAGCTGAAGCCGTCGCTGGATGCTGGCGTACGTGCTGCCGGTTGCATATAAAGCAAAATCATCCACGAACAGCGAGCTGTCCGATCCTTTCTGAACGGATTGAACGATGTCATTAATTTTGATGCTGAACAGAGCAGGCGACAGGATGCTCCCCTGCGGGACACCCAGCTCCTGCTCGTGAATGTCGGACAGGGTGGTGCCGACTCTCACCTGGAATTGTCTGTCTTGTAAAAAATTGTGGATAAACTGAGGCAGGTGTCCTCGGAAGCCGAGCTTGTGCAAGTCGGAAAGAATACCAAATTTCCACGTGGTATCGTAAGCTTTCTCCAGGTCAAAAAATATGGCCACCACATGTTGTTTGTTGACGAAAGCATTTCTTATCGTGGTTTCCAGACGAACCAGATGGTCAACGGTAGAGCGATGCTTGCGGAAACCGCACTGTTCCTTCGCCAGAAGGCCGTCGGTCTCTAGTTTCCACATCAGTCTACCGTTGACCATCTTCTCCATCAGTTTGCAGACGCAGCTGGTCAGTGCAATTGGGCGGTAGTTGGAGGGGTTCGAGGGGTCTTTTCCCGGTTTCGGCAGCGGGATTATGAGGGCTTTCCGCCAGGAGGGTGGAAAGAAGCCTGTGACCCAGATGTGGTTATAAACTTTAAGCAGGGTGTCCAGACAGGTTTGGGGAAGGTGCTTTAGGAGTTTATAATGGACTTCGTCCATTCCTGGACAGGAATCCGTACAGGTCTGAAGGGCAGATTTAAGTTCGTTCATTGTGAAAGGAAGGTTGTAATTCTCTGTGTTGTCGGAAAAGAAGTTACATGGTGTCTTTTCTGACAGGTTTTTGGTTTTAAGAAAGCGAGCAGATTTGTTAGCAGATCTCGAGTTCTGTTCTATTGTGGAGGCAAGCAAATTGGCAACTGCTTTCTTCTCTGTGACCAGAGCGTCTGAAAGTTTAAGATGGTGGAAGGTCGGGCATGCGTTTTTGCCCTTAATTCTTTTTAAAACCCTCCACACTTTCTTCTTGGGTGTGTTGGAGGTTAAGGAAGAGCAGAAATCTCTCCAAGACTTCCTCTGGCTCTTTTTAAAAACATACCTGGCTTTCGCCCTCAGCTGTTGATGGGTTCGAACGCTATCGGACTCCGGTCTCCGAAAGACGCGTCGCTGCGCTCTCTTCCGAGACTTGCGGGCCTCCCGACATTCCGCGTTGAACCAGGGCGTTCTAGGGATCTGAGGCTTGGAGGTAGACGATGGGACTGCTGCTTTGGCGCAATCTAAAACGATCCGAGTCAGAGCGTCAGCAGGGTCCTTGCTTTTCAATACTGTTTCTTCCTGCAGCTCCGCTCTTATCTTGGTGGTAAAAAAACTCCAGTCTGCTTTGTCGTAGTACAGGCGGTCAGGCAGAGAGTCACCTTCTCCATCTGTGGGGCGGAGGACGACAGGAAAGTGGTCACTCCCGTGCAGATCGTCGTGCACTTTCCACTCGTAGTCCAGGACCAACGATGGATCGCAGACCGACAGATCTAAACACGAGAGCTTTCCAGAGGACAGATGCAGGTAAGTGGGAGACTTGTCGTTAAGACAGCACAAGTCCATGTCAGAGAGAAGGTTTTCTAAGAGAAGACCTCGGGCTGATGTCATCTCACTTCCCCAGAGCGGGGAGTGTCCGTTGAAGTCGCCCAACAGTAAAAACGGACGTGGGAGCTGGTCGACCAGGTTCATGAGGTCCTGCCTCAGAACACGGACGGAAGGGGGAAGGTAGAGAGAGCAGACAGTGATGGTTTTCTCGAGCGTGACTCTGACTGCCACCGCCTGTAAAGGGGTGCTTAAAAGAACTGTACTGTATAAAAGGGACTTTCGAATAAAAAGAGCGACACCTCCCGTCAGCCCCTCTTGCTTCGGTTGAGCGGGTTTAAAAACGGAGTTAAAACCAGAGAGAGATAAAACCTTGCCATCTCTTTGCAGAGTCTCCTGCAGTGCCAGCACTGAAGGTTTCAAAGCACGACAAAGCAGCTGGAGTTCCTGGAAGTTGGCATGGAATCCCCGGATATTCCAGTGGATCACTGCCATTAAAAAGGTTTTTTTTTTTAAAAAAATTAAAGCAGCAGCCTATTCCATCGCTACCCCCTGCTCCTCCACTTGCGGTGGCTCAAGGTCCGCCAGGATGGAATATTTGTTCTTTGACATAAATTTTTCGGGTTCCGACCGGGTCGGAATATCCACCACCTCGGCCCCTCCCGATCCCGCCGTGGCCGCAGCCCTCCCCTCCTTGAGTTTTGGAGGTGCGGGGGGCTTCCGGCCACTTCCGCCAGCCCGAGGGCCAGGCAGACGAGAGGCGGGGCGAGGGGGCCCGGGGGGTGGGGTGGGGCGGGAGGCGGACAACGTGCCTCCGCCCGAGGCTTTTCTCTCCCGCCCAGCAGCCCCTGAGGACTGCCGCGCAGGATGGGAAGGGGTGGACACAGCGCCTCCACCCAAGGCCGACGGTTCCGACGAGGCGGTTAAGTCGTCCGTCTGCGTTCCTGTGGACGTCGTCTGGACTGCGACGTCCACCGTCCCGGATCTGACGACAGAGGCATACGACGTCCTAGGCGACGCGGCCTCCACCTGTTTCCTTGCCTCAAAGAAGGAAATTTTCTGTTCTGTCTTGACTTTCTGAATTTGTTTTTCTTTCTTCCAGGCGGGGCAGTCCTTCGATGAGGACGGGTGGCCACCTCCGCAGTTCGCACACAGGGCTGCACTGACGCAATCGCCCTGGTGCGCCGCCTTCGAACAGGTGCCACACGCCTCTTCCTCCTTACATCTGTCTCTCACGTGTCCGAATTTCTGACACTTAAAGCATCTCAGAGGGGACGGTACGTACAGGCTGACATTAACTAGCAGGTATCCGACCCGAATGTCCTTGGGGACATCCGGGCAGCAGAAGGTGAGGAAGAAAGTGTTGGTCGGGACTCTGTCCGACCCCTTCCTCACCGTCACCCTGTACACATCGGTCACTCCCTGAGAGGACAGTTCGCTCTTGATCTCGGCCTCAGACACACCTTTCAACTCCGGGCATCTGATGACTCCCTTAGAGCAGTTGAGACCTTTGTGAGGGGAAATCTTCACTGCCCTATCCACGAAAGTGGTCGCCTTCAGAAGGAGCTGTGTCTGTCTTTTGGATTCTGTCTGTACTAAAAACGCTCCGCTCCTCAGCCTCTTGATGGATCTGAGCGATCCTGCCAGGCACTGAAAGCCCTTCTGGACAGCGAAGGGGCTGAGAGCTGACAAGGGCTTGTCGTCATCAGCGCCCTCCATCACTAGCCATGATGGCCAAAAACCAGAGGTCTCGACGACCTCCGACTCAGAGTCTGAGTCGTCCGTTCCCTGTCGTCGTCTTTTTCCGAGTTTGGGGGGGTGTATTTGTTTAGGATTCATGTTGAAAGAAAAATGTGAATTCATCCCTCCCTTACCCACCCACCATGGGGTCCAACTTAGGGGCCAGGGTCAAGGGAACACCAGCTTGACCCCTTCCAGGTTTCGGGAGGGATATACAACCAGCAGCCCAGCTCCAACGTGCTCCCCCCCGATCATGCCCAGCTCCCGGGGACAGAGAGCCGAGCACTACGGGGGTTACCTTCGTCAGCCACTAAACTGCCAGTCTTGACCCAGCCCCACGAAGGGGTAGCCGATTGACACACACGGGCCAATGTGTGCCGCCTGTCTTAGGAGAGGTCCGAGCCAAAGGGATGTGTTGAGAGCAGCGTGCTCTCTCAATCCCCAGGATCTCATTCCCCTCCATCACAGGTCGCGCCGCACGGCAAACACGGCGGGCCTAAAGAAGGCCGCAGAGAAAAAAAGAATGTGGAAAAGAAGGCTTGATGGGGAGCTGAGGACAGAAAAGAGGCGGTAAAAAGAAGAACAAAGAATAGCGAAAGGGACAGTGGGTCACGTTTAGTTTGGGCCTCACTCACGACCTGTTCGGCATGGGAAGCCCTATCAGGGGCATCAGTACAAAACCACCACTTATTCAGCCCTAACAGCTACGATGGCTATGTAGGCTGTCAATTAAGACCTGGGACCAGAGCACCAAACCCCAAGAAGCACTGATGCCCCCGCCGACATAGCTCGCTCGATCACTGGCCACTAAGCCTCCCGACCACGACAAGGTAGTGACCCTCCCGGGAGTGGGTCAGGAGAACACCAGCCTGACCCCCTCCAGGTTTCGGGAGGTCACAATCAAAAGAAAAGTAATACAGTTTCTGGACAGTACACATACAGTGATACAGAGACACTAACTACACTATCGACATGTTTACTGCATATGAATTTTTTAAAAAGGATATTAAATTAACGATAATGAACATAAAAAATAAATCGACTGCAGCTCTCACTGAGTTTTGGTTAGCCTAGCACTGGTACACAGATCAGTGCAGATCTGGAGAAATCAGTACATGTTGCAGACTTCCTGAGGCAATGGCAATGTTTCCTTTTCCACAAACTTGAGAAAATTCTTAAATAATCAAAATACATCAAAATAACATGTTTTACATGGGGTTATCATCTCAAGTAATGAAATCTTAGCACTTAAAAAATCCAAAGAAGCGCTCTGAGTTAGTTTACTTGCTTCTTAATCGAATGTGCTTGGTGATCCTCTTTTTCTTTTTAAGCCTAATATTGTATTATACAGAACACATTTTAAATGATTCTCTCTCTTCTACTTATGATTGCATTATTGGTTCAAGTCTTGAAGGCCTTTCCTCTCTTGTAAATCTTTTTAGTCCTCTGGCAGCGTTCTGAGTCTTCTTTGAAATTTTCACTTTGTCCATTAACACCTGCATCTTTTCTTTAGTGAAGCAAAGACAGTGATAATTTTTCTTCAATTGTTGTGCTATGGTGTCTTCAAACTCATGTTGTCTAAGCAGATCCATGCTAACAAGTGTGAGAAAGCAATACTGAGACTGAAACTCCTATAAGCTGATTTTGTATTCAAACAGATATGTGACATCCCAAAAGAGAAGGATGTCACAATCATTTTCATTTTTACTACTTATTCAAATAAATGCTTCTTTTCTTTTCTATTTCATGGTGAAGGGTTTTATATGCCAAATGCTGAACTAAGGTCTCTTGCAGATCCAGACTCACCATGCCGAAAGAATCATGAGACTGAAAGTCTGTCAGCTGACTTCATTATCTCTTGCTCATTATGTGCCCACTACCAGTAATGCACAATGTTGGACTCTGACCCATTACCATAATGTGCAAACATTGTCCGTTTCTGGTACTGCACAAGCCACTTTGCTCTTACCTGGTAATGGGCAAAATCTGTTGTGCAAATAACTGCTATTGAGCATAACATAAACATGTCTGCCATTTTGTACGGGCTATCAAATGCAAGAGTAAGTGTGTTATCCTACAAACGATTTTGGTAATTAACTCAAAATATAGTCCCATATAAATTCAATGACAAAGTAATTCCACATACAATTTACAATAAACAATATATAAATTTTACTGGTATCTTTTGTTAAAGCATTAACAGACATGAACAGGTTAAAACAGAATCTGGACATTAAAATAAATAATGAAACACAAAATGGTAATAATTCAAAATGTCCTCAATGCAAACCTTACCTCCACCCACCACTCTGCACTCCTTGTCTCAACATACATACACATACTGTACATAGAAACACACACATACACACAAACTTTAACACACAAACACTATTCTCACCACAAACACATAAACAAATACACGTACACACATGTACACACACCAACACCCAAACAACCTCCTCACCACCACCACACACCCAAACACAACCCCCCACCCAAACAGAACCCCCCCCACCCCCACAAACACCCACTCCCATCCCCACCACCCCCACAAACACAACCCCCCAACCCCACAAACACAATCCCCCACTACCACCCCCACCCCAACACAAACCCCCCCCCCCCCACCACCACACACCCAAACACCCCCACCACACACCCAAACACAATCCCCCCACCCCCACCCAAACACCCCCACCACACACCCAAACACCTCCCCACCCCCACCACACACCCAAACACAACCTCCCCACCCCCACCACGCACACAAACACACCCCTCACCGTGTCCTGATCATGAGGACTGAAAAGGAAGTTGGTGAAGATGGCTGACTTCCTGTGCTGTTTGTCCACATAGTCCCATAGTCCAGAGAATCCTGAGCCCTGTGACAGGCTGTGTTTGGGGGAAAAGCCTTGACCTTCCGCCACCTCCTCCACACTCACCCCCCCAGGTCGCTTCTCGTCCAACAGCCAGCCGGCCTCCACACGCTCAAACTCGTTGTCCAGCATGAAGGTGCGGAAGCGGTTGGAAACGTAGTGATAGGCAATGAACTTGAGGAAGTACTGGTTGAACTCAAAGGACAGTGGGAACTGACGGTGAATCTGTGACAGGAGGAGAGGACAGAAGAGGGCGGGTGGTGTCAACAGTGCACAGTGGAGTCAGTGGTGAGTGTGTTTTTGTAGGTTTAAGATATTGCAAGACAAGGTGAGACAAGACATAACAGTATGTTAACTTTAATATTAATCTCATGAACAGAAATTACACCAGGTGCAACAGAAACAAACAGACAAACCTCCACATCAACAAAATAGACAAGTATAAATACAAACTAACAAATGACCCCCAATCCCCATTTCCTCCACACCAGTAAGTAATATAACATGTGGTTGGTATACACACAATGACCATAACTTAAACATTATACATGATGAAAACATATAAAACACCAGTACAAAATCACTGCAAATATTCACTCTAAGCATTAAAATTAATACAAAAAATCTGAAAAACATGAACGTTCAACACTGCACATAATTATTATCATCTTGTATTTTAATTCCACACAATGTTATAGATTTGTATTTTCTTATCATAAAACATAGATTATTTCAGTACAACCTACACCCACACCCACACCTGTGTGGGTTTGTCTGATATGCTGTTTCTGTACGCACAGTATAATTATAAGCCAGCACAGCTTTGTACAGTTTTGTGTGCAGCATGTTATGATCATTTCTGAGCACCATGGAATGAGCAGGCAGCCAGCTTGCATGTATGTTGGTATTATTTTTTCTAGAAATGCAATGGTTTGTATCACAGTATCATCAAAAACACAAAAAAAAGAAAAAAAGAAAGAAAGAAAGAAAGAAAACATGAAAAACAATAAACAAATATAGATACATTTGTATGTTTGGTGTGAAAGACATTGTCACTTGTGTATGCATATACAGATATCTCTTACATTCCCTTGTTACCTTGATTTTGTACAACTGAAGAGCTTAACTCTCTCCAGATGACGGAATGCGTGAGCATTCCTACATAAAATGTATTTGTTTTCGGATGACGGAATGAAATAACATTTTCAAAAAATACAAATCCATCAGGCACTGTACACATGATCTTGTGATAAGCCAAATAGAGAGCGCTATTCTGGGTCACTCCACAACCAAATGGTATGATTGGCCAGCCTGTCATGTGTGGCCCGTCTCGCACACACGCTGGCAAAGTCACTGACCGGTCGTCTGCACGCGTGCCAGCCTGTTAGCAAAGCGGGTTCTTCTCAAAATGTTTTTGAGCGAACAAGGCAGCGACATCAATGTTTTAGTGTTGCCAAAGTACTTGAAATGCTACAAACTAAAAGGTCGGACATTGAAGAGGTGGATGATGACAAAGAATAAAATGAATTTAGTGCAGAAAGCGAATATGGATATGGTGATTCAGGGTGAAAAATTGGTATTATTTTCTACATAATGGCAAAACTGTAAACATAAGATGAGAAATTTGATTTTTTTTAATATGTAATAGCCCAACACATAATAAACCAGTTCTGAAAGTTTCATTTTCTTACTCTGTAGTTTGTATTTTTTGTAAGTTTTTTTTTTCCACACCCTTACATATGGGCTGCCTGTGGGGAAAAGCAAGGGGGAGAACTATTCGTCCGGAGTGAGTTAAGTGAAGGTCTGTCAAATAACTGAGATAAGACTAAACTTGCTGGTCAGGATGTCAGTTGAAATTCTTTATTTGGACTTGTTGCTCTTGGAACTACATTACTTTTGTCTAGCAAAACCACTAGCAACACTTCAAAATATAGAAAATATGCTAATTGTGCTTCAAATTAATGCCATACTGATCTTATTCCAAGGGGTTAAAACAAATGTGTACATCAATGAACTTATCATACAAATAACAAGCATACACAAGCTCACAAACATGTGAAAGTATGAATACACATACAATAATGTTCCCCAGGTTTACTTTGTTTTCTCAGATGTATGAAGTTAAGAATCAAGTCAGGGGTTGGACACACATACATGAACATACATATACTGGCATGCCCCCCCACACACACGTCCACACAAACAAATACACATACACATGTACTCGAATACCCCCTACACAGAAACACACAAACACACATGCAACATAACCACCAAACTCCCTGACAGCCAGCCTCCAGGACCAGTACCTGATGCACAATGTCCAGGAACTGCAGGAAGACAGGAGCGAAGCCACTGGCCTGGTTGGCAGCTGTCTGGTTGGAACGGTGGGTGAAGCGGTGACCAAAAGCCAGCCACTCCTTCTCCACCAAGGCCTTGAACCCCTCCAGTGTGCGGTAGTATGGGTCCAACAACACCTCTGCCACACTCACCACCTGCACCAATGGATCATCACAGGTCACAACACTTCCGCCACACTCACCACCTACATTAACAGGTCATGACAGGTCAAAGGTTATGAAAGATCACAGGTTATGACAGGTCACAGGTCATGACAGGTCACAACAATACCTCCTCCACACTCATCACCTACATTAACAGGTCATGACAGGTCAAACGTTATGAAAGGTCACAGATTATGACAGGTCACAACAATACCTCCTCCACACTCACCACCTGCAATCACAGATCATATCACATAAATGATAATAAAAAATAAATAACTGTACATCTATATCATGCTCACTTCTCCTAAACCCAGTACATTACACCACTTCACCATTCCAACCCCACTCCAGCCCCCTCTTTCATGTGCATGTCCAGTTTCATGGGGTTTTTTCCTTTTAAAAAAAGTTCTGAATGATAATCTATTTCAAATAAAACATAATTACAAAGTAAAAAAAAAAAAGGCTTATAAAACAGTACACACAAAAAGAACAAGAGAGGCAAGGCCTTCAAGACTCACTTGTGATATGCACTGGATCCAACAGAGGAATTAAGAAAAAGAAAAAAAAGGAGCAAAATGAATAATCTGCCAAAAAGACTCACTGATGTGACCTTGACCTTATAGACATCAACAGAGAGAGTGAGAGAGAACAAGAGCAAGAACAAAACTTTAATCTCCAGGCCTCCGGCCCCTAGAAAGAGGTCAAAAGTACACAATATGGTGATCATGCAGCGACAACAAAATGTAAAATACATACTAACTTAAACCTGTAGAACAAAAGTGCTTCTTGTGCATAGTAAATTAATTCTAACTTTCATTGTTGTTGTCACAGAATTCCTGTTGTATCTTCAGGGCATTAAATATATAAACGCAGAGTTTACAAATACTGTAAACAGAACATTCTTCAGCAAGTGAACATACGATTGACCTTCAGAGTTCAGATGTTTTTGCCGCAGGTTATTTATTTATTTATTTATTTATTTATTTTTTTGCTGCCCCATCATCTGCACCGTTTCAGTGGCATTACTCTCACACCACTCATTTAGATTCCCCCATACACGGTCAAACCCGGGTTCGTCCGTCGCAGTTCCAGCGTCGGCAGTCCACAGGGAACCATCGATGTTAGGTCACCAGGAGGCCACACACCAGAGGAGACCCTGCACTGCTGAGTCACTTCAGTGGTGTTCAATGGTGCCTGTTCTGTTTTAACATACTTAGGACACCACCTAACAACAATAATGGCTTAGTCGCGGAGCCAGACTGAGTGAGCGTCCGTCCCAGAGTGGAGACCGCGACCATGTCCCTCAAACAACAGCCCCCCATGAATCTGCCGACACTGGCAACATTGACAGGACTCACCCCAAGCACGGAAGTGGAGGGGTATCGAAACTGAGGTCACCATGAGAGCAGGGCATGAAAGGCCACAGACTTTGAGACTATTTTGTTTATACTGATGATGATGAAGGAGGAGGAGGATGACGATGATGATGACGATGTTGCTATGGAGGTCCATTTTGGTTTGGGACTGCGTGACAAGGCTGTACTCTACGCTTCCTGTCATAATGATATCCCGGCGTTAACCAGGCCCGAGAGATACAGACACTTGCAGTGTTGGTCAGGTAATTAGAGCAACACACCCAAAGACGCATCCTTGAAGTGGATGACACTCGACTGTGTGGTCCCAGTCTCCCCATTTAAGCCCACAGCACACTCAACTTGGGGTAGGAGCCGGCCACGGGCCGAAAAACCCACCTCCGCTGGGATTCGAACCCACGTCCTCCCAGCCGTCAGTCCGCGACGCTAATCACTTCGCCACGGCGGCTGGTATGATTTTGTTGCTGTTGTTGTTCATCGTTCAGGAACTATACATCCAGTAAGTGAGACCTATCGCATAAATGTTTCTTGGAATTAAATTTATCGGCTGTTATTGTCTCCTTTCAATTTAATGTTAGAGTGAATTATTGATAGATTTCTTCATAGCGAAAGTTTAACTCACTCGTTACTGGGCTTTTTGTAATCATGTTTTCCTCTGGATACTGGGCATTTGTATACGTGTTTTTTTTTAAATCACCAAAAAATAATGACAAAACAGAATGACTTAAAATTTTGAGACATGTTTATTGATAAATGGAATAAGCATGGCTCTAAGTTTCATAGCCCTTACTTTCATGGTTCTTTTTTTGTAGCTGGAGTGACAAAACATTTTTACAACAACAAAATTGAGGGTGATTGCAAATGCATAGAAGCAAAATTTTCAGCACTGTTGAAAGAAGGGTTATTTTCCACATAAATCACATCGAGAAACCCTGTAGAATGTAAAAAAATGGCTGTTTGAGAGTGTCTGCACTGTACAAATGAACTAATATCAGTAACATGCAATTGGCAAATTCGTAATTTTTCATGTGTCATTCTTCAGCATACTAGACCTTAGTATAGCGTTGAAAAAAAAAAAGAAATAAAATAAAGACAAGATACAGTCTTGAAATTTGGAGACACATTTACTAATAAAATGAATAAGAGGAGCCCAAACTTTCAAAGCTCTTACTGTTATGGTTCACTTTTTGTAGCCAGAGATATATAGGATTACCTTTTTTTACGATAACAAAATTGAGGGTGGTTGCATATCATAGTGGTGAAAGGAGGAGTTTGTATTATACTCCATGTTTGGTGTTACATATACTTACCATGTCAAACTGATGCAAACTAGGCCTATCGGTTTGCTCTGCTTGGTCAAATTTCGCCCGGCTAACAGTGAAAAGACGAGCAGTCCTGGCCCGGCCCGCTCTCAGCCAATCAAACGCCTCTAAAATCTATAAGCGCTGAATCATTCCGTGGCCATCGAAGAAAATGCCCCATGAGAACCACGGTGGAGACGCGGGGACAGACGGGCGGGCATTCGAGTTTGACATGGTAAGTATATGTAACACCAAACATGGAGTATAATACAAACTCCTCCTTTTGGTGTCATATACTGTACCATGTCAAACTGATGCAGAATTTAAAGCAAATGGAGGAGGGTAACGCCTATTGGTTCGTATGGGGAGCCCTTGTAACTGAGACGGCAGTGTTAGCTGCGACAAAGGAAATCCCCTTGGAACCGTCAGCCCTGGTCATACGGAAATTCCTGAGGTAGAAGTTGATGAAGGGATTCTCAGACCGCCAGAAGGCTGCCTCCAAGACATGCTGCATTGGCACTGAGTGCTGGAAAGCAGCTGAAGTAGCTATGGCCTGCACTTCGTGTGCTCTGGGATGAAGACAGCTGATATCCTGTGTGCATGAGAGTAGGCTCTACGAATGACTTGGGAAACCCAGCAGGAAAAGGTGCCTGCAGCGATGTCTTTCTTGTAATTCTCATTGAGGGAGATGACCAGACGCCTCTGAAAAGAACGCCTTGGTGAGACCTATCCCAATAGTATTTGAGACACCGAACAGGGCAGAGATGCCTATCCTCATCTTGGGAAAGAATATCAGACAAAGGTCTGACCCTCAGAGAGGGGGAAGGAACCTCAGGGTCTTGGTTCTTAGCCAGAAACTCTGGAAGGAAACGAATAGTGATGGAACCATCTCTGTGGAAGGCCAGATCTTGTGGCATTCCACTAAGACCATGAATCTCGCTTCTACAACGGCCTGTGGCCAGCAACAGAAGGAAAGTGGTCTTGAGGGTGAGCAAGTCAAAAGGAATAGTCCCCAATGGCTCGAAGGGCTGTTTTCGAATGAAATCCAGCACCAGGAACAAGTCCCAGAGGGGCACTCTTCTGGGGTTTCTAGCTTCCTTCAGAGAGGCGCCCCTAGCCACCTCTCTGAGCAAGAAATCCGCTTCAAAGGCGGGACCACCTAGCTGTTTGTGGTACATATGGCAGACCTGTACCCTCGCACAGAACTAGCAGACAGGATGAGAACCGAGGAGCAGTGAGCCAGAAAGTTGGCCAGCTGCATGTTCGTAGGGATAGTAGGGGGAATGCCCTGAGCTGTACACCACCACAACCATTTCTTCCAGCGAAAGTCATACAAAGTCTCCGTTCCCTGCCTCCTTGCTCTGGTGACTATGGAGAGGAGGTCAGAGGAGGCACACTCCTGGGTCAGCGCAGCCGACAAAGAGGCCGACCGAGGGGTGAAGACTTCAATGGTGATGCTGACCGCACAGCAGCCATGCGTGCAGGTGGAGCCGTTGAGGATTGGAATGAGGAGTGCCCGAGCGAGGCTGCCTCAGCAGATGAGATTTGGTTTCGAGTTCCAGGGGTGGAACATTTGTCAGGGACTGAAGGTCCGGAAACCAGGGCCATTTCGGCGCAATGAGGATCAGCTGCGGGCGTTCCAATCTGTCTTTCCGTATCACCTTGGACAGAATTGGAAAGGGAGGAAACGCGGAGGCAATCAGACTGCTCCAGTCTAGAGAGAAAGCATCCACTGCCCACGCTTCTGGGTCGGCGACCGAAGAGACATAAGTGGGAAGTCTCTTGTTGAACTTTGTGGCAAAAAGGTCCACCATCGGCCGAAACCACCGTTCCCACACCCCCTGAAGGGTGTCCTTGTCCAGGGTCCACTCTGTGTGGATGACACTCTTGGAACTGCTGAGAGCATCTGCCAAGATGTTGGCTTTTCCTGCTAAGTGTCTCGCTGAAAGTGCAATGCCCTTGCTGTGGCACCAACAGAGGAGAGCCTCGGTCCACAGGGAGAAGTCTGCCGAGTGCGCTCCCACCCCTTTTGTTCACATGACATGCGACCGTCATCTTGTCCGTGAACAAGCGGATGGTCTTGCCAGTGGCCTCTCCCATGAAGTGCAGGAGAGCCCTGCGAACTGCCTCCCGTTCCAGAACATTGATGTGGCATAGGTGCTCCTCCGGGGACCAAGACCCTGCTGCATGGAGTGAGTCCATGTGGGCTCCCCAGCCCAGGGAGGAGGCGTCTGTGAAGAGTGCCACCTGAAGAGTAGGTGGGGCTATGGGCATCCCCTGTGTCTGAAGAGGGGTGATTAACCACTCTGATGTCACCTCGAGGAACCACTTGCCCAGACATATCTGGGTATCCCATGGCTGAGTGCTCTGGGACCAGCGTAACCTCAGTGCCCTCTGAAGAGGGCGCTTGAGAACCCTGCCCAGGGGAATGAGAGGTGCCATGGACTCCATCATGCCCTGGAGGGAAGAAAGTGTCCGCGATGTTGCTTGGGAGGAAT
This sequence comes from Babylonia areolata, assembly GCF_041734735.1. Lineage (NCBI taxonomy): Eukaryota > Metazoa > Mollusca > Gastropoda > Neogastropoda > Buccinidae > Babylonia > Babylonia areolata. The sequence continues at coordinate 10,550,441 of NC_134902.1, read as the reverse complement.
GGCGCAAGTGGCTGAGGAGGCCTGCCAGACAGTCCCAGTGATCTGGCGTCGGAGAGACTATCACGGACCGCATGTCGAATCTCATCCCTAAGAAGTCGAAGGACTGACTTGAGGACAGATCGCATTTCTCCCGGTTCATGAGGAAGACCAGTTGGGAGCAAAGGTCTAGAAGTCTGGACGTATGACTCTGGCACAGGGCCTGCGACTGGGCCAGGATAAGCCAGTCGTCCAGGTACACACAGATGAATGGATTCCGAGCAGACGATGGACACTAATTCCCGCACCACCTTGGTGAACAGGAAAGGGGCAAGGGGCAGACCAAATGGGAGGGTCGAGAACTGGAACACCTTGTCCCTCCACACGAACCTCAGGTACCGACGGGATGCCGGATGGATGAGGATATGAAAATAAGCATCTTTCCGATCGATACAGGTAGCCCAATCGCCTTGTTGGATGGTCTCCCGAATCTGTGCCTGTGTGTCCATCTTGAATTTGATTTGGGGGAGGAATTTGTTGAGGGGGGACAAGTCCAAAACTGGTCTCCACCCTCCCGAGACCTTTAGAATCACGAACAACCAACCGTAAAAACCGGGGCCCGGGGCCCAGGTCCGAGTTGAGATATCGCCCCTATGAGGAGTAGGTGCGATATCTCTTTCTCTAAGACGCTCTCCTGCTCCGCTGAGCTGGGCACACAAGGAGGAGTGGATCTTAGAGGGGGGCGGTCCTCCGCCCAAGGCAGCATGTACCCCGACTCTAGCACCGATACAATCCCGTCGTTGAGTCCCAGAGCACGCCACTGATGTGCATTCCGGGACAAGTTTCCTACTTGGAGGGGCTGAATGACTGGCGGTGCTGAATCGGGGCCCAGTCACTGAGGGTGTTGCCTTCTGGCCTTGGGCATGGCCGATCGGCTTGGACAGACATAAGGTGGTTTGTTCCTCTGCCGCTGATTCTGCACATGCCGCTTTGACTTAGGTGGCGTGGTATATGGAGGGGCCCTGGTGGCCGGTCTCTTCAATGGCACAGAACCCTGGAGCCCCTGAGAGGTGTGGGCCAAATATGAGGCCACCTCCCTGTTTGTCTCTGCCCTGTGGCTGACAAAATGGGGCGCATACTGGCCGAAGAGGGAGTGCTGCTGTGCTGGGATGGACCGCAGGGCAGCCCTCTCCTCCACAGGAATGTTAGAGAGGTGGAGAATGGCATCACTCCGGGCTAGCACAGTACTGAAGTGAAGGCTGGTAGCTGTGTCTGCAGCTGCCGTGAGACCAGATGCTACCCTATTGCCAAAAGCGTTTAACCTCTGGTCGGTGAAGAGGCCAGGCGGGACAGAGGAAGGAGACCCCGTGTCCTGATTAACCGGACGCTGTTCCCACAGCTCATTGGCCCTGTGGAGCAACGCGTCGAAGAAGGTATAAGCCGTGGAAACCTCGAGGAGGCAGCGGCGGGCCAATTTGTCCCACTCTGCTAACGTTTTAAAGGATAGGGTAGCTGAAGTGGGGAAGGTGGTGCGCTGTGAGACCAACATCCTGTCCTGCGCGTAGGGCTCTGCTTTCCTGTAGGCAGGGTGGTCCTGTGTGTACCAGGACCACACCCCTCCCTTGGAGGAATCTTTAAGGAACTTTCCCGGGGAAAAAGCGCCCGGGGCAGAGAGGGACTCCCTGCCTGGAGGAGGGATGGAAGCAGCACCCCTGACAGTGCGGGCTGGCTTATTAAGCCATTCCTGAGCCATTTCTGGCACTCTGTGTCACCTTGTGGTTCTGGAGTTAGAGTCACATGGCGTAAGGAGGGTCAAGGGTAACAAAGTAGCCTGAGGGACTGATTCGGCATACCTGACCCTATTGGGGAGGGTCAGTTTGAGCTCGGCAAAGTCCGAGTTTGGTTCAGGCTGGTCCCTAGGGAGGCGCGGGCTCAATCTGTCCCCCTGGGATGTGGGCGAAGAGTGCTCATCCGCTTGTTCATCCTCATCCAAAGACAGGGGCTCCCACTCTTGTTCGCAGTCCATCCCCTGTTGGGTGCCATCCCAAGTGGATGTACCCACTGGGGCGTCCTGTGAGCTGTGGTCAGCCGAGCAGGATGAGCTGGGATGATCCCAAGCCGGGACCATGGCCGCCGCTGTTGTCCTTGACACCTGAAGCGGGTGGGGAGTGTGTGGACCGTAGGTCCAACCATGCTTGGGATGGTGGGTGCCACACCTTCTCAGAGAGGGCGTCCCTGGATGCAAGAGGGACCCACGAGTGCTGTGAGGGGACAAACACCCACTCATCTCACTGTAGGACCGAGGGCTGGGTAGGTGGGAACCGCAGGCTCCCCCGGGCCGAGTAGGGCCCCTCAGCAGCCGTCGGTCCTGACAAGGAGGTCGTTGTGACCGTGGAGATCACCTGTGGGTTGACAGAGGCCTGATTTGTGGACTGAGTGGCAATATTGGTCGAGGAGCTCGACCTGACCAACAAGAAGTTGATCCCACTTATCGGGGCTGTGTGTGTCACCTTGTGATCTGTGCTGGGTTGGGTCCGGTGGGGAGTGAACAAGGGGTTGGCCCTTGGTACTCCCAGCAACCCAGCGTGCACCATAGGTGTGCCCCAGTACGGGTAGAATGGGGGTAACCACCCGTGGGCACCAGCCATACTGTGACCCGAACCCCAAGGGTCACTGGCGCCTTGACCTCCATGAAGGGAAAAACCTGGCCAAGTCGGAGGGAGATCAGGTCCGACTTGGGTGTCAGTCCTGCCCGAAGACGAGCGGGCTGACTGCCTGGAACCGCCTGACACGCGCGGGCTTCCCCCAGCAGGGGAGACCGGCCGGATAGCGGGAAGACCTGCAGAGCAGGTTGCCACGTGCCCCGAATTCCCTCCCGTGGGGAGACTGGGGTGGCTTGGCCCAGGGTGGGCAAAGTAGAGATCCCCCCCCGGAACCAAATTTTTTCTCCTCCCCCAAAAGGAGGTGGGGGAGGGGGGTCGACAGAGAAGGGAGGAGGGGGAACAACAATGGGGCCCGTGAGGGCCGTCTCCGAGTGGGGACCCGGGTAACGGCTGGGCGCAGCCTCCCCTTGGGAGTTCGTGCCTAGCTGCAAGTCCCCACCGCCAGGAGAGGACTTGCCACTCCCCCTTCTCCCTGCCTCGTGCTGGGACACCTCGGGAGGTGACGCTCGTACCTCTTTCCCCCCGGTCCCCTTCATGAGATGATTCAGCGCTTATAGATTTTAGAGGCGTTTGATTGGCTGAGAGCGGGCTGGGCCAGGACTGCTCGTCTTTTCACTGTTAGCCGCGCAAAATTTGGCCAAGCAGAGCAAACCGATAGGCCTAGTTTGCATCAGTCTGACATGGTACAGTGTATGACACCAAAATTCACAGCATTGTTGAAAGAAGGGTTATTTTCCACATGAATTGCATTGTCAAACCATGCAAAGTGTAAAAAAAAAAAGGCTATTTGAGAGTTTATGCACCATACAAATGAGCAAAAATAAATATCATGCAAGCGGCGAATTGGTAATTTGTAATTTGGCATTCTTTAGTACACTAGGCGTCAGTATGGTTTGAAAACAATTCATAAAAAAATAAATAAAAGACACATAGTTTTGAAATTTGGAGACATCATTACTGATAAAATGAATAAGAAGAGCACAAACTTTCAAAGCTCTTAATGTTATGGTTCACTTTTTGTAGCCAGGGATATATAGGATTAACTTTTTTACGATAACAAGATTGAGGGTGGTTGCACATAGTGAGGAAATTCACAGCATTGTTGAAAGAAGGGTTATTTTCTACATAAATTGCATTGTCAAACCATGTAGAATGTAAAAAATGGCTATCTGAGTGTTTCTGCACCATACAAATGAGCAAAAATAAATAACATGCAAGTGGCTAATTGGTAATTTGTCATGTGGCATTCTTTAGTACACTAGGTGTCAGTATGGTTTGAAAACAATTCATAAAAAATAAATAAAAGACACATAGTTTTGAAATTTGGAGACATCACTACTGATAAAGTGAATAAGAAGAGCACAAACTTCCAAAGCTCTTAATGTTATGGTTCACTTTTTGTAGCCAGGGATAAATAGGATTACCTTTTTTACAATAACAAAATTGAGGGTGGATGCATATCATAGTGGTGAAATTCACAGCATTGTTGAAAGAAGGGTTATTTTCCACATAAATTGCATTGTCAAACCCTGCAGAGTATAAAAATGTCTTTTTGAGAGTTTCTGCACCATACCAATGAACTAAAATAAATAACATAAAAGTTGCTAATTCGTAATTTGTCATGTGGCATTCTCCAATACAGTAGGTATTAGTATGGTTTGAAAAAAAAAAAAAAAAGAAATGTCACACAGTCTTGAAATTTGGAGACATAATTATTGATATAGTGAATAAGCACAATAAGCGATTCTTCACTCTATGGTACTCTGTAGCTGAATGGAGATGGGGTATCCTTTGATGATCTTTTCTGTCTCGGTAATCCACACTGTTCTTGAGAAAAAAGCTGTTTTTGACACACATCACACTGATAATCACAAGTTTCTGCGCTGTAAGAATACACTAACACTAATCATTAGGCCGAAAAAACTCACTATTTGATATCCCAAACAACTGCAGTCTATACACGGTTAAAAAAAAAAAAAAAAAAAAAAAGTCTATGGGGGCATGGCCAGTCACACCTTGTAACTGCAGTCCGTACAGTTCCTCGTCCCTGTATGGCGGATTGCAGGGAAAAAAAATCTAAAATCTTCATGCCACTCTTTGTTCACAAATCGAAGAAAACTGTCCGTGCTCTGGTCAGCCAGTAGGCCATGTGCACCGGCCTCTCTTTCACAGTCACTGTCTGCATCACTTGCCACGCCTCCATGCTCTTCAACTTCAGGTTCGATATCTGATAAACTTTCATGTTCACTCTTCTAAGATGGAACAAAATTACTCTCCTCGTCTTCTTCACAATACTCTACATCTGATCCTTCTGTTTGGACCAGTTCCACAGCTTCTCATAGGGTGTAAACACGCCTTCCTTGTCTGCTCTGTGAACCACTCAAACTGGGTTGTGACGCCATTGTTGTTTGTCTGAACACAAAGGTCTGGGTGACAATCAAAATAGCTCAGCAGTACAGCAACAAGTGACTTGCCAGCCACTCCAGTGGTCAAAGGTTGGCCTATGCTAATTAGGCTGTAACATGGACGGCAGTGTCTGTGACACTGGGTCACGACGTCACTTGTGGAAATTTCTGAAAGTCGGAATGGCAATACCCGTTGTTAGTGTACAACTGGTTGGAAACGGATGACGGCAATAGCTGTTGTTAGTATCGAGTGAGTTAAAAACCAATATGGCTTCCTGCATCAAGTTATCAGACCTTCGCTGCCCGCGCTTGCACAGTGCAGAATATGTATTGAATTGTGTACAATCTGTTATTTCCTGAAAAAACATGACTGGGGGGAATGTACATTATAAAAGGTCTTCACACGGAGTGTAAAACACAAAAACCTTTCTATGTACTGCGAAAAAATTTGAAATATAATGTTTTTGGTGAAAAAGATCAGTTTAAAAAACAAATTAAAGCCCATGCTTCAAAAAAAATTATCAGTCTCCCCTTCAATTAGCTGCCCCAAATAGATTTATTCATCAATGTAACTTCCATACTAAACAAAAGAAGTTCTTATTTGAACCAAAAAAATGATAAAAGTGCTACCATCAAAACTGCAGGATTGGTCATGCAAAAAAATAAGCATTTCCCCCCGATTTTTAGGACGCTGACATTTAGCCAGTAACACTAATAATAATAATAATAATTATGAAGTACTCTTCTTTAGCGCTGTTCCGTCACAGAGAGACTCACAGCACTTCACAAATTAAATATAACAATAAAGAAGCAATTCTCAAGAGAATTCAAATAACAAACAATCACTCATGGCGCTCCATAAATTACTTGTTACAAATGAGAAGCAACAATCACAAGACAAAAATCAACCACTAAGAAACAGTCACCATCCTCGCATCATAAATAGCACACGCGCACACACACGCACACACACACACATGCGTATGCACACACACACACACACAGCACCTCCACCCACACATACAGACACAACACTGGAAAAAGTAGTACATCCCTCATATAACAGTAAATTAGACCTAAATTTGACTAACTGTTACTCAAAGGCATGACAAAAAAGATGAGTTTTCATCTGGGACTTGAAAGAGTCCAGGAAAGGGGCCTTTCGCAGGTCATCAGGCAGTGAGTTCCAGACAGGTGGGGCTGAGGAACTAAACGATTGGTGAACGAAGGTTTTCAGATTAGTGTTTGGCACACTAAGTAATCTTTCAGTTGAAGATCAAAGTGCCCGGGATGGTAGGAGTGAAGAAGAGTGATACTGCGGGAGTGCACCACCAAAAAAGCCATATGTGAGCATGGCAATTTTGAACTGAATGCGGAATTTAATTGGAAGCCAATGCAGCTCTTTCAGCAAAGGTGTCACATGCTCATGCTTAGATTTCCGCGCAACAAGTTCAGCTGCACTGATCTGAACCTTCTGCACATGACTAACAGCCAACTGAAAAAAATTGAAGGTATTGTGTTTGTGATGGTCAAACAGTGGAGAGGGTCAATGAATATAGATATTTAGGGACCATCTTAGACAATAAGCTGACTTTTGACAGAAATGTTGATTCCATTCATAAGAAATGTCAATCTAGAATTTTTTGTTTACAGAAGCTTAGAAATGTTGGTATAAATTCAAATATTCTTCAAAGTTATTATCGATGTTGTATCGAGTCCGTGCTCACAGTTTCATTTATGTGCTGGTATGGAAGTTTGGGAGTGAGGAGTAAGCGTGTTTTGAACGATGTCATGAGTGTATGCAGTAAAATTGTGGGAGTGAAACAAGCTAGTATGCAAGAGCTGTATGTAAGTCGAGTGGTTAAAAAAAGCAGGCAGATAGCAACTGACGACACCCATATTTTAGCAAAGTATTATGAGCTATTGCCATCAGGACGACGCTACAGAACTTTTAAGTTGAAATCCAGAGCTCTGAAGACTTTTATTCCACGTTCAATCCACCTTTTAAATTCTTGAGAACTGTGTGTGTGTGTGTGTGTGTGCGCGCGCGCGCACTCTCATTTGAGACGTGTGAAAGTCCGTGCATGATAGGCTGTACCTTGTTCTAGTTGTGGTGTGTGTGTGTGTGTGTGTGTGTGTGAGGTTGTGTGTGTGTGTGTGTGTGTGTGTGTGTGTGTGTGTGTGTGTGTGTGTGTGTACTGAGCTTAAAACGTGACAATTGGTTATAATGAATGTGCAATATGTAGGAAGAATAATGTGCAATATGCAGGATGAATGTACAATGGAATATGTCTAATGCTAACATCCATATTCTAAATATATTTCTGTTTAATAATTACGATGTAATAATTAATTGCAATGTTTTTAAAAGTGAATATGTGAAATGCTTTTATTTGAGAACATATGTTTATTGCTCTTGTTTAATCAAGTTATCCGCGTGTGTGGGGTGGGGGGTGGGGGGTGCGGGTGTGTGCTGATTATCTGGTTGTGGTTTTCTGCAATTCATCTTTATTCTTATCTTATCTGTCTATTATAATCAATGTGCAGTATAGTAGGCTATGTTTATAATTATATTCAAATAATGTTTCTTAATTCTTTCTGTTTTTACATTAAGAATACTAGTTTTTACCTGCAGTGTGTGGATGTATGTATGAAACGATGTATGTGATATTTTTTACATTTGTATCTTCGTAATATTTGTAGGGGCTGTTGTTGGCTTTTACAGTTATGGTCCCCATGTTGTTTACTTGTCTATGTTGTGATAATGCACCTGACCAAATTTCTCCAGTTGGAGATAATAAAGTTATTCTTATCTTCTTACCTTATCTTATCTTACTATATTGCTTATATATACAGAGTTTTTACTGTGGGAATTTATTGGTTGCAATTCTATATGGGCTCCAAAATGCCATTTTGTGAGATTAGCTCAAATAACCAATTTTTTGAAAAATTAAAACTCAGTATCTCATAAACTATTTGAGATATTGCTTTGAAATTGGTGTTGCTTCTTACTTTATTGCACTCTTTCAGGTGTGCAAATATGAGACATCTGCTATGAATATGAAAATCTGGCTGGGCCTACCTGATATAAATATCAATAAAGAAAAATACAACTAATTAGAGGAGAGGTGAGGTGACCTGTGCGGTGATGTCCCAGCCATCCTCCAGGCACACCATGACAGAGGCCCCCTGCACGTCCACCAGGTCCACCACCGCTCCGGACAACTGAAGGATGTTCTGGAGCTGTTCACACACACCACATCATGGTCACTGCTCAAACATACAGACACAAACAAAATCACACAAACATATACACACACACTCATACACACCACCACACCTTATGGACATGGCAAACACACAGTCTTTACAGCCACAGAGGGATCACACTTGTACATCCTCATCCACAAACCTTTCCCCCTACAAAAAAAGCCCAGTTTCCTGTATTAATTATGTTCTTTTTTATAGTTCAACCAAATATGGAAAAATAATGATGCCAACACAAAACTTTGGTGTTGTAATCATGATCAGTGGGTCAAACAGGTGTACCCTCCACATCCTGTCACAGGACTGATTCATTCAACTTCTTCGGGGTCCCAGGGACTCATTAGCTCTATTCCAGGGGGTCCCAGGGACTCTTTTAGCTCTATTCCAGGGTGTCCCAAGGACTCTTTTAGCTCTATTCCAGGGGGTCCCAGGGACTCTTTTAGCTCTATTCCAAGGTGTCCCAAGGACTCTTTTAGCTCTATTCCAGGGGGTCCCAGGGACTCTTTTAGCTCTATTCCAGGGGGTCCCAGGGACTCTTTTAGCTCTATTCCAGGGGGTCCCAGGGACTCTTTTAGCTCTATTCCAGGGGGTCCCAGGGACTCTTTTAGCTCTATTCCAGGGTGTCCCAGGGACTCTTTTAGCTCTATTCCAGGGGGTCCCAGGGACTCTTTTAGCTCTATTCCAGGGGGTCCCAGGGACTCTTTTAGCTCTATTCCAGGGGGTCCCAGACTACCTACAGTGGATCACTTTTATGCTGCAAATTCTAATCAAATCTGCACATATATACAAATACGGGCATACTTTCTAATCATAATCATCCAGATTTCTGGGCCAAGAAGTGGTGATGGGAAACAAGTCTTCTTTGAGGAAGAGGATCCTGGTGTCAGACTGAAGCTCCCATTTTCACTGTTTGTGTGTTCATTCTAGAAAATTACAGAATGTTCTATGGATCTGTTTGATGAACGTGCAGTAAGTTCATTCCACTTTTAAAGCATCAGGGAGCATATATATGCGTGAACAGAACCCTGATGCCAGGCCTGTTCCCTCACCTGGGGTAGCCACTCTGAGTCCTGCACTGACTTCAGGTAGCCCTGCTCGGATCCCAAGGCTTGTCGGCTGGGGCAGCAGGCTCGCATCAGCTTCTTGAAGCTGGCCTTGATGTGTCGCACTTCATAGAAGTCCACAGGGATGAAGTCACAATCAGGAAAGGCATCCACCTTCACATTCTGAAATAATATATATATATATATATATATATATATATATATATATATATATATAGCACATGAGCCCAAAGCACAAACAGTAGCATCAATGTCAGAAAACAATGGTTACAAAAACAACTTACAAGCAAGACAAATGGACTGTGTCAATGACAAAGCACACACACACACATACAAACACACATCACAGCACTCCAGGTGCCAATCCATAAAGTAGATTTGTACAGATGTTTTGAAATGTGGAGTAGTAGCCAAGAGGTAATACATCTGCCTGGGAAGCATGTGAATCTGAGTGCATGGGAATGAATCCCACACAACCTTAAGTGGTTGTGTGGATGCTAGTCATTTGGATGAGACAATACTTTGACGTTACAAGATTCAGGTCCTTTTTCATAGGACCATGTTCAGGTTCTCATAACTGAAACTGATTGGCCTGGGTGGTTTGAGGATGGTGCCAATCAGATCACTTATTTTAACAATTTAGGCTAGGCATTCTGGGTCGTACATTGAAGGTAGTGCTGCCCAGTGTTTGTCCAGTCTTCTGTTGAAGGTGTCTACCGATGGCGCTGTTACCACATCATCTGGGAGGCGGTTCCAGAGGTTCACAACTCTGTTTGCAAAGTAGTTGCCCCGCACGTTGAGACGATGCCTTGGTTTCTGAAGTTTCAGGGAGTTGCCTCTGGTGGATCTCAGCTCGTTTGTGGCGACGTGGAAGTCAGGGCATGACACTTTGTAGAAGCCATGTAGGTACTTGTAGACTTCAATTACGTCTCCCCGCTTTCTCCTGTGTTCCAGACATGGGAGCTTCAGCCAACGTAGCCTTTCGGGGTACGGGAGGTCCTTCAGAGGGCCCAACATTTTGGTCGCCCTCCTCTGGACGTTTTCCACTTCAGAGCAGAGACCTTTCTGATTCTTCTCGTCTGGTTTCCACACACAGTGACCGTACTCCAGGAGTGGTCTGACTAATCCTTTGAACAGCTGGACGAAAGTTGCTGGTGTTAAGTAGTTGAAGGACCTTCGGATGACTCCAAAAACGCGGTTTGCCTTTGATGTTGCCTGTGTCACATGTTGCTTGAAAGAGAGGGCCTTGTCGATGGTCACCCCAAGATCCCTCTCTGCCTGTGTTTCTTTCAGTTTTACTCTGATTGAGTTGCCGTCTTTGTCTTTACTGTTCATGAAGTACTCCGTTTCTCTTTCGTGGCCTAGTTTCAGGATGCAGCACTTCTCTGGATGGAACTTTAGTTGCCATTTGTCGGACCATTGCATCAGCTCATCCAAGTCGTTCTGCATGGTTTCATGACTGTTCAGAACATCCACTCTGATAAACAACTTCGTGTCATTCTTACTTGGCTCTTCACGTTGGCAGGTATATCATTTATGAAGATTACAAAGAGGATGGGCCCCAGTACACTTCCTTGAGGAATGCCGCTGGTTACGTTGCCTTCCTGGGACATCACTCCGTTGATCACTACACAATGCGTTCGGTTTGCAAGGAAGTCGCTGATCCATTGAAGAAGTTTACCCCTGATACCACAAGCAGAGACCTTTTCCATGAGTCAACGATAAGGAACACTTTCAAATGCTTTTTGAATGTCAGTGTAATTAACGTCTACACTTCCTCCCTCGTCGACTGCTTCTGTCCACGAGTCCATGACCTCCAGTAGCTGTGTTATACATGACCGGCCTGAGACGAAACCATGTTGTTCACGAGTGACAATGTCATTTTCTTCGAGGTGGCCTATCACTGCTCTTCTCACTAACTTTTCCATGACCTTGCAGATGACGCAAAAGAGGCTTACAGGTTTATAATTGTTGGGGGACATTCTGCTGCCTTTCTTGAAAATGGGGCTCACGTATGCCGTCTTCCATTCTGAGGGAAGTTCTCCAGTATCTAGGGTGAGTCTGAACAGATGTGCTAGAGGCACAGCCAGTTCGTTAGCTGCTACAGAGAGGATCCTGGGCGCTAGTCCATCGGAGCCTGCTGCTTTTCCTGGTTGTAGACCAGCCAACAGTTTTCTCACTCCATCAGGATGTCGTCCTTGGTCTCTTTGAAGTCATACTCTGGCATCTCAGGAGCCGGACTGGATCTTCAGATGTGAAGACACTCTTGAAAAATTTGTTCAGAAGTTCAGCCTTCTCAGCGTGAGTCTTGGTTTTGCTACCATCTTCTTTTTTCAAATCCGGGATACCGCTCTTGCAAGATGTCTTTGACTTTGCGTATTTCCATACACCGTTAGGATTTGTTTTTGCCTCAGACGCCAATTTCTTTTCCATGTTCTTCTGTGCCTTCCTGCATGCTTTTCTTGCTTTATTTCTGGCTTTCAAGTAGTTCACATAGTCCTGGGCATTCCTTGTAGCGAGCCAGTGTCTGAATAGTTGGTGCTTCTTGCGGACTGATGCCAAGGTTCCTCTGTTCATCCATGGTTTTCGTTGTCTGCCTGATGGGCGTGTCATAGGTGTTGATGTTTTGATTGCCTCATATATTTTCTCCTTGATTTTTTTCCATGCTTTTCTTTGTGTTGTTCCTGCTTGTGTTTATTTCATAACCTACAGTATTGACAGCTTTTCTGTAGTATCAGTATGTGTTCCGGTACTGGAAATAAGTGCAGCTTATAAGCCAGTGCGGCTTATGTATGTATAAATTTAAATTTTTTCCAAATTTTAGTGGGCGCGGCTTATATACCAGTGCGCTCAATAGACCGAACTTTACGGTATTTAAATAAATGCAATATGTGGTAAAAGAGATAGGTTCTAAAGTAACGTCCATTAAAATAAAGAATCCTGAATAAGAAACCCTGCCACAAATTAATCATTATAGGTCATAAATCTCATACTGCACACATGATACTTAAATTGTGATACTGAACAAACATGTAAAACATCAATAATGTAAAACTTGTGACTCGCAACTGCCAGTAAAAAAACGTTTGAAAAGGTATATCATAACTAAGATTCCCACACATTCATATAAGTGCACCAGTTTTTATATAAAACACTCACACACACACACACACTGTGCACCCATAACAGCAAATAAATGGCACCAATAGCAAATGGCAAATAAATGCGTGCTGCCTGTCAAGGTTGTGTGTTCAGATTGCTGTCAGGAATATAAGTACAGTTGTAGCATGTTGTTCTTGCACAGGGTGATCGAAACCTTTTCTAATAAGTTTGTCTAACTGGTCTTTGTCTTGTTGGTCATGTTACTGCCTCAACACACTGAACCATAAAACAAAATGCTAGAAACAGAGCAATAAAACATTTGTAGTATATGGTTGCATACATTAAAAGACCCTAATTTCCTCACACAGTACAACCGATTGTTTACTTTTTTCACAAGTGCGTTTGAATTTTCATTCCATGATAATTTGTTGTCCAGAATTACACCAAGGTACTCTTAAGTATTAACCTGTTCAACAACATCTCCTTGACGACAATTTCCTTAGTTCTGGGTTTCTTCTTCCTGAAATCAATAACAAGTTCTTTCATTTTATTGACATTTAACTCTAGGCAGTAAACACCGCACCAACTGGCACAACTGTTGATTTCCTGTCTGCACTTTGTCTCATTGTCATCAGTTAAAAGTCCTATCAGAGCTGAATCGTCAGAACTTGACAGGATTCAGTGCTACTTCAACAGTCTGCTGTATACAGAGTAAAAAGGAAAGGTGACAGTACTGTACCCTGGGGTGCACCGGTGTTAGTGCATAAAATGCTGGAGACAAGAGTCTTTGATTTTAACAAATTGGGGTCTGTTGGTGAGGTAATCTAGAATTTATAAAACAGCCGGAGAAACAACTTTGTGTAAAAGCTTCATAACTAAAACATAGGGCTGAATAGTATAAAAAGCACCTCAGAAGTCAAAAAAACATCAAATGGACATATGTACCAGGGTTGTCTAAATGCTTCAATATCTTATTCAATACAAAAAACATAGCATCATCAACATTTGTTTCTCCTGTATGCAAACTGTAGTGGGTCTAAAAAACCTTCCACAAATCCCTGCAAGTGAATCAAAACAACTCTCAAATATTTTCATTACTGCAGATTAACGTTAGAGCCACAGGGTGGTCATTCATGCATTTCACTGGTGCCTTCTTGGCAACAAGAACATCACATGATGTCTTCCAAATGGAGGGAATCTTACACTGGGTCAGAGACTAATTAAAAATTATATATATAATTTTATAAAGTTGTTCTGCAAAGTGACTAAGGGTGATTGTTTTGATACCATCTGGACCAGCTGCTTCGTTCTTTTTTTTACTCCTATTAAATGTTTAAAAACATCGTCCTCAGAGACAACTATTCTCTCCCCTTGTTGATCTGAGGGGATCTTGGTCAGGAAATCAGTCAGCTCTTTTCTGTTGTCACTGAAATTGTGACAGTCAAACCATGCATAAAATGCATTCAGTTTATCTGCTTCCTCAGCTGTACACATCGTTACTGATTCTGTTTCTCCCTGTTAAGCTATGAAACCTCTCATCAAATTCAACCCTTCTGAAACCCCTTTCATATCATTACCAATTAATGTAGCTTCTATTTTGCCGTTGTACTCTTCACCATTCTTAAATTCTATTATCATTTTCTGTACCTCTTTCATTTCATCCATGTCTTTGGTAAAAAAATGTTTTTTTCTTCATATTATTAAGTGTTGTTTTAATCTTTTTGGTAATCCATGGTTTGTTATTTGGGAAAGTTTTTATTTCTTTACTTGGAACAACACAGTCCTCACAAAATTTAATGTATTCAGTCACAGTATCTGTCAATTCGCACACATCTTCTGCTGCATCCACAGACACATTCCAGTCCATGCTTTCAAGACAGCCCCTCCACGTCTCAAAAGCATCAACAGACCAATATGAACTGTTCTTGTCACAGGCATTCGCCGTTTAACAAGAGGTCTGTAGCATGGAATCATGTGCACCTGGTTGTGATCCGAGCCTCCAAGGGGTGGCAGCTGCAGAGATGTGTAGAGTCCCACACGTTAGAGTAAAACAGGTCAATAGTCCTGTCCCTGCATGTTGGTACAGTAACATGCTGGTAAAAATTCAAAACTGATTTATTAAGAGAGCAGCGTTTAAAATCACCAGTTAGAATTTTCAATGAGTCAGGTGCCTTTGTATCATGGTTATGCAGATGACTGGCAAGTGAGATCACAACTTCAAGGTCCACGGTCCTTTGTGTCCTTAAAAGAATCCATGGCAACAAAAAGGTTTTCCATGACAAAATTCTATTGATAAACCCAGTTTGATAGAAAAACAAATGCACTTTCAAGCAGGATAAAGAAAAAAAAAAAGCAGCACTGCACTGTAGTGACAAGCTCAACCTGTGTGTGTGTGTGTGTGTGTGTGTGTGTGTCTGTTGATGGTCCAAGTGCTCTTACTTCAGGCAGTACTGGCTGACAACATGACATTCACTGGGTTAATTCTTCACCCCAGGCCAACTCCACATGCAGGGGTGAGGTCAGGCCAGTCAGCTCTGTCTGATCCATGTCATTGTCAATTAACTCTTATCTGGCAACTATCATCATGGAAGTCATTGTTGTTTGAAGAATGTGAATGTGATTCTTGCTTTCTTAAAAAAACATGTACTTCACTGCTGCTATTGTGTAAAGTTCATTTCCGACTGAGGTGGGAAAGATGAATCTCACATACTCATGTGGTACCCACTGCTGGTGTTTTGTGCTCATCGTAGGTTCCTTGTCCATCACCAAGGACACACACACACACACACACACACACACAAACATATGGTTAACCAACTTTACTTGCACACAGGAGTCCATACCTTCATCTGGTTTTTCTCTCCCAGCACATAGAGGATGACGCAGTGCAGCCCCTGCACAGAGCTGTTGATGAGGTCCCCGCGGCTGTCCAGAGTGCCATTGTGGCGGCGTGCCTCCATGGGGGGAGACATGCCCCCCTTGTCCCGCAGACTGCCCATACGACTCAGTGCTAAAAGACACACCACCACACCCACACTCAGTCCTCACCACCCACACCCCACCATCACCTGTACCAGCTCAACACAGACATTTTCTGTTTCAGGATTATAAAGTCTTTGACTGACACTTACTCTTTAGTTGTCCACTGATTTTTAGTCTTCACAACACTGTTTAGTTATCCACTGATTTCAAGTCATTCACTTTTACCTCCGAGTGCTTATGTACTGTCGGCTGCCTGAATATTTCAGAACTGGTGCCTAAGCACTGATTTTTTCCTTCCACTTCACTGTCTGCAGCACTTGTGACATGAGTATTAAATGATGTGTATGATGTTACATGAGAATTAAATGATGTGTATGATGTTACATGAGTATTAAATGATGTGACATGAGTATTACATCATGTGTATGAAGTGATATGAGCATTAAATGATCTGACATGAGTATTAAATGATGTGTATGATGTGACTTGAGTATTAAATGTAGTTTATATTGCAACCTGACTATTAAGTTATGGATACATTGTAACAAGAGCACTGAATGATATGTATGGTGTGTGCTGCATCACCATCCATGACAAAGTGATCTTGATGTCACCTTGTGAGCACAGGTATCAGAAAAAAGAGACATAAACCAGACACAAAGGATCACACCAAGGCTGGTGATCAATGTTGGTTCTCCTGTCAGTGACCTAAGTGGTAGAACTTTACTGTGGAAACACACTGTGGATTTCACTGCCTACCTGCTTTTCACTGAAGAGATAACAGCTCAGGTGACATCAGCTGATGAAAGTGTTTCAAACTATTTTCAGTCTCTCTGTATGTGTTTGACACCCGAGTGGTAACATCATGAAATGTCAGTGTTGATACATGTGTGGTAACATCATGAAATGTCAGTGTTGGTACATGTGTGGTAACATCATGAAATGTCAGTGTTGATACATGTGTGGTAACATCATGAAATGTCAGTGTTGATACATGTGTGGTAACATCATGAAATGTCAGTGTTGGTACATGTGTGGTAACATCGTGAAATGTCAGTGTTGATACATGTGTGGTAACATCGTGAAATGTCAGTGTTGATACATGTGTGGTAACATCATGAAATGTCAGTGTTGATACATGTGTGGTAACATCAGGACATCTGAGTATAATCAAAAATAGTTTCTTATCCATATCCACAATGGCTCATTTTGTTTCAAAATGCAAAGAAACACAAATCATTTTAATATACCACCAAAACACTAATAATTTTACTGCACCACAAAGAAAGATATCACTCATATATCAACATTCTTTCAAACTACTCAAATTAGTTATGAATTAAGTGATTTTTCTTCAAACATGAATGAGTAAATGCAACAAACGACTGTCTCATGCACGAAATATGGCAAAACAACCTTTTTTCTGAGCCTCAAATGCAAAATCCCTTCAAAGGTACCAGTAATTTTCCATCTGGCAACAAAATTCCATCTTGAAACTAAAATAATATTCACAGAAATTTCCCAAGCTTTGAAATGTGTACGTACAAAATTAAAAATAACTGTGCATTCAAAACTGACATGCAATATGTAGATGTTAGTTCAATAATCATATCATTAGTTCTGTAACTGTACTGCATGTCATCATGCATGATTTATCCAAGATGCATGTGTTAACATTCTTTGAGCAATCTTACCACACAATGCAAGCCATTGATAGTCAGTGATAACCTGATATATAATTCATTAGTCAGTAACCCATATGTGTATTTTACAGCAATGAATATGCATGAGCCACTGTCAGGCTGTCCAACACATGGTATGTTCATCCACACACTGATACACACAAGTTTCATCTTATTTCTGACACATGGCATGATGTATCATCCACAAACTGGAATACACAAAAGCTTCATGTCATTTCTTGCACAAGGTATCATGTGTTGTCCACACACTGATACGTATATAACACAAACTACACATTATTTCTGACACATGGCAGTTGTGTCATCCACACACTGACACACAAGCTTCATGTCATTTCTGACACATGCACCATTTGCAGAAGCCTGATCAGATAACAACAAGCAGCACAGGTTGCCTGGTGCATTTCAGTGTGACTTCACTGCTTCTGTGAGATGGGACAACATGGACAGTGCTATCTAAGTGATGCTCCTCTCCAATCACTGCTACTCTCTTTGTGCCAGCCACTGACAAGAGAATAAAAGGTAACAACTAACCATACACTACAAAAAGGGGAAAGCAAAGTAAAATTAACCACAAAAAGAAACAAAACTTGGGAGAGGAACACTCTCAGTGAAAGAAAAGTCAAAAACATCAGTGACAACATTGACAGCACTCTGTTTCCAAAATCACCAACAACTACGGCCAAAACAGCAATGTATTCTGTCACAACAAAATAATTCATTGAACTGCATCTTGCATTTTCAAAAGAAAAGTTAAAACTGAAAGCTTAGTGTGGCTTGAGGAGAGGGGGCAGGTGGGGGAGTTGTTAAGGGATGTGAACACTTTGCTGAATGGCAAGGAATGAAAAAAACTGCTGACATTAAATTTTTGTTCTGCAGACACACACAGTTGGACCAGGCATTGCAGTCTGCATGCAATCATCACAGACAGTTCTAAAAAAAAAAAAAAAACCACAACAAAAAAAACCCCATCAAACAAGCCCACCTTTTTACAACACCAAGAGCACAAGCTCAAACAACAGTTGAAGAAGAAAGAAAGAACATCAGGGCAGAGTCCTCCCCCCTCCACTCCTTCCAGCAGACAGGCTGCTAACTGTTGCCATGACAAGACTACCCACAGCCAGCCATGGTTCAGCAGCAGAGGAAGGAGGGAGTAGGGGAGGAGGTGTACTTGTACATGCAACACACCCAGTTAGCATGATGCCGGGCAGGGGCAGACCCGAGGCACACTGCACATCTACAGGTCAGCCACTGACACAGCCACACACACCACACAGTCTGGCCCGGTGGGCACTTCTGCCACAATGGCCGCTCCTAGCATTTCTGCACTCCTCACAATTTGGGCACTCCTAGAGATGCTGTCATTTCTAACATGTTGGGAACTCCTTCAAGCAAATTGGGTATTCCTAGCAATTTTGGCATTTGTAGCAAGTTGGGCACTCCTACTTAAGCTGATAACCCTTCAGGCTGATGTCTATTCCCAGTGATACAGGTGCTTCTCTACATCAATATCACTATAGCTGTACAGCTTATCATGACATCCAGGTCAGCTGCTGTTCATCTTCCCCCCTTTTCCCCCCTTAACCACTCTGCTATACTGATGGAGGAGGGATGCAATGAGATGAGGGTGGGGTGTATATGGGTGGGGGGGTCATGCGATGTGATTGGCGAGGAAACCTCAACCCCTCTCCTTTCCCCTCCCACTGCCTGCCCACCAAGCCAGAACTATGAGGGGAACAAACAGAAAGGAGCAGTCAATACTTGGCCAGCCTCGCCGTGTCCGTCTGGGCATGGTCAGAACTGAAAAATGGAAGACAACTGTGACATCAACCTCACCAGCACCACAAGGACACCACATCAACACACCACAACACCACACAGGTCAGCACACATAGGGTCAACTTAAAGGCAAAAACATCACTGTCTGCCTCTCTCTCACATGCCTGTACTGACACACACATACACACAAACACATAAACAAAACTGCGAAAGCACACTTGTTCCTCAGTCACACATCACAAAGGAATATGCAATAAAAGTAAGCCCACATAGTCCTTCAAATCATCTGTGAATATCAGTTTCAACCCACACATGTTTTATTTGATAATGAGAACATCTGACACAGATGCTCAGTCGCAACAAAACTGGAAGCAAGCATATGTAATGAAAACCATATAATTTTCATTCTTTTAAAACACACACGCACGCGCGCGTGCAAACACAAACAACAACAACAACAAAAAACAAAGAAAGGGAGAAACGAAAAGGAACGAGCACAGACACTGACATCAAACCGTGGCACAGTGCCCAGGCCTGTGTGGGACAACAGGTTCACACACTCCACAAGGCAGGACACACATTCATGGACATAGGAAAAAGCCACGAGCAGTGAAACCCACTGATAGGGCACATCAAAGTCTGTCAGTATCACCCACATCAGTCTGTCAGTGTCAACCACACCACATCAGCCTGCCAGTACAACCCACATCAGTCTGTCAGTATCACCCACATCAGTCTGTCAGTGTCAACCACACCACATCAGCCTGCCAGTACAACCCACATCAGTCTGTCAGTATCACCCACATCAGTCTGTCAGTGTCAACCACACCACATCAGCCTGCCAGTACAACCCACATCAGTCTGTCAGTATCACCCACATCAGTCTGTCAGTATCACATACATCAGTATCACCCATAAAGTCTGTCAGTATCATCCACAGTCTGTCAATCTGTCAGTATTTATTTATTGAAGCACAATGCGCTATCACCCACAGTCTGCCAGTCACTGAAAACTGAAACACTGAAAAACCCACAGTCTGTTAGTCTGTAAGTATCACCAGTAGAGTCTGTCAGTATCACCCGCACTGAAGTCTGTCAGTGTCAACCATATCAGTCTGTCAGTGTCACCCACATCAATGTCAGTGTCAAACCATATCAAAGTCTGTCAGTGTCACCCACATCAAAGTCTGTCAGTGTCACCCACATCAAAGTCTGTCAGTGTCAACCACATCAAAGTATCTCAGTATCACTCTGCTTGAACAACAGAAAGACTGAAGTGAGGAAGAAGAATAGAGTGATAAGAAAGGAGAAGAAAGGAGAGGGGAGTGTCAAAGACACAGGGACATCTAAAGGGGGAGATGGAAAGACAGTGTGAGAGTGAAGACGGGCACAGTGAGGCAATAGAAAGGGAACAAGAGGGACACAGAATGGGAGAAAGAAGGACTAGGAATGGGGTAGAGGGTGAGAAGAACAAAGAATGGGCGAAAGATGGACAAAGAATGGGGGGAAACGAAGAGAGGAACAGAGAATGGGGGAGAGAGGGAGAAAGGATGGGGAAAGGGAGAGAGGACAGAATGGGGGGAGGGAGAGAGAATGGGGGGAGAGGGACAGAATGGGGGGAGGGAGAGAGAATGGGGAAGAGAGGGAAAGAGAATGGGGGGAGAGGGACAGAATGGGAAGAGAGGGAGAGAGAATATGGGAGAGGGGCAGAATGGGGAGAGAGAATGGTGGAGAAAGGGAGAGAGAATGGGGGAGAAAGGGAGAGAGAATGGGGGAGAGGGGCAGAATGGGGAGAGAGAATGGTGGAGAAAGGGAGAGAGAATGGGGGAGAAAGGGAGAGAGAATGGGGGAGAGGGGCAGAATGGGGAGAGAGAATGGTGGAGAAAGGGAGAGAGAATGGTGGAGAAAGGGAGAGAATGGGGGAGAGGGGCAGAATGGGGAGAGAGGGAGAGAGAATGGGGGAGATGGGCAAGGGAATGGGGGGAGAAGGACAGAATGGGGAGAGAGGGAGAGAGAATGGTGGAGAAAGGGAGAGAGAATGGGGGAGAAAGGGAGAGGGAATGGGGGAGAAAGGGAGAGGGAATGGGGGAAAGGGGCAGAATGGGGAGAGGGGGAGAGAGAATGGGGGAGAAAGGGAGAGAGAATGGGGGGAGATGGGCAGAATGGGGAGAGGGGGAGAGAGAATGGGGGAGAGGGGCAGAATGGGGAGAGAGGGAGAGAGAATGGGGGAGAAAGGGAGAGAGAATGGGGGAGAAAGGGAGAGAGAATGGGGGAGAAAGGGAGAGGGAATGGGGGAGAAAGGGAGAGAGAATGGGGGAGAGGGGCAGAATGGGGAAGAGGGGCAGAATGGGGAGAGGGGGAGAGAGAATGGGGGAGAGGGGCAGAATGGGGAGAGAGGGAGAGAGAATGGGGGAGAGGGACAGAATGGGGAGAGGGGGAGAGAGAATGGTGGAGAAAGGGAGAGAGAATGGGGGAGAGGGGCAGAATGGGGAGAGAGGGAGAGAGAATGGGGGAGAAAGGGAGAGAGAATGGGGGGAGATGGGCAGAATGGGGAGAGAGGGAGAGAGAATGGGGGAGAAAGGGAGAGAGAATGGGGGAGAGGGGCAGAATGGGGAGAGAGGGAGAGAGAATGGTGGAGAAAGGGAGAGAGAATGGGGGAGAAAGGGAGAGGGAATGGGGGAGAAAGGGAGAGGGAATGGGGGAGAGAGGGACAGAATGGGGAAGAGAGAGAGAGAGAATTGGGGAGAGAGAATGGGGGAGAACAAGAACAAGAACAAAACTTTAATCTCCAGGCCTCCGGCCCCTAGAAAGAGGTCAAAAGTACACAATATGGTGATCACGCAGCGACAACAAAATGTAAAATACATACTAACTTAAACCTGTAGAACAAAAGTGCTTCTTGTGCATAGTAAATTAATTCTAACTTTCATCATTGTTGTCACAGAATTCCTGTCGTATCTTCAGGGCATTAAATATATAAACGCAGAGTTTACAAATACTGTAAACAGAACATTCTTCAGCAAGTGAACATACGACTGACCTTCAGAGTTCAGATGTTTTTGCCGCAGGTTATTGTAAAGGACACAATTGTTATCAAATGGTTTTCATCTTTGACCACATTACAACATTTACATGCGTAATTTGAATTACATTTGAATGTTCTCCTAAAAAATGATCCATTTATTGGGAACAAACCAAGCCGTAATTTTACCAAACAGTCCCTGAAACACTTTTTATCCACCAAGTCAAAATACTGCTCGCACTGAAAACCAGTTTTAAACAGTCTGTAGTTATGATATATATCTTTAGACATTACTGACTCATCCCACTCTTGCATAAATAATATCTTTCATTCTTTGCTTAAATAATGACAAAAAAGTTTGCTCACAACCAACGCCTTGTTGCAACCAGACATATCAAAACCCAAGTCTAAATAAAGTATTTTTTTTACTGAAGATGCCCAGCATTTTTTCCCCCTTTCGTCTAGGTTAAACAACATCAAATCTGCCGGTCTGGGTAATCGGTGCACATTCATATTCAGCAACCTTAACCAGTACTTGATACACCTTGTTGCACTATTTATATGCAGTGGATAACGTCCTAATTCGCCGTATGCAAACTTGTTTGGTACTTTAAGTGGCATGTTCAAAAAACATTTACATGCAAAGGAATGAACCTTCTCAATATTATCAAGTCTGTTAAGACCCCACATCTCAGAAGTGTACAAAAGAATGGGTTGTACCTGAGCATCAAATATTTTGAAAAAACATCCTTTGGAAATATCATTCAGCTTCGTTATATATTTTATACAGTCAATGCATGCATGTTTGCCTTTTGCTGCTAAAATCCCTACTCCTTTGTTTATACTCATTTTTGTCGTAAAAACAAACCCCAGATAATCATATTCATTCACTACTTCTAGAGCATTTCCATTGAGATTCCACTTTTCATATCTTCCCAAAAAGCCACGTTTTTGAAAAGCCATCACTTCAGTCTTGTCAGTATTTACATTCAAAAAGAGTGTTTTACATGCATTATTCAGAATATTAATTTGATTTTGCAGACCAATCGCTGTGTTAGATAGCAGTACAATATCATCCACGAACAGAAGAATGAACAACTCTAATAAATCAGGCAAAAATTTAATTCCATGAATACCACTGATTTCAACTGCTCATGCAATTTCGTTAACAAACAACGAAAACAATATAGGGCTTAACATACAATCTTGCCTTAGGCCAACGGGACAATCAAAAGACTCAGTTAACTTATCTTCAATACGTACGCAAGACGTAACACGTTTATACATCGCAATGATAGCATTAATAAATTTCCCCTTTATACCTTTCTGAATCAAAATATCAAACAAAGACTGACGTTGCACAGAGTCAAATGCTTTTCTCAGAACAACAAAACAGGCATAAAGCTTACCTCCCTTCTTTGATAAAGATTTCTCAATAACCACGTTCAGAGTAAAAATATGATCTGTTGTCGCTTAACCAAGCCTGAATCCAGCCTGTAACTCTGTTAGTGTATCATTTTCTTCAGCCCATTTAACGTCTTTCGTTTAGCAATGATGTATAACATTTGCTAATAAGACTGAGCAAGACACGCCCCTATAGTTGTCTGTTGAACTATCTCCCTTTTTAAAAATTGGAACAATTATTGCTTTCACCCATTCATCTGGATACTTGCCCTTATCAAACAGAATGTTAAACAGTTTTGTTAAAAAATGTACAGCAATATTATCAGCTGATTTAAACATTTCTGCCAAAATACTGTCTATACCACAAGCCTTGCCTTTTTTTAATTTCTAAACAGCATCTGCAACTTCTTGTTCTGAAATAGCATGACTGAGTTCATCAGATATATTTGATTCCTCTGGTTGCACTTCACTAATGGCTCTGCTATCAGTAGTTATAACCTCGTTCTGAGTAAATAAATTCCGAAAGTGTTCAAACCATTCATTTTCTTTAATGTCTTTACATACTCCTATTTCCCTTCTTCCAGACACTTGCTTTGCTTCTTTCCAAAACTGTTTGCTGTCTTTGCTCAGTGATGCTAGATGTCTGGCTGTATCACGTCTATAGCTGACTTTCTTTACCTTACATAAATCCTTATATTCCTTCCGAGCTTTCACATAGGGTAATCGGTGCTTATCATCCTTGGTTTGTCTTAACATTGTTAACAATTGTCTGGCTTTGTGTTTTGCATCTTTACATTCAACATCAAACCATGGGGCATCTCGCTGATCACTCCCAACACACACATGCTTCCTCATACATTCACTCGCTCTCAGCAATACATTACTGAATAGTTCCAAAGCCTCATTTACACTGTAATCCAAAAGAGAAAACGCATGTACACACATATTCTGTAAATTGTCTGAATAAAGATTTTCTCTGAAATTGTTCTCCTTTGTTTGATCCCAAGCTAATCTATTAATCCATTTAATATCATTTACTTTCTCAGTACAAGCAGTGTTTTCACTTTGAGCAATTGTAAATGATACAGGGAAATGCGGTGAGTCAATAAATGAAACTACCTTCAATGAGCGTACAAAATCCATAACACACAACTCTCTGGACATTATAACATAATCTATGGTACTTCCACCGGTAGACGAGACAAATGTTAATAAATCATCAAAACCAAAACGACATAACCAGTTCAAAATAACACAATCAAATGCGGAACACATCTCAAACAAATCTTTACCAAAAGCGTTCTTTTCTCTGTCAACAGATTTTCTCTTAAACAAATCATCTTCCTGAAAATGCGACCAATCCCACTTGTCATTTTCGGTTCTGTCAGCCGAGGACAGAGCGTTTACACAACCAGTCCGTGCATTCAGGCCTCCTATTATCATCAAAGCAAAATCTTTTGTCTGCTCGTGTAGATTGACAATGCACTGTTCCAGAACTTCTATGCCATATCCATGTTCTGCAGTATTCCAGTATTTACTGTCATATGGGTGGATGTATAGACAAATAGGAAAACATTTTTTTCCAACTTAAGTAACAATTTGTTTATTTCCAAAATCACCAAGTGTTCATATTTTACTTTAATTCTTTTCACTAACTTTGAAAATACCTTGCGTACAAACACAATAACCCCACCAGAGTTTCTGGCATTAGTTGATATTTTAACTGCCTTAGCTACATACGTATCATATCATAGTCCTTAAATGCATGGTAGTCGTATTTGTCTCAATTAACAAATGTTTCATTCAGCACAAAAATGTCATAGCACAAAAGTGATTTTATCACATCTTTAATGTCAAGTTTTTGCAACCAACCATTGCAATTCCACGTACATATTTTTATTTCATAAGGACCTTGGCCACACCCCTATTTCGGAAAACTTACATTTCTCTGTATCTTCCCTGTATATTGACCACCACCTCTACCCTCCCTCTGCTGTTGACTTTGACCCCCGTTCGCTGGCCTGACTCAGTGTTGCAGTGTGTGTGTCTGTGTTCTGTTTTCTTCCGACCTCCCAGCCACTGACTCCTCCCAGCCACTGACTCCGCACGAGCCCTATGCTGTGTGTTAACAGGGCTTCTTGTGTCTGACACATTGGCAGTGCTACACCTCCGTGCGACCCTTGCACCTTGCTGTGACCTGTCCTATTCACCCTGTGACGAACCCATGATGTCATGGACACGGCTCAGTTTTGTATCTGTCATATCTGGGTACTCTGACGTCAGGAGTAAGAATTGCTGAGCTACTGGACCAGAATGAGGGAAAGGGAGAGAGAATGGGGGAGAGAGGGGAGAGAGAATGGGGGAGAGAGGGAGAGAGAATGGGGGAGAGAGGGGAGAGAGAATGGGGGAGAGAGGGGAGAGAGAATGGGGGAGAGAGAATGGGTGGGGGGAGAGAGGGAGAGAGAATGGGGGAGAGAGGGAGAGAGAATGGGGGAGAGAGAATGGGGGGGGGGGAGAGAGGGAGAGAGAATGGGGGAGAGAGAATGGGTGGGGGGAGAGAGGGAGAGAGAATGGGGGAGAGAGAATGGGTGGGGGGAGAGAAAGAGAGAATGGGGGAGAGGGGAACAGAATGGGGGGAGGGAGAGAGAATGGGGGAGAGAGGGACAGAATGGGGGGAGGGAGAAAGAATGGGGGGAGAGAGAGAGAGTGGGGGAGAGAGGGAGAGAGAGAATGGGGAAGAGAGAGAGAGAGAGAATAGGGGAGAGAGGAAGAGAGAATGGAGGGGGGAGAGAAAGAGAGAATGGGGGAGAGAGAATGAGGAGAGGGAGAGAGAATGGGGGAGAGAGAATGGGTGGGGGGAGAGAAAGAGAGAATGGGGGAGTGGGGGACAGAATGGGGGGAGTGAAAGAGAATGGGGGGGAGAGAATGGGGGAGAGAGAGAATGGGGGAGAGAGGAAGAGAGAATGGGGGAGAGAGAGAGAATGGAGGGGGGAGAGAGAGAGAATGGGGTAGAGAGAGAGAGAATGGGGGAGAGAGAGGGAGAGAGAATGAGGAGATTGAGAGAGAATGGGGGAGAGAGAGAGAGAGAGAGAGAGAGAGAGAGAGAGAGAATGAGGAGATTGAGAGAGAATGGGGGAGAGAGAGAGAGAGAGAATGGAGGGGGGGGGAGAGAGAGAGAATGGGGGAGAGAGAGAGAGAGAATGAGGAGATTGAGAGAGAATGGGGGAGAGAGGAAGAGAGAATGGAGGGGGGGGGGGGGAGAGAGAGAGAGAATGGGGTAGAGAGAGAGAGAGAATGGGGGAGAGAGAGAGAGAGAGAATGAGACTGAGAGAGAATGGGGGAGAGAGAGAGAGAGAGAGAGAGAATGAGGAGACTGAGAGAGAATGGGGGAGAGAGGAAGAGAGAATGGAGGGGGGGGGGGAGAGAGAGAATGGGGTAGAGAGAGAGAGAGAATGGGGGAGAGAGAGAGAGAGAGAATGAGGAGACTGAGAGAGAATGGGGGAGAGAGAGAGAGAGAGAGAATGAGGAGACTGAGAGAGAATGGGGGAGAGAGAGAGAGTGGGAGAGAGAGAGAGAGAGAATGGGGGAGACAGAGAGAGAGAGAGAGAATGGGGGAGAGATGGAGAGAGAATGGGGGAGAGATGGAGAGAGAATGGGGAATTCAAGATTCAAGATGGTTTATTCAATTAAGGCCATAGCCCCACATGAATAGGGGGTAATAAGAGTTTTACATATGTTATTGCAATTGGTAATAAAAACAATACAACGCCATTCACAACAAACTATCAGTGAATCTAAGAAATGAGTGTCTCTCTTAACTGCAATGCTTTATAAAGATACATAGCAAAACTATGTATGATGTTTTCATCGTTAGATGCCATTAATAAACATAACCGAAACAAGCATGGATTTATATAATATTCTGGGGGAATAAACTGGATTTGTAAGTCAGTCAACACAGGGCATTTTAAAACAAAGTGAACTTCATCCTCTCTTGATTCCTTGCACAATGGGCACAATTGTTCAGAATGACATGTTGCTTTGTAATCTGTGTGTGTTTACTTCAGAGATTCCAAATCTAAATCTGGTCAATGTAAGTCTGAGGCGTCTGTTAAAATCAAACAAAAGGTATCACTTTACTATATGATCAGAGGCATAATTTCAATACATTTCAAATCTTTCACTCGTTTGAATATGGTTTTCCCACTCCTGCCACCTACAGTCTATCAATCGGTGACGAAGAATTTGCACAAATCTAATTTCATCCCCTACTCCTTGATATTCCCATACATACCCAAAACCAAGTTCACGTAAACACATTCGTACATTCGATACCCAATTTGTTTTGCCTCTTAAGTCTAAAT
Organism: Babylonia areolata; assembly: GCF_041734735.1. Taxonomy (NCBI): domain Eukaryota; kingdom Metazoa; phylum Mollusca; class Gastropoda; order Neogastropoda; family Buccinidae; genus Babylonia; species Babylonia areolata. Next base: position 10,522,711 of record NC_134902.1, on the reverse strand, counting down.
CATATAGCATATTGTAAGAGAAAATTGGGGGGGTAGGGGGGGGGGGGAGAGAGAGAATGGGGGAGAGAGGGAGAGAGAATGGGAGAGAGAGAGAATGGGGGTGAGAGGTGGAGAGAGAGAATGGGAGAGAGAGAGAGAATGGAGAGAGAGAGAGAATGGGAGAGAGAGAGAGAGAGAGAGAGAGAATGGGGGAGAGAGAGAGAATGGGGGAGAGAGAGGGAGAGAGAATGGGGGAGAGAGAGAGAGAATGGGAGAGAGAGTGAAAATGGGAGAGAGAATGGGGGAGAGAGAATGGGGGGGGAGAGAGAGAATGGGGGAGACAGAGAGAGAGAGAGAGAATGGGGGAGAGAGAATGGGGGTGAGAGGGAGAGAGAATGGGGGAGAGAGTGGGGGAGAGAGGGAGAGAGAATGGGGGTGAGAGGGAGAGAGAATGGGGGAGAGGGAGAGAGAATGGGGGAGAGAGAGTGAAAATGGGAGAGAGAATGGGGAGAGGGAGAGAGAATGGGGGAGAGAGAATGGGGAGAGGGAGAGAGAATGGGGGAGAGAGAGAATGGGGGAGAGAGGGAGAGAGAATGGGGGAGAGAGAGGGAGAGAGAATGGGGGAGAAAGAGAGAGAGGGAGAGAGAATGGGAGAGAGGGAGAGAGAATGGGAGAGAGAGAGTGAAAATGGGAGAGAGAATGGGGGAGAGAGAGCGCGAGAGAGAATGGGGGAGAGAGAATGGGGAGGGGGGAGAGAAAGAGAGAATGGGGGGACAGTGAGAGAGAATGGGGGAGACAGAGAGAGGGAGAATGGGGGAAAGAGGGAGAGAGAATGGGGGAGAAAGAGCGAGAATGGGAGAGAGAGAGAGACACTGGACACTGGAATCATTTATTGTCATTGCCAAGAAAGGTCTTTTGACAAGGGGGCAACAACATAAATCCATATATTTTAGCTTCAAAACAACAAAACACTATATTTTTTTCTCTGAACCCTTCAGTCAGTTTAAACCAAGAAAATATGCAATACTTGGAAGCACTTAAGTCACATCCTGACAAAAGCTCAACGAAATGGAACTAAAGAAAAACAACAATGTAATGATAATAAAATACCAAAATGAATGGAGACTGACTCGACCATCCCTTCAAAAATACATCAAACCAATACATACTGCCTCAACAATACACTCAAGTATGCAATGTTATGTTTTCTGTTTTGTCCAAATAAAATAGCAACTTCTGTACTAACTATAATTAAGTGTCTTCTATGCTGTTAATACTATTCTGACTTATGTACCTTTGTCTCATTGTTTGAGCTTCTGCAATGAATTTAGCGACCGATCTAATTATGATTTCATGAGAGAGAGAGAGAGAGAGAGAATGAGGGGAGAGGAGGGAGAGAGAATGGGGGAGAGAGGGAGAGAGAATGGGAGAGAGAGAGAGAGAGCGAGGGGAGAGGAGGGTGAGAGAATGGGGGAGAGAGAATGGGGGAGAGGGAGAGAGAATGGGGGAGAGAGAGGGAGAGAAAATTGGAGAGAGAGGGCGAGAGAATGGGGGAGAGAGGGAGAGAAAATGAGAGAGAGAGAGAGGGAGAGAGAATGGGGGAGAGAGAGAGAATGAGGAAGAGAGGGAGAGAAAATGAGAGAGAGAGGGAGAGAGAATTGGGGGAGAGTGAGAGAATGGGGGAGAGAGAGAGCGAGAGAGAATGGGGGAGAGAGAGTGATAAAATGTGGGAGAGAGAGAGAGAATGGGGGAGAGTGGTAGAGAGAATGGGATAGATAGAAAGAATGGGGGAGACGGAGAGAAAAACGGAAGAGAGGGAGGGGGGAGAGAGAGGGAGAGAGAATGGGGGAGAGACAGAGAGAAAATGGGAGAGAGAGAAAATGGGGGAGACAGAGAAAGAATGGGGGAGAGAGAGAATGGGGGGGGGGAGAGAATGAGGGAGAACACTGAACACTGAACACTGAACACTTTAATGTCAATAGCTTTACAGCCCTAATGATATGGGGGTTCAAAATACAAATAACAACATGCATCAATAGTAATAATATTGATGAAAACCAAAACCAAAACGAAATCAATCAATCTGTGCAACAAAGTGCAGTTCGACCATCCATTCAAAGTAATGTGGTGTAGTGAGAAATAAAAACAAAAACATATATAAATGTATAACATAAATATTTTCCATATGAGAGTGACAACACAGATTTCACTTTTCACAATGAGCAACACCTGATACTATTTTATTATTGTTGAGTTTTTTTTCGTCGCATGTTATTCGCTTCTGCAATATATTTTGCAAGTGACTGTAGTGAAGTTTCCTGATTTAAATTAAGCACTCCAAAAATATCTTCATACTTTGCTGAATTTGTTTTAAATACAACACATTTTTCTCGAATATCGTCATAAGCTTTACAACTAAACAAAAAATGTAACTCATCCTCCCTTGAATGACCGCACATCGGACAAGGGGAGAGTAACGAGGGCTCAGTCTGAAACCACTTTTCATAAGCATTCAAACCAATCGTTCTCGTTCTAAATCTGGCGAGACTTGTTCGGTGCCACTTGTTTGTCACGACTGTGATATATTTTTCTGTTTGAAATATACTTTTAAAACTATAAAACCATCTATATTTCTCAGTGCTTTCCATTTTACAGTGCCAATTCTGTTTATATGAAGCAATTAGCCTATCTTTGAATTCTGAAACAAATCCTTCTACACATCCAACTCCCTGACACATCCACACAATCCCAAATCCATTTACAGTTAATGTCTTCTTTACAAAATATACCCAGTTTTCCTTCCCTCTCTCATGTTCATTTACTAACATTTCATACGCCTGCTTACATAATCTCGATGTGGGTAGCCTTATTAATTTTAACCAATATTTTATACATTTCACACATGATTTAATGTATAATGGGTATCTACCACTTTCTCCATATAATACAGTATTTGAAGCATGTAATGGAACATTTAAAAAACGTTTAATAGCTAATGTATGTACTTTTTCTAAATCTTTGTTATCAGAAAGTCCCCAAATTTCGGCACTGTATGTTATCATTGGTTCTATTTGAGTATCAAAAAGTTTCCAAAATATATATGAATCTATCGAGCCTAACTTACGTAAACACCTTAAGATTTCTATAACCCCCTTCTTCCCCTTTCTACAAATTTCTGCTACTGTCCTTGTCAAACTCAGCTTAGTTGTAAAAATCATACCAAGATACTTATAAGCATTAGTTACCTTCACTTCATCAGTTCCATAGTGCCATTTTTCATATCTAGATAAGTAACCACCTTTTCTAAACACAACTACATTTGTTTTCTCAAGATTAACTTTTAAAAATAATCTATCTGCTTCTTGCTTTAATATGTTCAGCTGATTTTGAAGTCCTATGGCCGTGTCAGACAAAAGAATTACATCATCTGCAAATAACATGAGAAACAGTTCAACAGCCCCAGGGATCATTTGAATCCCATGTCTTCCTTTTTTCGTTATCTCTCCTGCCAGTTCATTAATAAAGAACGAAAACATCATAGGGCTCAACAGACATCCTTGTTTTACGCCACGTGGGCAATCAAATACATCTGAATATACACCCTTCTCACGTACACACGCTAAAACTGCATCATATACACCACGCAGTGCCATATAAAGCTTACCATCAACACCAGTTTTACGTAACACATTCCATAAACTATTTCGATTCACAGAGTCGAAGGCCTTCTGAAAATCTACAAAAGCAACATACAATTTTCTATTTTTTAATAAATGTGTTTGTACAATTGCATACAATGTGAAAATGTGGTCAATGGTGCTGTAACCTGATCGAAATCCAGCTTGCTCTTCAATAATCTTTTCTTCTCGTTCAGCCCATTTAGTTAATCTTCTATTTAAAATGTAAGTGTAAACTTTACTAATGATACTTGTAAGTGCAACTCCACGGTAATTATCTGGAATATTTGGGTCACCCTTTTTGTGAATAGGTATGATAATCGATTTTGCCCAATCTGTTGGAAAGATTCCATCATTGAAACATCTGTTAAATAAAAGCACCAGAAAATCAACAATATCTGTATTTGCCTGCTTTAACATTTCACTCAATATTTTATCTGGGCCTGCACTTTTACCTGGTTTTGAGGGAGAGTGAGAGAGAATGGGGGAGAGAGAATGGAGGGAGAGGGAGAGAAATGGAGCAGAGGGAGAGAGGAACAGAGAGTGGGGGAGAGGGACAGGGAATTGGGGGCAGGACAGGGAACACGGGAGAAAGAGGGAAAGGGAATGGGGGAGAGGAGTACAGAGAATGGGGCAGAGGAACAGTGTCACGGACAAGGAGGGTTGTGTGTGTGTGAACGCTGCCAGTTAGGGCAGACCCACTCTCCTTGTAGCTCTCCCGCGTGCTCCTTGTAGCTTAGGAAGTATATGGAATGCACGTGTTGCACTGGAAAGCATGACGTGCAGATTTCTGATTTGTAAGCTATGGGAAGTTTTCTTTGTTTGGAAAACCAGCACCATTAGTCAGTGGAGCAAGACACTTGGCCAGGTCTACAAGTGTAGGGTCCTATAGAGAGGGACGCTCAGCTGGTATTTTGGCCGGAGTTCAGAAACCGTTGAGGTATTTATTCATTTATTTTAGAGTCTTTGCATTGGTAAAATGATCTTGCAACTTGTAGTATTTGTTGTACAACCGTCCGAAAATATACGTACCTGTATTACTAGTCGCTTTTGCTCTTCATGTGTTTGTTACCTGAATTTTTACTGTCTGATGTTACATGTGCTTAATCTCATTTTCGTCATAGACAGTTATTTCCTAGTCTGGAACGTTACCAGTTTACTTGAAACTGACATGTGGTTTTTTGCTTGAGTGTTTGATTCTTGTTCTCTAATTCGGTATTACTTTCACTCTAAATTTACAATTTCATATTACCTCACATATTCTCAGTTTGATGTGCTAGAATTACTCAATCTATTCCTCCCAGTTCTGAATGTAGAAACAGTGAAATACAGGTCTAGCCTACATTTGTTTGGAGGATTATTTTCAGTAGATTTGTAAATTATTTCAGGATATAATTGTTAAATTGGAGTTAAACCTGAATATTTCAGCTGTTGGCTGAATTAATATTTTGTAGAAAGAGACTGGAAAACCATTCAATTATATTGCTTTACCTGATGGTGGGCGGCGGCGGAAACCTACCAAGATTGTGGACAGTTCACTAGTACTAAGGCGCGGATTCTAGGTTTTTGTCGTAGGGAACTCCACTCTCCCTCTGTGGAGACCCGACTTCATCCCGCTGTTTGAGTGACCGTCTTCCACCTGGGGAGCTCGAGCGTCGTTGGTGGACGTGTTTCCCCAAGCACTACACCAGAGTCCACCTTCCAGGACAACGAACTGTGTGGTGCCAGTTTCTACCCCCCCCCCCCACCCCCACCCCCGACCCCCTCTCCTAAGCTGAGTATTACTGAAAAAAAGATAAACTGTCATAGAATAGGGTGACGGAAGGGAAAATTTTGGGTGTTCCTCCTGCTGAAGAGGAAAGCGAACAGACTTCTTTGTGGTGTCTAATCGTTAAGTATCAGTGTCCTACTGTATCATGTCTGTGATTTGTGTTATTTGGAGTAAATTTTTTGTATTTGTTTATTTCGGGCTTTTGTTTGGATGAAGGTGAGAGAGAGCGTGAGAGAGTGGGCCATAACTTTTGGTTGAAAAGTTGCATGTGACAAACAGAATAGGGGAGAGAGAGGGAAAGGGAGTGGGGCAAAGAGAGGGAAATGGAACTGGGGAGAAAAAGACAGGGAATGGGGTTGGGAGGAACAGAGAATAGGAGCGTCACATAAATTCGAAAATGCTACAGTCATTGAGCAGATCTAAGAGATAATGTGACCGAATGTTTACGTTACTCACAGACATACTGCAAGGGGAATAGCGAAAGAAACAAATCACTGTGGGCAAAACAACACAGAAACACAAGCAAGATGGCAACAAAAAACTACAACTGCACACCCAAGGGGAATCACTGGAGAGGGGGACAGAGAATGGGGAGACGGGGACAGAGAATAGGGAGAGGGGGACAGAGAATGGGGGAGAGGGGGGGGCAGAGAATGGGGGAGAGGGGGGGGGGGCAGAGAATGGGGGAGAGGGGGACAGAGAATGGGGGACAGAGAATGGGGAGATGGGGACAGAGAATGGGGGAGAGGGGGGACAGAGAATGGGGGACAGAGAATGGGGAGATGGGGACAGAGAATGGGGGAGAGGGGGGACAGAGAATGGGGAGATGGGGACAGAGAATGGGGGAGAGGGGGGACAGAGAATGGGGGACAGAGAATGGGGAGATGGGGACAGAGAATGGGGGAGAGGGGGGACAGAGAATGGGGGAGAGGGGGGGCAGAGAATGGGGGAGAGGGGGACAGAGAATAGGGAGAGGGGGACAGAGAAGGGGGGAGATGGGGACAGAGAATAGGGAGAGGGGGACAGAGAATGGGGGAGATGGGGACAGAGAATAGGGAGAGGGGGACAGAGAATGCGGAGAGGGGGACAGAGAATGGGGGAGAGGGGGACAGAGAATGGGGGAGAGGGGGACAGAGAATGGGGGAGAGGGGGGGGCAGAGAATGGGGGAGAGGGGGACAGAGAATGGGGGAGATGGGGACAGAGAATAGGGAGAGGGGGACAGAGAATGGGGGAGATGGGGACAGAGAATAGGGAGAGGGGGACAGAGAATGGGGGAGATGGGGACAGAGAATAGGGAGAGGGGGACAGAGAATGCGGAGAGGGGGACAGAGAATGCGGAGAGGGGGACAGAGAATAGGGAGAGGGGGACAGAGAATGCGGAGAGGGGGACAGAGAATAGGGAGAGGGGGACAGAGAATGCGGAGAGGGGGACAGAGAATGCGGAGAGGGGGACAGAGAATGCGGAGAGGGGGACAGAGAATAGGGAGAGGGGGACAGAGAATGCGGAGAGGGGGACAGAGAATGCGGAGAGGGGGACAGAGAATGAGGAGAGGACAGAGAATGGGGGAGAGGGGGCAGAGAATGGGGAGAGGGGGACAGAGAATGGGGGAGAGAGAATGGGGAATGGGGAAGAGGGGGACAGAGAATGGGGGAGAGGGGGATGGGGAATGGGGGAGATGGGGACAGAGAATGGGGGAGAGAGAATGGGGGAGAGGGGGATGGGGAATGGGGGAGAGGGGGACAGAGAATGGGGGAGAGAGAATGGGGGAGAGGGTGATGGGGAATGGGGGAGAGGGAGAGAGAATGGGGAGAGGGGGAATGGGGGAGAGGGGGACAGAGAATGGGGAGATGGTGACAGAGAATGGGGAGAGGGGGACAGAGAATGGGGAGAGGGGGAGAGAGAATGGGGAGAGGGGGACAGAGAATGGGGAGAGGGGGACAGAGAATGGGGGAGAGAGAATGGGGGAGAGGGGGATGGGGAATGGGGGAGAGGGGGACAGAGAATGGGGGAGAGAGAATGGGGGAGAGGGTGATGGGGAATGGGGGAGAGGGAGAGAGAATGGGGAGAGGGGGACAGAGAATGGGGAGAGGGGGAATGGGGGAGAGGGGGACAGAGAATGGGGGAGAGAGAATGGGGGAGAGGGGGACAGAGAATGGGGGAGAGGGGGACAGAGAATGGGGGACAGAGAATGGGGGAGAGGGGGACAGAGAATGGGGGAGAGGGGGACAGAGAATGGGGGACAGAGAATGGGGGAGAGGGGGACAGAGAATGGGGGAGAGGGGGAATGGGGGAGAGGGGGACAGAGAATGGGGGAGAGGGGGACAGAGAATGGGGGAGAGGGGGAATGGGGGAGAGGGGGACAGAGAATGGGGGAGAGGATGACAGAGAATGGGGGACAGAGAATGGGGGAGAGGGGGACAGAGAATGGGGAGAGGGGGAGAGGGGGACAGAGAATGGGGGAGAGGGGGACAGAGAATGGGGGAGAGGAATGTAGCGAGAAAGAGGGAGAGGGTGGGTTGGGGAGAACCAAATAACTGAAACAAACAAAATATCCATGAATGAGGGAAAGACATAAACATGAGCAGCACACACAGCCCTTCATGCCGATGACAAAACAGGCGTGTGCATCAAGCGGGGACACTACACTGAGGACACCACTACCCCCTCTCAGTGCTGCACTGTCATCAACACCCACTGCTGTCAACACCTTCCTGCTCCCCTCCCTCCCCCAAACACTTCAACATCAAACCAAATCATTTCACCACATGTTCTCAAATTCTCCCTGAAACATGAGCACAGTCTCTGGCAGATCCTTATCATGTTTACAGAATAAACTCTGTCTTAATTCTCAAAGAAAATTATGTTCAATGTGGTTTCTGTAGCATACTTCTGTGATGCATGTGTTGAGTCAAAGAAACAAAACAAACAAAAGAATGTTGGGCAAAATGAACATGGAATAAATCATCAGTAATCAACAGTCCACAAACTGCCACTTTTCAGTCTTTAACAACTATATGCACTGCAGTGAACTAGGAAGCAGGCACAGTGCCAAGTATTGTAATATAAAAAAACAACAACACATACATTGTTATCACAATGATGAATGAGTGCTGGTTTCTCAAGCACCTGCTTCAAAATACAGAAACATGGGTGCCAGTTTTGGTCTAAACATTATTTCACAATACCAGCATCTGCAAAAACATCACAATTCTATGTAGCAGGTCTAGATGAAGACACACACACAGAACATGTGGAACAGAACACAGTTTCATTTACCTTATAACCTTTATGTAAAACAATACAGAAATAAATAAATTTAAAAAGAAGTAAAAGCACAACAACAAAAACACACAGATGTTTTTATCATAAGTCAAGAAAATATTCAAAGCCATATATACACAATATGTGCTGTGGTGTTTACTGACAAAGTGATGTCCAAACATTTGGCAAAAGGACAGAAACAACACAAGCAAAGGACAGAAACATAAAGCAAAGGACAGAAACAACACATAGCAAAGGACAGAAACAACACAAAGCAAAGGACAGAAACAACACATAGCAAAGGACAGAAACATAAAGCAAAGGACAGAAACAACACATAGCAAAGGACAGAAACAACACAAAGCAAAGGACAGAAACAACACAAAGCAAAGGACAAAAACAACACATAGCAAAGGACAGAAACAACACACAAAGGACAGAAACAACACATAGCAAAGGACAGAAGCAACACACAAAGGACAGAAACAACACATAGCAAAGGACAGAAACAACACATAGCAAAGGACAGAAGCAACACACAAAGGACAGAAACAACACATAGCAAAGGACAGAAACAACACATAGCAAAGGACAGAAGCAACACACAAAGGACAGAAACAACACATTGCAAAGGACAGAAACAACACATAGCAAAGGACAGAAGCAACACACAAAGGACAGAAACAACACATAGCAAAGGACAGAAACAACACACAAAGGACAGAAACAACACAAAGCAAAGGACAGAAACAACACAAAGCAAAGGACAGAAACAACACATAGCAAAGGACAGAAACAACACAAAGCAAAGGACAGAAACAACACAAAGCAAAGGACAGAAACAACACATAGCAAAGGACAGAAACAACACATAGCAAAGGACAGAAACAACACAACGCAAAGGACAGAAACAACACAAAGCAAAGGACAGAAACAACATAAAGCAAAGGACAGAAACAACATAAAGCAAAGGACAGAAACAACACAAAACACAGAAAGGGACACAAACATAGGGTAAAACAAGTCAACAGACACTAATATGCATATGTACACCAGTGGCAATGATAAAAAAAGTGAATACTAAGTACTTGTAACAAGAGTGAATACTTCCTACTTGCAACTAAATTGAATAGTATGCACTTGTACATGTTGAACTCCCTGACCACCAGAAGATAATGTGACATAGCATGACAGCACTACATCTACAAGCAGTGATACTATAAAGGAAATGGTGTCCAGGATTGCTGGCATAGTGTGGCTGTACCAACAAGGTGGATATACCTGTGGAGAGCTGGTGCTATCAGCACAGAGCACTGCTGGGTCAGCCCACCATGTCCCCCATGTACCATCTGTTCCAGTCTGGAGTCACCCTACACTTTTTGTCCTTTCTTTTCTCTGACATCTGTCTGATCTTTGTGGAACTGACACTGAAGACCACACCTACCACATCACATGCTTCCAACAGATCAGACGTCAAAGCCATGCATGCATGTGCAGGGTACAATAAAAAGTGAACTACTGAATTTGAAGACCATTCACAGACATGTTGAACAATGCATTCGCATATCTGTTCATACACCAAAACATATTCACCATATAGGTACTTAAATTCCCACCCTACCCTCTTCCTATCTTCTCAAGACACATATTGTACTGATCATATGTGCTTTAAGTGCTGCATGTGCTCATAGTACTTCCACAGCATTCACCCCTAACAAGAACCAGAGGGATGTGTGATTTTGGAAGGAATTTTTCTGCTCAATAAGTGCCCGAAGTCAGATGTTTTCAGCTCAATGACTGCCCGAAATCAGATGTTTTCGCACAATATCTGCCCAGTCAGATGTTTTCAGCACAATAACAGTACAAAGTCAGATATTTTCAGCACAACAATTGCCCAAGTCAGATGTTTTCTGTACATTAACAGCCCAACGTCACATGTTTTCAGCACAATTACAGTACAAAGTCAGATGTTTTCTGTACAATAACTGCCCAAAGTAGGTGTTTTCTGCGTAAGAACTGCCCTGTCAGATTTCCTCTGCATGAAAAACTGTCTGCACATTAAAACCAAACACCTGGGGCAACATGCACAGTACCTGGATCAGATGGTGCAAGGGGAGACATTGGGTGCCTCTATCAGGGCTGGTAACACCACACACACATAATCATAACCAATGCATGTCAGCCACCACCCCTCTCCCCTGTTCATCCCACAAGCAGAAGCACCATGATCTATGTAAACAATGTCACTGCCACTGACTGAACCACCCTGCATCATGAACATCTGCTGGACTGTTGTGCTATGGAAGAGGTGGGAAGGAAGGTACACCATTGACACCTGCTGGACTGTTGTGCTATGGAAGAGGTGGGAAGGAAGGTACACCATTGACATCTGCTGGACTGTTGTGCTATGGAAGAGGTGGGAAGGAAGGTACACCATTGACATCTGCTGGACTGTTGTGCTATGGAAGAGGTGGGAAGAAAGGTACACCATTGACACCTGCTGGACTGTTGTGCTATGGAAGAGGTGGGAAGGAAGGTACACCATTGACACCTGCTGGACTGTTGTGCTATGGAAGAGGTGGGAAGGAAGGTACACCATTGACACCTGCTGGACTGTTGTGCTATGGAAGAGGTGGGAAGGAAGGTACACCATTGACACCTGCTGGACTGTTGTGCTATAGAAGAGGTGGGAAGGAAGGTACACCATTGACATCTGCTGGACTGTTGTGCTATGGACATGGTGGGAAAGAAGGTACACCATTGACACCTGCTGGACTGTTGTGCTATAGAAGAGGTGGGAAGGAAGGTACACCATTGACATCTGCTGGACTGTTGTGCTATAGAAGAGGTGGGAAGGAAGGTACACCATTGACACCTGCTGGACTGTTGTGCTATAGAAGAGGTGGGAAGGAAGGTACACCATTGACACCTGCTGGACTGTTGTGCTATGGACATGGTGGGAAAGAAGGTACACCATTGACACCTGCTGGACTGTTGTGCTATGGACATGGTGGGAAGGAAGGTACACCATTGACATCTGCTGGACTGTTGTGCTATGGACATGGTGGGAAGGAAGGTACACCATTGACACCTGCTGGACTGTTGTGCTATGGACATGGTGGGAAGGAAGGTACACCATTGACACCTGCTGGACTGTTGTGCTATGGACATGGTGGGAAAGAAGGTACACCATTGACACCTGCTGGACTGTTGTGCTATGGACATGGTGGGAAGGAAGGTACACCATTGACACCTGCTGGACTGTTGTGCTATGGACATGGTGGGAAAGAAGGTACACCATTGACACCTGCTGGACTGTTGTGCTATGGACATGGTGGGAAGGAAGGTACACCATTGACACCTGCTGGACTGTTGTGCTATAGAAGAGGTGGGAAGGAAGGTACACCATTGACATCTGCTGGACTGTTGTGCTATGGAAGAGGTGGGAAGGAAGGTACACCATTGACACCTGCTGGACTGTTGTGCTATGGACATGGTGGGAAGGAAGGTACACCATTGACACCTGCTGGACTGTTGTGCTATAGAAGAGGTGGGAAGGAAGGTACACCATTGACATCTGCTGGACTGTTGTGCTATGGACATGGTGGGAAAGAAGGTACACCATTGACACCTGCTGGACTGTTGTGCTATAGAAGAGGTGGGAAGGAAGGTACACCATTGACATCTGCTGGACTGTTGTGCTATGGAAGAGGTGGGAAGGAAGGTACACCATTGACATCTGCTGGACTGTTGTGCTATGGAAGAGGTGGGAAGGAAGGTACACCATTGACACCTGCTGGACTGTTGTGCTATGGACATGGTGGGAAAGAAGGTACACCATTGACACCTGCTGGACTGTTGTGCTATGGAAGAGGTGGGAAGGAAGGTACACCATTGACATCTGCTGGACTGTTGTGCTATGGACATGGTGGGAAAGAAGGTACACCATTGACACCTGCTGGACTGTTGTGCTATGGACATGGTGGGAAAGAAAGGTAGAACTGCACAATGATAGACATGACAGGGACACATCAACATGGACAGGAAAAGTATCAGGGTGGTGGTGGTGTGGGGACAGTGGAGAACTGTAGGACAGGACAGCTGCCACACATCATGACACCCTATGTGTGTGTGTGCAGCAGACATGCAATCAAGGGATGGGACTCACTGGGTGACCCACCCGTACTTACCCACAGCCCAGTGAGCAGCTTTCAACAGAAACATGGTGGGTTACCCTACTCTCTACCTTTCTCTCTCTACCATTAGCAATGCAAGTGAAGTGCTGCCAACACAGCTGAACGACAGTGCCTGTCACAACATCTGCCTGGTGTGTGTGGGATATGTGCAACAGAGCAGCATGCCAAGTTCTCTGTGCTTGTGTGCATGCATGTGTGCCTCTGTGTACTGACATAAATCTGTGAGAAGGAAGGGAGGAGGGTCAGTGATTACTTACTCCAATGATTAACAAATCATAAAAAAAACAGGTCAAATGACACACTAATCAGTAAATGTATTCATTTTGGCCTATTTGCTTCAGCAACACTTGCTAAAATTTAAAAAAAACACCAAAAAAACCCAAACAACAAAAACAAAACAAAGATTCTTGTATTCTCTGATTGATGTCCTTCAGAAAATTGATGGAAAGTGGTGAGACTGAGTGGTACATCCCACGCCAGACAAAGACCTTGACAGACACATTCCAGACAGGAATGCTTCAGACAAAGACCTTGACAGACACATACCATACAGGAATGCTTCAGACACAACCATTACCTTACTAAGCATGGAACACACAGGAAGATACAAGCTGATAGTTCTCTTTGTAACAAGAGTTCAGTGGTAGAGGAAATGACAGAGGAATTACAAATAATGACGACTCTTCTGAGGGTTGTCTTTTCTCCTTCCCCTTCCTGAACCTACAGTTTTTAACATACCATGTAGCTTCATTTTTCAATCTTTCTCCTTCCTGAACCTTCAGTTTTTAACATACCATGTAGCTTTCATTTTTCAATCTTTCTCCTTCCTGAACCTTCAGTTTTTAACATACCATGTAGCTTTCAGCTTTCAATCTTTCTCCTTCCTGAACCTTCCAGGTTTTAACATATCATGTAGCTTTCAGTTTCCAATCTTTCTCCTTCCTGAACCTTCCAGATTTTAACATACCATGTAGCTTTCAGTTTTCAATCTTTCTCCTTCCTGAACCTTCCAGGTTTTAACATACCATGTAGCTTTCAGTTTTCAATCTTTCTCCTTCCTGAACCTTCAGTTTTTAACATATCATGTAGCTTTCAGTTTTCAATCTTTCTTCTTCCTGAACCTTCCAGGTTTTAACATATCATGTAGCTTTCAGTTTTCAATCTTTCTTCTTCCTGAACCTTCCAGGTTTTAACATATCATGTAGCTTTCAGTTTTCAATCTTTCTCCTTCCTGAACCTTCCAGGTTTTAACATATCATGTAGCTTTCAGTTTCCAATCTTTCTTCTTCCTGAACCTTCCAGGTTTTAACATATCATGTAGCTTTCAGTTTTCAATCTTTCCTCTTCCTGAACCTTCCAGGTTTTAACATATCATGTAGCTTTCAGTTTTCAATCTTTCTTCTTCCTGAACCTTCCAGGTTTTAACATATCATGTAGCTTTCAGTTTTGAATCTTTCTTTTTCAATGTGATCTATGAAGGTGGCACAAGAACTTGTTATCCCATACAACAAATGATGTCAACAACATAACTAACGGACATGGAAACAAGAACTGTGATCAGAAACCTGTTGATTTTTCTTTTGTTTGTAAAGTTCAAAATCATTCAGGTAAAATGTGAGCCTTTATTTATCTCGCTTTCATTGTTACCCATTTATTTGCTTTGGTTTTTAAAGTCCTCTCACTTTAGTTTGTTACCCATTTATTTACTTTGGTTTCCAAAGTCAAACATGACTGAATGAGAGAAATCATCTCTGATTTGAAGAGACAGGCATTTTTCAGGAAAAAAAATCCCCACAAAACCGAACTGACTGTTAATGTTATTTGTGATAATCAGACACTTTTCAACTGCTATAATTATCAATGGAAAATATCACAGATAATAAGAGGATGATGAGGGCAGAAATGATCACCAGTACACATCCGGTTACCATCACCTTCACTCTGATTACACATGATCAGATTAAACAGGGGAATGACAACAGAAAGAGGTTACAGGACAGAGGGCAAGGAAAAAGGGGGGAGAAGGGTGGGGGTTGGAGGAAGAGGAAGGGTGAACCTACAGGCAGGTTTGTGGCGACCTTTGCCCATGCTAGCTCGCAGTCGACCCACTGTGCGTGACACGGACTCCACCACAGTGGTGTGGCCATGTTGCTGGGGGTGGGCAGTGGAACCTACTTCCTTTGGTGCTGGTGACACACATCCGTCAGTACAACACCTTCAGCACATCACACATGGCACCTCTGATTGACCTCCCCACTATACACAACCCCACTCTGCATTTCTCTGGACCTGCACTTCATGAGTGAATGAATGAGTGAGAGCGAGAGTGACAGGTTTTTTTTTGTTTTGTGTGTGTGTGTGTGTGTGTGTGTGTGATAGTCAGTCATGTCCGACTGTAACCACCAGAACAGCAGAGGAGGCAACAGCTGTCCTATCTGGGCTAGAATTTGATTGTATTGCAGTGTCTTGTCCAAGGTACATCCCCACTCTCTCTGCCCAGAGGGTTTTAGGACAGTTGGTGTTGGAATGGTTCTCAAAGGCCAACTAGCCCCCAGGGCTGCAACAGAACAGCCAGTGCAATCTTGCCTCCTAATTTCAGTCACAGTCCTTCACAAAAGACTTAGCTGTAAATGACTTCCCATTGCAGTATAGAAACCACTGATCATATAGCTCTCACTTTGTGTGTGTGTGTGTGTGTGTGACATACCGATAATTTTACTGTAACCCGTTGACAAGAAATGTGCCATACAGATCAGTACATGTGCAACATGGTTCATTTTGTTAGCTGTTGCAGATGATGCTCTTGAATTTCACTAGCACAAAGTTTGTAATAATGGGCTTTTCTGACACTGGGATATTTGAAAACAAAACCATTAAAACACTCATTTCAACAAGTTCCCATATACAAAAATGAAAAATGTGACTTAGACAAATGGGCATTGTTTCTACCATCCTCATGTCAAGTCAGACACCTTGGAGTAATGATGAACAGCCAGCCACACCAGCAGCCATCAAGCTGTGGAAGCAGTGATTCCACTTTGGCATCCGCCTTCACACACACACACACACACACACACTGCAGGTCACAAGATAGGATTGCAGAGTAAAAGCTGCAAGAGAAAGTCTGCCTTGTCATCCACAAAATACTGTACTCAGCTTGATGTGGACTGGAACCAAGAATGGTGTCTGACAGAACTTTAAGAACCACTGCATCAAACAGTACACAAAGTGAAAAGAGAGAAGATAGTGTTCACTTCTATTACAGTTCCGTTTTCCCTCAGAAACAAAAACTGTTCTGCAAACAGCACCCACATTTCTGCAGGCCAACCAAACCAGTAACACATTACTCCTAGGCTGGCAGCAGTCTAAACACCTCTGACCTCCATATCAAAGATCTCAAGCGTGTTAGACATATGTGACCCTATCACAGAATGAGTCGCTTTGCACCTGACCAACTTTGCCGCTAGCAGCGATTTTAGGCAGGTGGGGGTCAGGTTGTTGATTTTCAGATTTTGACTTCATAGTAAACTTTAGGCTTTCTTTTATCTCATATTGAAGTATCTAGGCATAATTGTGTCTTCTTTTGCCTTAAAAGTGTGCTTGAAATACCTATTCCATCATTCTGATCGCCTATGACTTCGCAAAATCGATCAACTTTGACAAGCTTGCCCTCCCTAATCTCTTGGAATCGACCGGTCGAATCATAATCATTTTAAAGGCCATGTCCGGCTCTTTCAATCTATGTCCTTCTTATCAGTCAAGTTTTAAACAACAAGTCAATCGTAGCTTTCAAAATAAGGATACACTATGTAAACAATGCGTCACTATGAAGGAAAACCCCCTCTGTCATTGGCCTAGGAAGACCATGTGACGAAACCAGCCATTCAGCACGCTAGCTTTAATAAACATGGTCGCAGTGTATGGAAGCACGCATTTCAAGAGAGACATGGCAATTTCCTGACAAGATACACTTGCGTTGCACACATTTTGCCATTAAGTCAAGCAGACGACATTTGTGAGTTTCTAACCCAGTACTTCATTGATGGAACTGACCATTCCAACTAGGCTGATGGTCATGAATTCGATCTCAGTGAATACGAAGGCGACGCTGATTTAGAAAGCAGACGACGCAGGATTGTTGTTCAGCTTTCATCAACAATAATTAATATTAATTTTGATGTAGATAACGAGTCAACATTTGCACTAGATACAGACAGGTTGGAAGCCTTCGCCTGTAACTGCCAAAATCAACGTGCATCAGGTGCCATCAGTGGTGTGACTGACATGAAAACGAGTGAAACTGACTTGCTGCACTGAAGTGAGAGAATTGTGTTTGGATCTCACAATTCACACAAGGAAAATGCAAGCAAAGTGACGGAGGGACTGGATATAGCTCAAGTGTCTGAAGGTAAGCATTCAGATTTTACCCACATTGACAAATATTGAAATGTAATGATGGTATAATCAACTGATAATAATTTATTTAACAATGATTGACTCAAGACTGATTTATTGTCTCTACATTGGTACAGAAATTCACTGTTTGACATCTGGAATAAAAATGTTTAAAAGAATAAAGTTAATCTGAGGAAATTAACAGGGTGTAAATTAAAAGAAAATCACACACACACACACACACTCACACACAATATGTCACACACACACACACACACACACACACACACTGTATGACATAACGTGTATACATGTCACTCACACACACACACACACACACACACACACACACACACACACTGTCCCTTCACAGTTTAACCATTACATGTAACTGAGCATGGGGAGGTACAAGGGCATGACATTATGACCAGTTTTCAGTTTCACAGAATTTGCTTCAATAGTTATTTTTCGTGCATGTGTGTCAGGTTGGTGTGTGTGTGTGTGTGTGTGTGTGTGTGTGTGTGTGTGTGTGTTTCTCACTCTGTGTCTGTGTGTGTGTTGTTTTGAGGTAAATAAATAGAGTTGTGACAACAGTAAATACTAACAGTATTACTAATTGTTCAATTTCTTTTTCAGCCCTGAAAGATATGATGGTACTTATATGCCTGCCTGTACACCAATGGATAATTCTGAGATCACTGCTGGCAAGTCATGCCATGAGGAGGAGAGGCAACACCACCACACTAACTACACTGTCAACTAAAGAATTGTCTGCTGATGAACTCCTATCTATGAGTGAGTGATTTGTGGTCAACTGTTAATGTACTTTGATTTATAGTATAAATTTACCATTAAGTGTGTAAACTTAGTTTCTTTTTACAAACTTTGTATAGATGTACATGTATGGAATCATAAAGTTTTGCATAGACATTTACATAAATGATATCAGTGTGCATGTGCTTGACATAAAGTAACTTAATGCATTGCAGCATGTCATGCACATGCACACTGATACTCATAGTGATACAGCAGTAATAATCATTATTTCAAACTTTTATTATCAGTAAACTGTTATCCGATTATATTATGAAAGAAATAATTATATATATATATATATATATAGAGAGAGAGAGAGAGAGAGAGAGAGAGAGAGAGATTATATATATGTAAGTGTATTCTTTTTCATTTTCTGATAAAATACATAGAAGTAAAGTATTTTGTAAAGTCCTGTGTAAAGAATGAAAGCTGTGATATAGATGTACAAAACTGAAATTACTGTTGATATTTAATCTAACATTATTAGCATTAACTCAACAACATCTGGTCGGCCGCCGGTTTCCGACGCTATTCTGCTCACTTGAAAGCCTGTCGGACGCATTGTTACAACAGGTTTTGATCCTTTTTTAACGTTACCGATCTTATTTTAAGGGCGATAACTCAGTTTTCAGATAGCTCAGACACTTTTCTTGCGAGTTCCTTCCCTTAGACCGTTGTTCGTTCGTTCTATAGCAGTTTTCTTTGTTTGTGAAGTGAACCACCCGAACCCGCAACTCCATTTGGTTTCCAACATGGTGACACCAAGGCAAAACCAGTTCGTGCGGAACATAAGAATGGCTCAAGCACTCGAATTGATTCATGAAACCGGGTCTGATGATGAAGATGCTGTTGTTGGAATGTTCGACAATGCAGGTGACGAAATTTCGGACTCTGATTCTGACTATATTCCTGACGAAAACGATGACGAAGTCGCTGACACTGACGATGATGAAGGCGGAATGACTGGTCAGCGAAACTCGACACCAACACGTGCGCCTGCTGCAGCGGCTGATTCTCCAACTAATGGAGAAGAACCCGAGGAGATGGAAATAGATCAGGACAATCTGTTTGATGATCATATAGATCCAGATTATATGTATGACTGGAGTAGAAATTTGGCCAATTTTCCACTCAACCCACCCTTCGGTTTGACACCAGGATTTCAGGGCCCCCTCAAATTGCCGCCTTGGGAGGACTGCAAACCAATTGATTTTTACAGTCTCTTCATTGATAAAAGTATACTAAAACACATGAAAACAGAGACAAACCGTTATGCTGCAAAAAATATCCAGCAGGTACAGCAAAGAGAAGAACTTTCCCCACGGTCACAGTTCAATACCTGGAAGCCTGTGACACTGGATGAAATTAGAAAATTTCTGGCTACCCTCATCCACATGGGGATAGTAAAGAAACATAGTGGACTACTGGTGTACTAATCCAGTTATGAAGACTGGATTTGCCTCCAAGCTGTTGAAACACGACAAGTTCAGAGCCATCCTGTCGTTCTTCCACCTGAACGACAACTCTACATTCCTGGAGCGAAACCATCCTGACCATGATCCACTCCACAAGCTGAGACCATTGACTGACCACCTTGTGCATGTAAGTTATTTTCTTTTTTGTGTGTTTGTTTTGAATGTGTGTGTGTGTGTGTGTGTGTGTGTATGTGTGTGCATGCCTGTGTGTGTGTGTGTGTGTGTGTGTGTGTTGTGTGTGTTGTGTGTGTGTGTGTGTGTGTGTGTTATATTATTTATTCTTCCCCACTTGTTAAATATTATCAGTTCAAATGATAGCAAATGTTAGTAGATAGTGGTAGTATTAGCTGAAGTAGTGGTGATGGTTTGCTGTATCATACATATTGTGATTGTCCACAATAGTAAAAACTGTTTGCATGTTTCAGCTCTTCAAGACTGTGTACATCCCGGAGCAGAATATCTGCATCGACGAGGCCCTTTGCCCCTGGAGAGGCCGGTCATCTTTCCGGGTCTACATGAAGGACAAGCCAGTAAAGTGGGGCATCAAGCTGTATGAGCTGTGCGAGAGCTCCTTGGGGTATGTGTGGAACCTCTCAGCAACCGCCCCCACGATGTTGTCTTCAGGCTCCTCGACCAACTGCAAGACTGCGGCTATGTCCTTTATGTGGACAACTACTACTGCTCACCCACCTTGGCCCACAGTCTCACTGCTGTCAACACTGGATGTGTAGGCACTGTGCGGGCTAACCGGGTGGGCATGCCAAAGGATTTGGTGACTGGAGCCTTCGCCCGCGGCCAGATGGACTACAGGAGACTGAATCACGTGATGGTCATTCGGTGGAAGGACAAGAGGGATGTGCATATGATAACAACTCAGCACATCCCTGAAATGATTGCAGTGAGATCAAGGTCAGAACACAAAAGAAAACCCACGGCTGTTGTTGACTACATTGGCAATATGGCTGGTGTTGACCGCAGTGACCAGATGATCTCATACATGCCAATGCACCGGAAGACCATCAAATGGTGGAAGAAGCTGGCCTTCCACTGCCTGTACAACAAGCTGCAGAGGAGTCTGGGGAAAAAACCGCTGACACTGGAACAATTTGCCATATCAGTATGCTACGACCTCGCCAGTCTTCCAGTTGGGGATGATGAGGAGCGGAATCGTGCTGCTGCCCCGGTCAACAAGGAAGTCAACTGCCTCGACTGCAAGCGCCAACATTTCATGGAGAACACAGGCTACAGGCACTGTGTTGTGTGCTATGCCAAGGAGAAGGCAAGAGGAGCCACCAGAGAGCACCTGAAGAACAGGGTGCAGCGCACCAAGTTTCAGTGTCAACAGTGCCAGAAAGCCCTATGTGCTGTGCCTTGTTTTGAAATCTACCACACCAAACAAGACTTCAGCAAGTAACAGTGTCACTGAAGTGTCTACAGTGTGTGCATTGTGTAAAAAAGAGTGTTTGTGTGGATTTTTTTCCAATGAGTGTACAGTCCTGCAAATGTTTTCCAGTGTGTTTTTCAAGACTGCAAGCAGCAATCAGTTTTTTGTGTTTTTTCCCCAATATATTCTCATCAAATCTCTTTTTTTTATACAGCATGCATAAATAGCATCATAAGCACATCAAACCAAGACTACAGGAGTGTGACTGAACCAGTGTAGGAGGATTCAGAGCATGAAGAAGTGGATTACCTGTGTTCAAAAATTTTTTTTGTTTTCCTGCCAATGTGTATCATATTGGATTACCTATATCATCAAAACCATGTGGTTCCTTCACTTAAGGTAAGCATTTTTAGTAAATTCATTGTTATATCTGTCCACTGGTATGTGTTTTATGTTTGTAGGGTGAGTGGTTGATTTTTTGTGATTTTTTAAAAACTGCTTAAAATAGTGTGATTTGAGAGGGAAACCCGGCCATTTTGACTGAGGGTAGAGTGAGTTAATGAATACACTTCAGAACATATAGAAAATAATTCAAAACAAAGAAAATAAAGAGATTCAGAAGTATTACATAACAAACTGTTTCAGGATAAACCATACATTTTTGGAACATACTGATACCACTGGTGGAGAAAAAATAGTAGAGGAAAAAGGTTCAACATCAACACCATCCACCCTGATGACTAACACTTTGTACCACAAGAACTGATTACCTGTGCCACATATCTGCACTTTTTTTTTTTTTTTTTTTTTTTTTAGCAGATTGAGTGTTTGACTGATGAGACTGTGTGTCTTTATTGTGTGAAGTATGGGTCTGGCAAGTAGGTTTTCTTTGCAGATGAAGTGTTTGAGGTGTTCATTTGGATTATGAAGTGTATTTCATTTGATGCTATGCTGGGATAAAACGCATGTGAACTTGCACCTTTTGTGTGAGCAGTTCTGTTGTATGGATCTTTTTTGTTATTTTGTTGTGCTTGTTGCATGGATTGTGGTAATATCACAAGCACAGTAATCAGTGAGCACATGGAATTACAACAATTACATGATTCGGCATCATGATTTAGCCTTTTTTCCCTTTAATCTGGCATAAATTTTAGTACACATACTATACAATGCAAAAGTTTCATTGCAACTGAACCACAAACAACACCACAACAAAACTAATCTTAAAACTGGAGGTTTTTAGTCATGTTGAGCTGATTAAAAAGTAAGTATACTTACACCTCAGTCGCAATTCTTTCCAAAAACATAAGAAAATTTCTATTTGAATAAAATCAAGTACACTCAATATTTTTCTTTCAAACTTTGTGCAATTGTGGATATTGCCACTAAGTATGTGCTTGCCAAATTTCATGAACATATCTTGCTTAGAAGTATGTGTTTGCTATGAACATGTTCTAAAACTTTTCAGACTTGATTTCTCAGTTTGTTACTTTTGCGACTTTAAAACTTCAAATCACAATACCGTTTCACAGAATCATCCGATTTGCTGTAAAGCTCTTTTATTGCAGATTTATGATATACCAAGAACTAAAAATCGGCCTCTGGTGCAAAGCGACTCATTTCGTGGTGGAAAGTCACATATATATACACATACATATCTAAATAACAGATGACCATGCTTGAGAACTAGTGCTATGTTAGCTCAATTAGCAAATAAAGAGAAAGTTGTAATAAATAAACACTGTAATTATGTCATGCCAATAAATGTAACAAAATAACTCAATGCAATGACCTTGGCAGACAGGGAAGCTGGGCAGGAAAAAAAAAAAAAGCAAAGAAAGATAGTATGGGTGGGGGGGGGGGGGGGGGATGTGGGGAAGACAGATTTTAGTTCCAGGGGGGAAACCTAACATAAAAACTGGAAAGATTGATATATAATAAGATCGGGGGGGGGAGAAAAAAAAAGAACACCACAGACAGACAGAAAGTGGGAAATAGAGACATATATCTATAGAGAGAGACAATGAGTGTGAAGGAAAGTGAGAGAAAGAGAAAAGAGGGAGAAAGATGATACTGAGACCCATGGAGACCGACAAAGGGAGTCATCACTCCCGGGAGTGAGGAAAGAGAGAGAGAGGAGAAGAGAATGGGGGTGGTTTATAAACACATGGACAGGGAGAGACAGACAAGGAAATTAAGAGATGAGGCGCACTTCCTTGACAGAGGGATACAAGGCTGGACCTGCTGACACACAGGCATAAAACACAGAATACACTGACCACCATTCAACACATATCTCATTCTCAACACACTGATCACTATTTAACACACCTAATATTCTCTTCACACCTACCACCATTCAACGCACCCCACATTATCTATACACCCACCACCATTCAACACACCTCATATTCTCTACACACCCACCACCATTCAACACACCTCACATTATCTATACACCCACCACCATTCAACACACCTCATATTCTCTACACACCCACCACCATTCAACACACCTCATATTCTCTACACACCCACCACCATTCAACACACCTCACATTCTCTACACACCCACCACCATTCAACACACCTCATATTCTCTACACACCCACCACCATTCAACACACCTCACATTATCTACACACCCACCACCATTCAACACACCTCACATTATCTACACACCCACCACCATTCAACACACCTCATATTCTCTACACACCCACCACCATTCAACACACCTCATATTATCTACACACCCACTACCATTCAACACACCTCACATTATCTACACACCCACCACCATTCAACACACCTCATATTCTCTACACACCCACCACCATTCAACACACCTCATATTCTCTACACACCCACCACCATTCAACACACATCACATTATCTACACACCCACCACCATTCAACACACCTCATATTCTCTACACACCCACCACCATTCAACACACCTCACATTATCTACACACCCACCACCATTCAACACACCTCACATTATATACACACCCACCACCATTCAACACACCTCACATTATCTACACACCCACCACCATTCAACACACATCACATTATCTACACACCCACCACCATTCAACACACCTCACATTATCTACACACCCACCACCATTCAACACACCTCACATTATCTACACACCCACCATTATTCAACACACCTCATATTCTCTACACACCCACCATTATTCAACACATCTCACATTATCTACACACCCACCACCATTCAACACACCTCATATTCTCTACACACCCACCACCATTCAACACACATCACATTATCTACACACCCACCACCATTCAACACACCTCATATTCTCTACACACCCACCATTATTCAACACACCTCACATTATCTACACACCCACCACCATTCAACACACCTCACATTATCTACACACCCACCACCATTCAACACACCTCACATTATCTACACACCCACTACCATTCAACACACCTCACATTATCAACACACCCACCACCATTCAACACACCTCATATTCTCTACACACCCACCACCATTCAACACACCTCATATTCTCTACACACCCACCACCATTCAACACACCTCACATTATCTACACACCCACCACCATTCAACATACATCACATTATCTACACACCCACCACCATTCAACACACCTCACATTATCTACACACCCACCACCATTCAACACACCTCACATTATCTACACACCCACCACCATTCAACACACCTCATATTCTCTACACACCCACCATTATTCAACACACCTCACATTCTCAGGGACCAACATTCTGTGCAGCACTGTTGGACCTGTTTCCACACCATCACATTTCAGTCCTCTGTCAGTACCCAGGCCAGCAGTTAAGATGACTTGGCCAATGAAAAAACCAACCTCCCGTACATGACTATATCATGAAGACACAGCCACATCATGTTCATACGCACTCAGGTAGCAGCCATCCTCCCTCCTCCACACCCTCCCTGAACTACACCCAGACCCTCCAGGTGCAGGATGGACAGACACCACTGGCCACAAGAGAAGACCACACAAACCAAACTCACACACTGGTATACGCTTTCAACAAATCCAAAACCACACTTTAACACAACAAAACCAAACACACCATACAACCAAACCCACAGAAATCAGAACGCTTTCAACAAATCTGAAATCAGACTACAACTCAACACATGAACATACAGAAATAAATGCAGTAGGACCAAACATCCACCTGAGCACTGACTGACAGAGAAAAATACTTACATGTGGGTTTGGGGTGGGCAGGGATGCCAGTGCGATGAGTGGAGGGCCCAGCAGCACTGGAATGGGCCATGTTTCTGCGCAGCTGTTCAGGGGTGTCAGGGATACGGAGGGGTTCGGCCAGCCCCACCATCATGAGGGAGTCCAGGGAGGTGAGGGAGTCACTGCCCTGCGTGGTGTACGTGGTGCGGTTGGAGATGGGCGTGGCCGCCACCAGCTGCTTGAAGTACTTCTGCTGTTCCAGGCTGGATGACGCCTCCCCACTTGACGTCCCTGAAAACCATACAGTGGCTTGGCATTCAATTATACAGAGAATATTTACATCACCATCATTTTTGGAAAAGGTTAAATGTCTCATAGCCTTTTACAGCCATTGGGGCAGTGATTTCATATCCACTGTCTGAGGCTTGGCACTGGAAGGCGCTTAAACCTTCCCCAACTGAAGTCAGGTACCCATTCATACAAGGTGGAATGAGGAAAATCATAGTGAAGTGCCAATCTGAAAGCACAACACCTTGCTGAAATGGGGCCTTGAACCCTGGTGAACACTGATCAGAAGGTCAATACCTAACATATTTTGACATAATACTTCACTAGCATTATCACAGCTAAAGAATAATAACTTCTAGTCCTAATAAATAAATATTTGTGACAAGAAAAAAACTGCTTCTCATTGCTCTCAATTCCATCTCAGTCTGTTCATCCAGTTCAAACAGACTGACAGACACAAAAGAACAGTGAAAGGAAACGCCTTCACTGGAAAAAACAAACAAACCCTGAAGTGTAATATAAGACAGGGGAAGCAGCTTGTAAATATGTAAATAACAACTCCAAAGGGTGCTCAGCATCTCTCTGTCACTGAAGCAAGTCATGGCATATACAAACTGGGATTTTTGCTCCCCCTCCACTAGGCCTTGAGTGGTGGTCTGGGTGCTTATCTTTTGGATGAAATGATATACTGATACTGAGGATCTGTGTGCAGCATGCATTTTGCGCATGTAAAGGAAGCCAACTACTTTTCCGCTTGCCCAGCACTGTGGACTCGCTGCAGCAGGCAGCAGTTATCAAGTATTCAGACGGACAACAGTGGTTCCCTACCTGAACCTGGGTTGCGGCTGAGCATTCCGATGGGCCCCCGAGAGTGAAATCCACTGGCCCGTAACAGGAGGGCTTTTGTGCGTGGGTGTCTCCAGGTGATGACAGGGAACCTGCCCGACAATTCATGTCATGTGTCACAGTATCAGTATCAGTAGTTCAAGGAGGCGTCACTGCGTTCGGACAAATCCATATACGCTACACCACATCTGCCAAACAGATGCCTGACCAGCAGCGTAACCCAACGCACTTAGGCCTTGAGAAAAAAACAAAACAAATAAAATAAAATAACGAAACAAACAAACAAACAAAAAATAAATAAATAAATGAATAAAATAAAAAGAACTAAGTAAATAAATAATTGATAAATACATAAAAGAGAACTACTACCTCATGTCATGTGCCACACCTCACGTCACTGCCACACACATCATGTCATGTGTCACCTCATGTCATGTGTCACAACCTCATGTCATGTGTCACACCTATGTCATGTGTCACACACCTCATGTCATGTGTCACATACCTCATGTCATGTGCCACACCTCATGTCATTGTCACACACTTCATGTCATCGCCACACAATTAATGTCATGTGTCGCACACCTCACACCATCTGTCACAACCTCATGTCACGTGCCACACAACTCATGTAATGTACCATAACTCATGTCATGTGTCACCTCATGTCATGTGTCACACACCTCATGTCATGTACCACACCTCATGTCATACGTCACAACCTCATAGCATGTGTCACTCACTTCATGTCATGTCATACACCTCACACCATCTGTCACACACCTCATGTCATGTACCACACCTCATGTACCACACACCTCACAACATGTGTCACAACATCAGGTCATATATGACATACCTGGAGTCAAGTGTCAAAACCTCACGACATGTGCTACACACCTTCTGTCATGCATCAAAACCTCACGTCAAGTGTCACAACCTCATGTAATGTGCCACACACCTCATGCCATGTGTCACAACCTCACATAATGTGTCACAACCCTACACCACTTATCACACACATCATGTCATGTGTCACACATCTCACCTCATAAGTCACACAGCTCATGTCATGTGTCACAATCTCAAGTCACACACCTACACCATAGCTCATGTCATGTGTCACAATCTCAAGTCACACACCTACACCACAGCTCATGTCATGTGTCACAATCTCAAGTCACACACCTACACCATATGTCACACACACATTATGTCATATATAACAACCTCAACATGTGTCACAGTCACATAATAAGCACCTCATGTCATGCATCACACACCTCACATTATGTGTTACACATCTCACAATTAGGTACAGACAGAATTTCACACCACTGCTGTCTGTACACTCTTACTCTTATGTCAATATCTTCACACATCACACCTACAATATTGCTATAAATACAAACGTGTCAACATCCTTTCACACACAACTGCACACATTGCTGTAGATACACTTATTTGTCAAACTCCCATACACATCACAAACACATCACACACAGATGTCAACATCTTCACACATTACACAAAGATGTCATCATCCTTACACATCATCCCACAGCACTGCAGGACATATACACATAAGTCAATACCCCATACACACTGTACCAATAACAGAAGCCATGTATACACAAGTGAGGAAGGATGTGGCTCCGCAGAAGCCAGGCCCAGCACACTGCACAGTGGACACTGACCTGCTCTGTCTGTGACACCTGGCAAACTTTCGTATACTTTCATCGCTGATAGACTGAGGTACAGCTAACAAAGCTGGGTAGCTGCAACAAACAGGTGGATTCATTTTACACTGACTGAATACATCTGAAGTGGCCACATGCATTTTGACATACAGCACTCTGATACACAGCAACAGATGGATACAACTTACCATGACTATACAACTAAAGTAGCCACACATATTTTACCAAAGATCACCCTGAAACACTGCAACAAACAGGTGGTTGTACTCATGCATTGCAACAGATAGATACATTTTATCAATTTGTGATATGTATGATGATTGTGTGTGTGTGTGTGTGTGTGTGTGTGTGTGTGTGTGTGTGTGTGTGTCAAATTTCTGCTTGAATGTTAGGTTGGCAAACTGCAAAGAGATATCCATGTAAAATTTTCTTTCTTTTTTTCACTTTAGTGTTATAAGGCATGGTTTAAAGGTCAGTATTTATCTTATACAGCGCAGTTGAGCATGTTCTACATGGAAAGGAGCTTTATAAATTAAATTATTATTACTATTATCATCATGATTGTATAAAACTGCAGTGGCCACATCTGTTTTACTTACAGTACACTGATACATTGCAACAGACAGGTGGGTTCCCTTCACCATGATAATGATTATACTTTTGTAACTTCTTAAGGACCCAACAGTGTCAGACCAGTCCAAAAAAAGTCACCCAGTCAGCAGACCTTTGGAGCAGTCAACAATGAGCAACGCCCAACCACAAGCACACAAACCACATCATGGTCACATGAACCACATTTTGAACACAGCCACATCAAGGACAAGCACAAACAGCACATCACAGACAAATGAACCACATCACAGGCATACGAAAAATATGAAAACCATGTTGTGGACAAACAAACCACACTTTGGGACATACACACATATCATGGATAATGTGAACCACATCATGGTCTTGAGAAACACAAAAGGAACATACATACCACATAAAAGACACACAAACCACATTATGGGTAGGTGAACCAGATAAAGGATGCACAAACCACATTAAGGACACACAAACCACTCAAGACACTCCACATCATGGATACACATGAGGGACACACAAGACCCATGCACACAAACCTATCAAGAATGACAAAACAAGATCACAAGTCACTGACCTCCGACACACAGAGTAAGTAGCATTGACGGTAGATAGACGAAATGGTTCTGATCGTGATCGTTGGCCCAGGGAGGAAAGACTGCCCAGACCCAGACGCTGGTAGTCTTGGTAACTGGGCCGTTCCATCAGTCGCTCCACATTCTTTGGGTCACTGGACAGTGAGGGAACAACTATCTCCCCCTCATCCATGACTGCAAAACAGCATGTACACAGTATAACCACAGCATGTACACAGCATGACCATAGCATGTATACAGCATGATCAGAGCACATACACAGCATGACCAGAGCATGTACACAGCATGAACAGAGCATGTACACAGCGTGATCAGAGCCACTACCTCACAGCCAACGCAACCCAAACACTAGTTAGTTCATACATACTCTCTAGATTAGACTACTGCAACTCTCTTCTCATTGGTTGTCCACAAACACTCCTCAGACCAGGTACAGCAGGTACAAAACTCCACCGCAAAACTGGCTTATAAAGCAAAAAGATCAGTACACTGCACACCCCTTCTAAAAGAGCTGCACTGGTTACCCATAGACCAAAGAATCAAATACAAAGCTGCCTGTCTCTGCTACCATGTCATATCTGGAACTGCACCCCAATACCTCTCTGACATCTTTCAAATCTATGTACTCTTCCGTTCTCTTCACTCTGCTGCCTATGACAGAACCTTCCACGTCCCAAAATACAAAACAGAACAGCATGGTAATTAAGCCTTTTCATCATCTGCTGTTCAAATATGGAACTCTTTGCCTCACCACGTCTGTCACAGCCCCTCACTGCCTTCCTTTAAATCTAACCTGAAGACTTTCCTCTAGACCCTCTCTCATACATGAAAGTAGTTAGTTGACTGTGTAGGTATATTTGTAATGCTGTATTGTGTGTGCGTTGAATGCATGCATGTATGTATGTATGTATGTGTGTGTGTATGTATGTATTGAACGTACGAGTTTGTATGCGCATATCGTATGTTACTGTGCATGACTGTGAGTTGAGGACTGAGTGTGTTTCGTATATGCGTGTGTGTGGATTGTAAGGTGCTTTGTGCAATGAGGAAAGCGCTGATAAATGTCCAGTTATTATCATCTATCATTTTATTATGTACACAGCATGACCAGAGCATAAACAGTATGAACAAGAGTACTCATCACTGAACATTACACAGGAAACAGTGGCGACATAGGAGCTGATGGGAGATACGGAGTGGGATTGCATAGGATGTACTGCAGTTTCTATTTCAGTTTCAAGGTGTTAAACATGCGGATAAATTCATTCATGCTATACATCTGTTTTGGAGAAAAAGAAAGAAAGAAAAAGAAGCAGATGCCTGACCTACGCATGAGAGCTACCCTAGGTTTGTGTAAAACATTAACCCCTTCACTGCTAGTACATTTTGCTATAGCCCATGCTGAGAAAATTTCCAGAAAAAAGAAAAACACGCCAATGATTTTAATTTGCTTATATTTCAAAAAGTACTGAAGATAAGTGCATAAAAGTATATATCAAATGAAAGGAAAATGAACCAAGATTTTGTTTTCAATACTCACATGTTCAAATAATGAGTCAATCTGACACAAAAATTCCATATAATGCAATAAAAAAAGGGGGACTGTCATTCCATTATGTAGGTGCTACAACAACAACCAGGTTATCAACCAGTCTTTCTTGTGACTGTTGTGATTAACCACACACACTGTCAAGGCTGTGCAACAGTGTCCAGGTCCATAAGACTCCAACACAGTCCACACAAAGAATGAAAAGGGTGGACTCACCCAGCATCTATCATCAGTAAAAGAGCCGTGTGTGGTACTTGTGGGAACAGTCGTCAAGACACAGGTTTGCTGGGGCAGTCTGGGCAGTAGAACCTCACATCCTTTCTTTGTCCTTTCTTCAAGCAGACTCTGCACTTCCTTTGTGGCCAGGCCTTCTGTGGGGTATGTGGGATGACATCAGTGAAGTGTTGTCCACACAGACGAACAGTGTGGTCATCTTTAGCAGTGTCTGGGTTTTGGTCACCAAAAATCATGGCACTACCGGTAATTACATCCTTCTGAAAGTCCAGGAGTGTACTGCTGTTGCCTGATTTTAATTAAAAAAATTTTTATTGAGGATGTGTGCATTCAGCATGGCAATTTGTAGAAAATGCACACACAGCTGTTTGTACCACTTCAGGGTTTTCCTTGTTGCATTGTAGGGCTGCAGCTGTTGGTCATGATGGTCCATGGCACCCATGTTTTTGTCGTAATCCAGAATTGCTGGAGGCTTGTTTACTGCCCTTTGGTCTTGCTGCTGCTGGTCTTCAGCTGTAGGTTTGTGGCAAGCTGTCAACTCCATATGGTCCAGGATGAACATCATGATCATCACCATGCTGCATATCTGAAACACATTGCATAAAAGACTAAGTTTGTTGGGGTTTTGGAGGGGTTTTTTTGTTTTGTTTTTTTACATACAAAAAAGGTTATGAAATGGTACCATTTTATTTCTGATTGTTTTCAGAAGCTGAAATATAAACACACACGCACCTAACACCCCCCCACCCCCCACACACACACACTGAAACTGGTTGATGGTACACCACACCCCCTTCATTCTCTCTCATACAAAACAAAATGACAACACACACACACACTTCTACAAGTGCTGCATTTAGAAATTAATTTAGGCATACAATTCTGTATATCGCTCTGATTTCAGTTTTATAAACATCTACTCCCCCCCCAACCCCCCCACCCCACTCTCACACACACACACAAACAACAACAACAATAACAAAAACAACAAACCAATACACACTTGGGAACGAACACACAGAAAGCTCTAGGCGAGCAACACACGCTGTCATCAACAATAAGCCAGCCAGCAACCACGCCGCCTTGGGCTGTGATGGTCACACACAGTACTCGCGTGACTGACTCTCTCTCACACACACACTGATCAGTGACTGATGAAGCTACTTACCACAGCTAACACATTCAAAACACACACAATACAGTCATATTCATTGTTACAACAAACAGAAAGCAAATAATAAACTGACAAACCTCATAAACACCCACCTGCATCTTGAATCAGCTGAGCTTGTCTGTCTTCAGTTTCGTCAAGCAGCTCCACCTCCCACCCCCCTCCATGTCAAAATCAGCGTCTTCGGCATCAACTTCACGCAGTTCTATCTCATTCAGTCCACACTCTTCATCTCTACCATTTGCATCGTGAAAGATTTCTTCCAGTACTCGTGCAAGTGTTGGGGTTTGTCTGCATTCAGCCATGGCTTTGGAAACACAACTTGAGCTTCGTACAAACTTGCAAAACTTTCGCCATAAATATGACAAATGAGGTGAATAATTTTAGCTTATGGAACTCAGGAGATAAAGAGCTCTCAGGGGAACTAATTTAATGGTCAGCAGACTGTAGTTTCTGTAATGCAGGACTCGAAACATAGAACGATGTTACATGACGTACGGTGCACGTCAACAGCGCAGTCAAGAGGTTAACATAAAATTATATAAAACAACTACACAAAACAAATAAATCAGTAAATACACTTTTGTGCAGCACAGGTAAAACTCGACCTCTCTCAACAATACACAAATGTTAACATGCACTGGCATACACTACAACTAAATATTATGCACTCACAAAGCAATAACATGCACACACATTCTCTCATGTCACAACAAACCATTCATCCCAATACACACACATTACCAGATGTCACAACAAACCATTCATCCCAATACACACACATTCTGTCATGTCACAACAAACCATTCATCCCAACACACACATTACCAGATGTCACAACAAACCATTCATCCCAATACACACACATTCTGTCATGTCACAACAAACCATTCATCCCAACACACACATTACCAGATGTCACAACAAACCATTCATCCCAATACACACACATTACCGCATGTCACAACAAACCATTCATCCCAATACACACACATTACCAGATGTCACAACAAACCATTCATCCCAATACACACACATTCTATCATGTCACAACAAACCATTCATCCCAATACACACACATTCTATCATGTCACAACAACCATTCATCCCAATACACACACATTCTGTCATGTCACAACAAACCATTCATCCCAATACACACACATTACCACATGTCACAACAAACCATTTATCCCAATTCACACACATTCTGTCATGTCACAACAAATCATTTATCCCAATACACACACATTCTCTCATGTCACAACAAACCATTCACCCCAATACACACACATTACCACTTTCTACAGACTCTTTACAGTCCAGTACCGACTGTTTGGGAAAGGGAATTTTGTTCAAATATGAATACCACATGTAACCATATTAAAAAATATTTAGTAAATGAATTTGTTATTAACTGGAAGAATGATCTTGATGCCTGCAGCAGATGCTTGCTTTATAAAAAAAAACCCAAAAAAAAACCAAAAAAAAAAAAAACCAACAACAACAAAAAACCGAATTTACAGCAAAAAAAAAATGCATATGTCTGTTTACCTGATGTTCATGCACTTCTTCATACTTCTTCTTTCGAAGTGTATACCAATACGATTTGGCTTCCTCATTATTTTTTTCATAATATTCCTAGGCAATTTTATGTATGATTTTTATTTGTTCTGATTGTGAGTATACATCTTAAGAACTTTATGTTGTATTCAATACATGAGTGTTATTAACTCACTCGTGACAGAAAGTTTGGTTCTGTTTGCTTTTCCCTACAGATGGCCCATTTGTTAAGGTAAGAAAAAAAATCACAAAAAAATACAAAAAATAAGGTAACTGAATCAAACTAGCTGTACTTGACCCACTGACCCATCTCCTCTCATCGTGTGTATGCCAACCTCCCTCCCTATTCACTGCCCTCTGAATCTGAGTCATTGTCAGTACCTTCTTGCTGGTAGCTTTCTTCACTGCAGATACTTTATTCAATGTCTTCATCATCCTTGTTGATGTCAGAACCTTCAGTTCAAAGCATTTCAATCACTTCAGCAGCAGTAAAAGCTGCTGTAGTGATCTTTTTGCTCCAAAATTTCAACTGTATCGCCTGTGATGCCATTTTCCATATGTATGCAGATTAGCTTGTCATGTGGGGTGCCAAAGTCAAACAGTCCCTAGCGAGTGTGTTGCTATGGAATCTCATGAAGAAACTTTCCATTTGACCCTTGACACGTTCGCAATGCCCTGTGTAGCTGCGATTGTTATGCTACCTCATGAAGCAAACGTGGAAAAAGTTTTGATTGTCGAAACCGTTATAGCTTTCCGTCGTCTGGAACCGCACCTGACGTCAGGAACACTATAGCGATCCATCATGTAAAGTGAGTTAACACAGTTTATTTGTTAGTTGTTTTTCATGCTTATTTTTTGTTTATATGTTTGTAACCTTCATACCCCAAGAGGGCTGAAGGAGATTAAACCTGGAGCACACTTACAGGAGAGTTCATCAAACACCTCACTAGATGGTCTGTCCGACTCACTGTCGGAGGACCGGGGAGAGGTGTTTCTCCGTGACGGAGGGGGAGTTGGCAGAACGTACTTCTGTTTTCGCTGAGACTGTTTGGGTCTCAACCCCACCTTCCTGGCGGTCTTCAACAGTGTCCTCTTGTAGATGTGCCTGCAGCAGTTATTTTCACTCATTTTATTTCACATTTATGCTGAATTTTATATCTGGCATTCAACAATCACATTTATCCTGACATTAACTAATTTACCAATCAACTAAGCATTAATTGTTCGACTAATCAATTATGTTAAAAACAAATAATAAAAGCAAAAAAGACAAACAAACAAATATTGAAGATTCAGTTTCACAGAACTCATAATCCTAAGCCAAGCAAACACTGACCAAACACTGAAAATTTATCCAAGGTCTTGTTTGGCAAAAGAATGGTGGCAGAATGGTTAAGACACTTGTCTGCCAATACTGAGTCTGTGAGGGTCTGGGTTCGAATCAACCTCTTGCCCCTTCTCTCAAGTTTCACTGGAAAATGAAGCTGAGCGTCTAGTCATTCGGATGAGATGATAACCAAAGTCCTGTGTGCAGCACACACTTGGCGCACTGGAAAAGAACCCACAGCAATGAGAGTGTTGTACTCTGGCAAAATTCTGCTGAAGAAATCCACTTTGATAGGCACACAAATATACATGCACTTAAAGGCCTGACTAAAAATGTTGGGTTATGCTGCTGATCGGGCATCTGCCTAGCAGCTGTGGTGTAGCGAATATGGTTTCGTCCCAACACAGTGGCGCCTCCTTGAGAAATGGAAATGGATAACTGAAACTTGTTTAACACCTTGATCATGCCACAGATGTTCAAGCATAATAATGTAGATGCGTGAGGGAGAAGACACTCCATCCTCTTCTGTATCCAGTGTACTGCAGTAACATCAAAAACAACAGTTTGATTTCTGGAGAATAACAGATTAACACTGTCTACAGGCGCAGGGGAAAAGAAAAAAAATATTTCTGACACTTATCTCAGTAGGTTGTCTCTCCCAGTGGGGAAAGTAAAGTAGGGTCCATACAGGTTTACAATTTCTAAATTCCATGACTTTTCCAAAACTGTTCCATGCCACTTTCTGAAATTTCCATGACAACAAATTAATTTCTGAGCAAAATGTATTCCTTCTGTTATCAAAATGACCTACTGGTAGATAAAACTTACAAACATTGATGTGCTTTGCATGTCCAAAGTGGAACAGTCAGAGAGACAACAAAAAAGGTGAAAGATACTTCATATCTTTGTTTAAGACCTCAAATGCTAACAATTAGTATTGTCCTCAAAACATCTTGGTTGAAACCTTAAAACTGCACATATACTGATACTAAACAGTTGGTGATGGTCCAAGTTATATTTTTTTTTTTCTAAATCATTTTTTTTCTTCTTTCTCAGACATGCCTACCCCAGATTTCAGGGACATTAACCACACAAATTAGGGACAGAAATGAAAAACCATGAACAATCAGTCATACATTTCTTTTGTGATTTTGTACTCAATGTACAACTGATGGGCACAACAGCCGAATGGTAAAAGCGTTGGACTTTCAATCTGCAGGTACTGGGTTTGAATCTTGGTGGTGCCTGGTGGGTAAAGGGTGGAGATTTTTCCGATCTCCCAGGTCAACATATGTGCAGTCCTGGCAGTGCCTGAACCTGCTTTGTGTGTATACTCACGCAGAAGATCAAATACGCAATTTAAAGATCCTGTGATCCATGTCAGCGTTCGGTGGGTTATGGAAATAAGAACATACCCAGCATGCACACCCCTGAAAACGGAGTATAGCTGCCTACAAGGTGGGGTAAATATGGTCATACACGTAAAATGTTAAATGTTACATGTTTGTCTGAGTGTGTGTGTATACGTGCCTGAAATCTGATTGAATGACACATGAAACGAATGACGAGTGCCCAATGGCAGCTGTCAGTCGGCTCAACCCAGGTAGACATCCTGTTGTGTAAATAACCCCGTGTTTATAAAGCGCTGAGAGCTTGATCTCTGACCAAGGATAGAAGCCACATAAGTATCCATATCAATCAATCACAAAAAAAAAAAAAATGTGGAGCCTACATGTTACAAGTTTCTCTCTCTCTCAAATATGTGCAACATTTGACTTCAAACTGATTCATGAGAATCAGGGAACCTTACTGTGTGAGAAAATCATCTTATGCTGCCTTGTGGATTAGCTGATGGATATGACATGCCTGGTGGGTACAGTATACCTATTTTCCAGTGCAGGTTCCACCTTGTGTTTCGTGAAAATCATGGAGCACTGTGGTTGTCGATCCTACAGTCTGCACTGAAATGTAAGCACACTCATTCCTAAAAGTCACGCCCTCTTCATGAACTCTGGCTGGCATTCAACCTATCGTCTTAATCACTCCTCTCCCTCTCCTCCCCTTCTTCCAACGCTCGCTGCACATATTCTGTCAGTCATAGCCACTTGTTCAAAAACGCTGTCTGATTGGATAGATGGACTGAAATGTCATCAAATGGGCTGTTAGTTTCGTAACTGTCGTTGTCAATCACCTTCATTTTCAAACCAATCATCAGACAAGATCGAGAGATCCTTCTCCATCGCGAAAGCTGTCCATAACCACAAGCAGAGCTTTCAGAATTGTGTAAATCTGCTGACTGTGACCACTTCTTTTACTGGACACAGTTTTCAATGCCTTTTTCTGCACATGATGCAACCCCCTTTTCCACGCGCGTATCACGTGGTCAGTTAGCAAATTATTATCAAGTAGAAAGAGGTCTTCTACCTGATGTAAGTTCATTTAAATAGTATTCTTATAATCCACACATCAAATGAACTGTTCAGAGTCCGTTTATGTGAATTGAACCCAACTCCAATGAAGGAAAAATCAGAACATATGCATGACGTCAGTGGGCGTCTTATAGGCACTATGGCAATACTTTTTGTAGTGATGTCTTATAGGCACTCTACTGGCTAATTAATGTCTTTTCACTTGAGTGATATTAAATGTGTGTGTGTGTGTGCGTGCATGCGTGCATGTGTGCGTCTGTGTGTCTGTGCATGTGTGTGTGTGTGTGAGTGCATGTGCGCATATATGGTGATAGTAAGAAAAAGAGGGCAGAAAGACACTGATGGGCTACACTCAACTGACAAACTTAGTCATTATTTTTACATCATTGCTCCTTCCTTCTATTCCTTCAACCAATGACTAAGCATGTGCATGCCCACACACACACACAAACACACATAAAGGGTGAAAAGCCTGAAGAGTGACTTCACGTCACACAGAACACAGCCACAGGATAACCAAGATAACAGCGATAGTGAGATAGTGAACTGTAGGGACATCCAAATTTGAGACAGTAGCTGCACATGTGTTTAAACAAAACATAGTATTTTATGTATGTACTGGAAAGGATTCTTTGGTGCTATGGCTTTAGATCCCAGATCTAAATAATGTACACTAAATGCAAACATGAAGTGTATTGCTACAAAGTTTTTATTTTGTTGCACTTTCTACAGTGATTGTTGCGAAAAGTAACATAGATCTTTAGATGTCTATCTGTGTGTGTGTGTGTGTGTGTTTGGGCAAGCATGATTGCCAGAATGTGTGTGTGTTTGCATGTGTGTGGATCTGTGTGTGTGTGTGTGTGTGTGTGTGTTTGTGTGTGTGTTTGTGTCTGTGTGTCTCTGTGTGTCTGTGTGTGTCTGTGTGGTTGTGTCTGTCTGTCTATGTGTTGTTCTTTAGTTTAGCCTCTTTTCACTATTAGTGATATTAGAGGATAAATTTTTTTTTTTTTAAATTGGGTGGGGAGGGGTAGGGAGAGGGGAAAGAGAAGTCAGAATAAAACAAAAGGTAGAAAACTACTAAGAAATGCATAACCAACATGAAATTAGCTTTAACAGTGACGATTCAATAATGATGATAATAACTAAAACAATTAACATGATTATGAAGTACATTAACTCACTCGCTGCCATTGTCCGCATATGCGGACATCGTCGGAGAAAGCGTTGGATGCCAATGTCCGCATATGCGGACTTGGATTTTAGAATGTTGTGCTGTCGGAGTGATGCGTCGGATGTGAAAATCAAAAGCAGATGTGATATCTTACGTCACCTCTGGTCAGCTTTTCATTCACACACGCTGCGTGTGTGTCGCGATAAGCTCAACCGCAGTTGATAACAAAGCATGCCCCCTGTCAGCTTTGTAAGTTGTTTGACAAGATGCCGTCACGGTGAAGTGTTCGACACGGTCGGAGAGGTGAAATGTTACTCAGCGTCGAAGATGCTTTGGAAATGATCCAAACTGAAGGCTCTGATGTCGAAGGAGATAATGTTGATTCTTTGGACAGTGAATTTGAACCAGATCCCGATGAACTAGAAATAGATTCGGCCGCTGAAGAGAGTGTTTACAATGGAGAGGAAAGTGAGGAACATGTGCCAGCAGATGAGACAGACACAGACGACGAAACCACTGAGGAAATGGACGATTTTGCAAGTGTTTTCACCAGTGATTGGACTGACAATTTTTCCTTTTTCCCTCTTGCACATCCCTTCACTGGCATACCAGGTTTGTCAGCTGACTGGCCAGTCAACACCCAGCCGGTTGAGTTTTTTTCTTTGTTCTTTGATTTTCATTATGTAGAGACAATATATTTTTTTTGTATGTGTGAATTTCAACTTTCTTCACCACCTGTTCATACTTCATTGCATACACTAGGTCTTCAGTTCCTCAAATAGTGTTAGAATGTGATGTGGAACATGTTGGTGTACCTCTCTGATGGGTGCAAAAATGCTAAAAAATACACAAAATATGGATACCGCGATCAACATCAAGATGGTGAGTAAATACTTTGATTTTTTGCACACATATGGACCAACATTCCTTGCATACATATACTAAATATCAATTGTCTGGGTGTTTATTTGTTTTTTTTACAATTTTTTCCCCATCCTATACAAACCCTGGGTTTTCAGGGATTGGCAAGGGCAAAAACTCTTGGCATGGAGTGAGTTAACCCTTTTGCTGCCAGGAAAATAAAATTTAAGTGAAATCTATTTGCCAGGTTTTTTTCACAAACAACGGGTATAAATTTTCCAAAAATTCTGTGCTCTTTGTTATTGGAGAAAGACCCATAAAAGTATACATTTTCTCAAAGGTAAATGAATAAAGAACACAAAACACATGATGTTTTCCCATTCTATATATTTTTAGTGATATGCTGTTGTTTTGAAATCAGTGTTTTGTTTTTTGTCACATTTTCAACTTGTTCATCATTAACAATAGTCAGGTAATTTGTACAAAAATATATTTTCTGGACAAACGGATATCTGTAGACACAAAATCATACTAAACAACCACAATATATATATATATATATATATTTTTTTTTTTTAAAGATACACAATGCGTTGTGACTTCTCCAATTGATAATATGGATGTGAGGCCACGCCCCCTCAGTCTTCACCCCCCCTCCTCTTCACCCCTCTCACACAGTCACTTTATACAGTTCTCATCAGACCACGTTGGCTGAGTGCCAAGAATATCGCTCACACTGTGTCCTGCTAACAATTCGATCATGTTCTGTCAACTGCTAACATCTGTTCAGCCGGCATCAATCACTGATAGTCGCATCTTGGCCACTCTCTTGATTGCTCCCTTTATTTTCTATCAAATCGTCCTATAAATGTTCATCACTGTCTTCTCCTTCAAATTTATGCTTCAATTCTTTCTGAGCATCAGCTGAAGAAAGAAATCTTGATTGATTTAGTTCGTCACGATCACATGTCTTAAGCACAGCGTTAGTCCGACATTTTGTTGAGCGAGCGAGGAGAGAAGTCAGGCAAACACTGGGACAGTGACCCAACCAAAACATTCAAATAAAGGACTGCTGCATGACGTAGATGGGGTTTCTAGCTATGAATAGAATCCAGAAAGATTCCCTAGGCTAAAGCTACCACTATTTTTGTCAACGAAGTGAATGCAAACCAGGGAAAAGTCAGAATATTTCGATGACGAGTTATCTCGTCATTGTGGCAGCGATGCATACATGCTTGCCATGATGAGTTATATTATCTCGTCATATAGGCAGCCTAGGGGTTAAAGGAATGTAAAAACGGGCTATGAACTAATGCCTTTGAAAGTTCTACTAAAAGAACCTCTTTAGAAATAACTTCCCCCAAATCATCTGCAGAATAGTTACTCTCTGTGAAATACCTGGGCAAGAAGATACGTAACTGCTGACATTGAAACAAACTATGATGCAAGCCGAACTGCTTACCACAAATGCATATAACATTTTTACTATATTTTGTCTTCAGCGCGTCAAGTTTTATACGGAAGAAAGTAGAGGTTATTAATCTTGTATAACAAGCTGAAGAATTCGGTATTTTTTCTTTAACAATACGTTCGGGGAATAATGTCCCTTTCTGTTTTGAAGACTCTGTCTTCCATCGTTTATGAAATCGACCCCATGCTGTTTTTTCTAACATAGTGTATGCTTCTTTCACTGAAAGTCGGACAAGTATTTTTGTCGATTTTTCTGAATCTTGTGCTCCTTTTTTAGCTGCTTTATCAGCAGTTTCATTGCCATAAATGCCCACATGAGAAGGCACCCAACAAAAACTGACATCAGTACCTTTAATCCTCAAACAATGTACCAAATGATTTGCCTCAATAACTAAGTCAGGTCTTGTTTCAAGGCTAAATGATTCTAGCGCATAAAGTACTGATTTGGAATCAACAAAGAATGCTATTTTCAAGAAAACTATTTGATGGCTCACCAAGTAGCTCAATGCTTGTATAATAGCAACAAGTTCAGCCGTAAAAATGGAAAGACTCTTTCCAATAAAGAAAGATTTTTCAACTTTAAAAGCGGGAATAGTAAAAGCCGCGCCAGCATTTTTGTCATCAAGAACGGATCCATCTGTAAATATATGGAGATGATTCTGGTATTTTTCTGCTATGTGTATTCTTGCAGTACTTGTCGTGATATTGATATTTTCTTCCTTTTTTGTTTAAGAATAGTTGATAACAAAATCTGCTTTCAACATTTCCCAAAAAGGAATAGGAGTATAAGATGGTTTTAAAGCTAACTCGTTCATGTTAACACCAGATTCTTTTACAGATCTGAAACGTAAGTTGCAACTGTTTCTTGTGATGAAATAGCTTTAGCTCTTTTTGGAAAATCAATGTCAGATCTTACTCAGTGGAGTGATGGCCTAAAGGTAACGCGTCCGCCTAGGAAGCGAGAGAATCTGAGTTGGGTCGAATCACGGCTCAGCCGCCGATATTTTCTCCCCCTCCACTAGACCCTGAGTGGTGGTCTGGACGCTAGTCACTCGGATGAGACGATAAACCGAAGTCCTGTGTGCAGCACGCACTTAGCGCACGTAAAAGAACCCACGGCAACAAAAGGGTTGTTCCTGGCAAAATTCTGTAGAAAAATCCATGTCAATAGGAAAAACAAATAAAACTGCACGCAGGAAAAATACAAAAACAAAATGGGTGGCGCTGTAGTATAGCGAAGCGCTCTCCCTGGGGAGAGCAGCCCGAATTTCACACAGAGAAATCTGTTGTGATAAAAAGAAATACAAAATACAACAAACAAATACTGTCAGTTCATCAGCAATGAAATTTTCTGTCATAGAAGTGTATCTTACAGCAAATTTTGCTGTTGCTAACTCATGATGCTCATTAAAAGGAAGAATTCCGGCTGTTTTGTATGTTTCCTGGTTGGATGCATGAAAGGGCACTCCGAGGGCAATTTTGATAGCCTTACAGTCTACACTTTGAATCTTTTGTAATAGACATTTAGGTGCACTGAAAAGTATTTCTTATGCATACGTTAACTTTGATCTTACAAGAGCCATGGAAAGATGGATCAATGTTTTTGTATCCATTCCCCAAGGTAAGCGGCTTAGAATTTTCATTAGATTGATACTTTTCTTTGCCTTTGTTAAGATGTAATCAAAGTGAATGTTCCATGTCAGTTTTGAAGTAAGATAAACACCTAAAAACTTCACCACCTGTTTATAATCAATGACGTCACCGAGTAATTTAAAAATTGGCATGCTAGATGGGTTACCACCTGAATTAAACAACATCATACATGTCTTTTCTGTCGACAAGGCTAGATCATTTTCAAACATATAGTTACCAAAGTTGTCAAGATCAGGTTGATACAAACACCGTATGTAATTCTGTGCTCTTTGTGGGGTTGACTTTTTTAGCGTGACACCCATCCACATACAAATGTCATCAGCATACTGGACGGGCGCAATAGCCGAGTGGTTAAAGCGTTGGACTGTCAATCTGAGGGTCCCGGGTTCGAATCACGGTGACGGCGCCTGGTGGGTAAAGGGTGGAGATTTTTACGATCTCCCAGGTCAACATATGTGCAGACCTGCTAGTGCCTGAACCCCCTTCGTGTGTATATGCAAGCAGAAGATCAAATACGCACGTTAAAGATCCTGTAATCCATGTCAGCGTTCGGTGGGTTATGGAAGCAAGAACATATCCAGCATGCACACCCCCGAAAACGGAGTATGGCTGCCTACATGGCGGGGTAAAAACGGTCATACACGTAAAAGCCCACTCATGTGCATACGAGTGAACACAGAAGAAGAAAATAGCATACTGTACTATAACTACACGATTTGACAATACCTTTGGGAGATCCTGAATAAGAATATTAAAAAGTATAGGGGCTATAACTGAGTCCTGTGGAATTCCAAAGTCAAGTTTATGTGGTAAAGAATAATGTGTTCCCACCCTCGCTTGGATAGTTCAATTAGATAAAAAGCTTTTTATATACTCATAGAGATTACCAGATATTCTGACTGATTTCAGTTTGTATAGCAGACGTTTGTGCCAAACCTGATCGTAGGCTTTTTTAACATCAAAAAACATTGCCAAGACACTTTTTCTGTGGGCAAACTGACGTTTTATTTGAGTTGTAATTTTTACTAGGTGTTCGACTGTTGATCTCCCTTTTCTAAAGCCTGCCTGGTTCACTGGAATGATATTGTATTTTTCACAGTAAGTTATCATTCTCAGCAGGACTATTATTTCCATTAGTTTACTGACATGCGAGGTCAAAGCAATAGGCCTATAGCTATTTTTATTACGTTTAGGTTTTCCTGCTTTTAGAACTGGTACCACTATCAATCTTTTCCATATCTGTGGTATACTTCCAGATATCCAACATTTCTGATTTATTTTGTGAAGGAAAATGATACATTTTTCTGGAATGTTTTTTATCATATCATTTGATATTGCATCGATGCCAACGGAACTTTTTTTTATTGCTAAGGGAAGCTACTGCGGTTTGTAGCTCTTCATATGTAATAGGAGAATTAAACCACAAGTTATTTTGCGGAGTCGGATCACTGTATAAAGGACTGTTTTCTTCTGTGTCTCTGTGTGTCTTACACTCCTGTTATAAACCTTCGTTTTTACTAATTTGCACAAACATTTCAACAAAGATTTCTGCCTTCTCCTTATCTGATAGAAATTTGTTTTGTGAGCCGTTTGATATTGGCCAACTTGGCAACTTGATTCCATTTTTCATTTCTTTCATTTTTGTCCAAACTTTATTTAAGTCTTTATAATCTAAAATTTCTTGTGAACAAAACGATGACCAATAATCTTTTTTAGCTTGGGCTACTGTCATATTACTCTGAGTGTTTGCTTTCTTCATTTCTTTGTGCTTTTTGGGCTCACTGTCCGCGAGGTAGTTCTTAAATGTTTCTTTCTTGTAATTAGCAGCCTTTTCACATGCATCATTCCACCAGACATTGCCTGAACGGTCACCTGACTTCACACCCTTTACTTTTGGAATCGACATATCAGCTGCTGATAGAACAACTTCTGTAAAATTTGAATACATTACATCTATGCTTTGCTTGTCAAGTTTTTCAAAATCTTGAGGAAAGAATGTTTTGAAATAAGTCCCAATTTGCATTCTTATAGTTATATTTTGGTACAATGTGAACGTTATCATTATCAGGCCTATAATCATCATCAGCTATTGTAATGATGATAGGCACATGGTCGCTTCCCAAAGTGTCTCGATGTGTTTCCCAGGTACATGATGGAGCTAGCTCTGGGGATATAAGTGT
Organism: Babylonia areolata; assembly: GCF_041734735.1. NCBI lineage: Eukaryota > Metazoa > Mollusca > Gastropoda > Neogastropoda > Buccinidae > Babylonia > Babylonia areolata. Next base: position 10,477,879 of record NC_134902.1, on the reverse strand, counting down.
CAGGTCAATTGCTGTTGGTCTGTGTTTAGAAACGTCAGGAATTCTAGTAACACTACCATCATTCAAAAGATAAAAGGGGCTGTCAACAATATTTTCGATTAAGCGATTGCTTGTCACAGTTCTACAGTTCTTTTCTCAGAATGGTGAGTGGGCATTGAAATCTCCCACTATTACCCATTTGCCGGGCTGTTGTTCTTGTACTGTTCTAAGCCACTCAGTATTTCGGTTGTTTGGGCCTTTCTGAACATAAACAGAAAGAACGTTAAGAACTTTTTTGTTGCTGAATTCTATTGTAGCCGCACAAGAGTGTATTTCAAAGCTTGCAACAAATTTTGAGACAGGTGACTCACAAAGATAATACTGTAATTCTCTAAGTATATAAATAGCAGTACTTATCTTTTTGCCCTCGTTCCCAGTTTCATATACTGGTGGAAAATAATAATTGGGAAGTTTGGGAAGCTTACAGGCACTGATATTAAGAAACTGTAAAATTAAAACATCACACTTATTTGATGCTAGAAAATGTTTTAGATAGGGCAGATTAGATAGAATAGATCTGCAGTTCCACTGGAGTAGCCTAATTTGTAGTCGCTTTTGCTTTTTCATAATTAACAATCTATTCTATCAAGCAGAAATATAGTTTTTATTTATACAATATGATTATATCAAAGACCGTAGTTTACAAATTATTACTTTTCCACCAGATGAATGATCAGCAAGAGAGAAACAAGAAAGAAGAAAGAAGAAGAAAAAAAAAAGATTTGAAAGTTTGGTACTAAGATTAAGGTTTAACCGGGTGTGTGGGGGGATTACAAAACCATAAATTTTGAGGCCTAAAAGGGGTTGGAATTTACACGTCTGAAATTACACTTGAGAAAATTGTATTCAAGATGAATATCAGAATGGAATATCCACAATCAGAAACAGTCAGATCTTGAATTTGCTGAAATCATGGACAAATCTACAAGTAATTGTCATATTTCTGAGGAGATCTAACTCCAGTGTGAAGAGATCTAACTCCAGTCATTCAAAACATTATATGGGTTCAGCCATGCATGCTCCTCGGTGAAAGGGGGATATACAGTGCAGGCAGGGAACCTCCATGGACGATGGTTGACAGGTGGATGACGTCTGCCGGTTCTCTTCGGCTTTTCCCAGAAAAGTTGGCGGACTTGTCTGCTCACGTTCCCTGCAAGTACACTTGCTCCTCTGACAGTCGGATGTATTCCATCTTTGAGTGACCTGGTATTCAGGTGACTGTGGTCAACAAAGGACACGTTCTTGTAATTAAACAATTCTGTGGTGGTGAGCGCATTAACCCTCTTGTATTCAGATTCTCTGAGGCCAAACTGCCCTAGATTTTGGATTCTTTTGGTGAGTTTAGCTTCAAAATGGGTATGTATGGTTCACGCTTCACCACAACCAAGAATGAACCTCTAGAGTCATGAAATTCAGCAGGAATGGTCATGAGGCTTTGTTCTGTCATGTGAGCGAAATTCTGTGTGTCTAGATGTGAAAGGTCGTGTCTCTGTCACCAAAATGTCACCAAATATGTCACATGCGATGAATACAGCACACCAACATGCAGTTATTCCATGCACATGCACGTTAGTGTTGTGAAATGAAGCTGCGGCCTACCTGAGATGATCTGTCTCCTGTCTGCCAGTACAGTCCCCACAGGTAATCCAAAGAATGTCACACAACTAGTGTCAGTTGTCACAACTGAAGAGTTACTGGAGATAATTTCCATCACAGTTCCTTGTTGCTCTTATGTCACTGTTCAAGCACTTTGTACAGATCTGTTTACATATGCACACAATGTATAACTGTACAGTAAGGACAGTGAGTAGAGTGTCACTGCTAAGTGTCACAGAGTCACCAAAACTACAGGTAAGCACAAACACACACATAAACAAAAACAAGCTAGCTTGTCCTAATGTTGAGCCACATTCTGTCCATGGTAATCACGGAAACAGTCATTCCTGTGGAAGCAGAGAGGTACCTGGCAGAAAGAACATATATGATGTTTCTACCCCTCGTCCCTTTGCTGTCCTGCGACCGTCTTTGATGCACTACTGACAGACCCTACGTCTCCCTTTGATCTTTTCTAACTTGTGAGGGTCGATGCTGGCCAAGGCAATGGGGGCATCTGGCACTGCTTTGCTGTGCCCTGCTTTGCGCTTCCTGGAGGTGAATCCTGCGCGAAGTTGTTCTGCAATGTCAGTGCGAAACATCAAGTGGTCATAGGTCTTGTTCACTGGGTCATGAGATGACACTTCCCATGTGAGGTAGGCCTGGACAATGCACAAGTTGACCAGAGAATGGAAAATGTAGCACCACCATTTCTTGTTCTGATGACCAACAGGGTAGTAGGCGCGATACTGGTCTGACTTGTCAACGCCACCCATGTACTTGTTGTAGCTGGCGATGACTGTCGGCGTCACTTTGTCCTCCACTGTCGTCATACCTGGTGGCTGGTTGGTGCTGAGAAGGTAGATCTGACGGTTGTCTTTGTAGACTGTGGCCATCAGCGAGCCCTTCTGCATCTGCAGCAATTTTCCCTTCTCTTTCAATTTGGCAGTCTTGACCTCCTCTGGTAACCCCCTGCGGCTGATGTTGACAGTGGCACAGGCATATGTCCCTGTCCCATTTCGGGGCAGGTGTGTCATCAAGGGGACACTGGTGAAAAAACGATCAAAATACAGGTGCCTGTTTTGATGGTAGAAAGGTGATGCCAACATGTGAACGACTTCATGCCCAAGACTGATGGTGGTGTCTCTGCAACTTGCACGGCCAGTGTAAATATCAAATGCAACGCAGTACCCTGTCCTAGCGTCACACATCTCCCACACCTTGATGCCCCATTTGGTTGGCTTGGTTGGCATGTACTGCTTGAAAAATATCCGACCCTTGTACCCGATCATTGCCTCATCAATACTTAGTTCACGACCTGGATGGTAGTTGGTCCGGAACAAAGGGAGAATTATGCTGATGAAATTTCTCACCTTGTACAAGGGGTCATAGTTGGGGTGATCACATGCAGGTGTGTTGGCTGTTTTGCACAGATGAAAGTACTGGTTGATTTTGAAAAACCGTGTTTTGGGCATGACACTACTGATCCAGTTATTCCTGAAGCGAGGGTCGGTTGACCAGTAGCACCACAGACGTGACAGACGATTGATCCCCATCAATATGAACATAGAGAGATAGGCCCGCATTTCGGCAGGTGTTGTGTTGAACCATAGGGGGTCAGGTGTGCCTTGGGTTGCTTGTTTTTGTCGGGTATATCTGTTGGTCTCTTCTGCTGCAACTTGAAAAAATGTGATGGGTATAAACAAAAAAAAATAATCCAGAGGGGTGGCAGTGCTTGGCAGTGAATGTGCAGGGCCTGTCGGCTGCTGGAATGTGGCCATGTTGGTAGGCTGAGTAGCCGGTTGCCACATGGTTTGCAGAGTGGCAAGTGGCACATTGTCCTCAGGATCGATTTCACCATTTTCTTCTCCTTGATCGGAACCTAAATGTACATCAGAATTTTCTTCTAATTCTTCACTCTCTTCATTCTATCATATTTTGACACTTCTAAAATAAGACCTAATTCCTTCGCTGAATAGTCCTCAAACTCACTGGTGCATGCAGATGACGCCATTGTAAAAATCGGTCAGTTTCATTCATAACTCTCCACACGCAGTTTCCCTCCTTTCTTTGTGAATGGAAGTGGTGCTAACATCCAAAAATAGCGATGCCAGATTATTGGACTATAGTAGGGAACTTTCCACCAACTTTTAGTGCCTGTTGAGCATCGTCACGGCGTCAGCACATGATGGAAAAGTACCACACAAATGCTGCCGGCGCCAGACCCTTCGAGGCACAGCGCGCGCGTGAGCAGTGCTGGCTGCTACCGTTATCAGAAGGAGAGGGTTAAACAGATTTCTTTTCACGTTCAGTTTGGGGTTTCTGAGTGGTGCGATCTTGCTGATGACAATCTTTGTTTTTGGGCGTTCAGTAGAGAATCTTTTAATAGATTGTACAAATAATTTGCTACTGTCTCTTGGGTCAGATGTTTTTATATCGTTTAACCCACAGTGGATCACAACAGTGTCCACAGATTTCTCAGTCTTTGAGGACGATACAGTCGATTTTAGTGTCCGTTCTAGGTCGTCAATTGTACGGGTTTTGCGTTGGATTACATGAAAACCATAAGAACGGCCAAGCCTCTTTCCGTTCACACCGCTCATAACCGAGTCATGTAAAAACAACAACTTTGGGAAGGTCTTGATTTATTTCCCCATTTTCTTCACAGACTTTTGGAGTTCTTTTTTTTTTGGAAGACTGCAATTTGACATCATGATGACAGGTGACGTCATTATTTTGTTGCTTTCTTTCTTTCTTTTCTTTTTTGTTATCTTTTTGAAGTTTTCCTTCATGACATGTTTGATGCACTCTTGCAGTATGTTCAGGGGCCTTGACTGGAGTGACAAGAACAGGTTTGATAGTTTTCACTATGTCAGCATAGGTCTTGTCGTTTGAAATAGCACCGTCTGTTTGCGTGGAACTGTCTGTCTGCGTGAAACTGTCAACGGTGTCTTTTTTGTATTGTGATTTTTGTAAGGTGCAGATGATATCTTTTTGGTCATCGACCGCTTTTTCAAGATCAGCGATCTTTCTGCATAAACTTTCTACAGTGACACAGAGATGGTGAATATCACTTACTGTCGTTCTGTTTTTGTTGCTGACATTTTCTTTTGTTTTGTCCACTTCGGTAGATGTTTTCTCAACAGTTCTCTTCGAGGATGATGTTTTAGATCTTTCTTTTTGGGATTTTCTTACATCTTTTGGTGCCAGAGTATCCAGTCATCCTCCCAAGCCTCTTGTTTTTGTCATGTTCGTAGAGATGCTATGATTCCAGCAGCTCTGAAATTCAGTGATTGACTACTTCCGCCATCTTGAATGAGTCGTCCTGTCTATGTGTGGCACCTCTAAGTTGGACTGCCTCATCCCTCCTTGTGCCAGGTTAGGGCATCTCCAGCCCTATGGGTGATTGTTGTAGGCAAATGAGTTGGGTTGCCTTGTCCCTCCTTGCACCATGGGAGGGCATTCTTAGCCCTGTGGGTGGGAAGGGGGTGTGTGGGTCCCTAAGGACCAGCCACTACTAAAATGTGAAGGAGCATACGTTCAGGCGTGAATGAGGCAGTTTTGTCTGTGAGTGCAGTCATCCTCCGAAAGCAAGGTAGGGATGAATTTATGAAAATGAATACATACGTGTGCAAAGGGATTATAAACTTCCATCAACTCAAGTAATGATGTCAGAAATATGCCAATGACAAGGGATCGAAACACAAGAAATAAGCGGCTGTATAAGCATACGTGTAGCGTGCACAGATATAGCCAAGTAAATGGGTAAGTGTGCATAATCAGAAATGGAAAGGAATCTGTGTATGCACCTAAATATGAGATGTACATACACATATGAATAAAGTGCAGGTACGTAGGCGCAGAGAGTTCAGGGCATTGTGGACAGAAGGCCGCAAATGCAAGTGTGCCGATATTGCTATGTAGGGAATCTCAATGAATAGATGTCAATGAATAGAGATAGAAATATAATTGTACATGTTAATATGAAATTTTGTCTGAACCTATCCCATAAGCACACACGCATCTATAAGTGAAAGCAGAAATGTGTATAAATGTAGCAAGATATCTCATAGATATATATGTATATGTGTGTGTGTAATATATATATGGGTTTTTTTTTGTTTTTTGTTTTTTTGGGGGTTGTTTTTTTGTGCATATATATATACATATATATATATATATAGAGAGAGAGAGAGAGAGAGAGAGAGCTATATCTATATATATTTCGTGATTGTTGATTGTGATAATAAATCAAAAGGATAGAAGGGGAAATATTGTGATTTATTTCCTGTTATTGTGTATAACAACAAGAGAATGGTAATAGGACTGGTTGCCTGCAGAGGGCTGTGTGCCTGTGTGGGGGATGAAGAACCCCAAAGTTCAGTCGCCAATAGCCTGAGAAACAGCAAGAAAGGTGCAGTTGCTGTGCAAAGTTGTGTAAAGTCCCTGAATGGGCATCAGGACCCAATGAGAAATCGAAGAAACATCGTTGGTGGACAGCACAGGGGGCTGAGTGACGTGCTGTGTCGGTTACAAATGCGGAGTTGCCTCCCTGGCGCCAATATTCGGCGAAAAGGATGGTGTCTTTAGAGCACATATCCCCTGGTGTGACGTTTCCTCGCTGTAGAGGGAGGAGCGTCATGCTGCGTGTTAGAGTCCGTGGTTCGATGCCACCGTAACCAATAAAAATAATGTCCCTTAGTGCCGTGGGCATCCCGACCTGAATCGGTCGCCATCGGACGCGAGACGGTGGGGACATGTGGCATGATGGCGCCGTAACCAGACAAGATCGGCCCGAGCACTGCCGAGTGGCAGGATCGAGTTATCAAGAGGCACTCCGACGTGGAATTGCCGATATTAGTCTGGGTAACAGTGGAGATATGCAGTGGGGCAGAAAAACTGGCACTGCCGAAGTTCAATGGGCTGTGCACGCATCTGCTCTGTGCGCAAGGGGTGGAGCAGGCGCTAGGTGTAGCACCAGTGCATAATTGCCGCAGCAAGCTCACAATGGGTTGCTGGTTGTTTGGATGAGCAGCTTGCTGAAACGCCATTAGTGGATGGGAAACAGCAGCAACCGGCGGTGTGGCAAATGGGGTCATCACCGCAAAGCTTGAAGGGACCGTGCATGCACCTGCACTGTTGGCGAGGGGCTGTGCCGGTAAAGGGAAGTAACTGCGGCGGTCACTGGCAAGGGTGCCGAAGCAGGAGTTGTCTCCCTTGGATCGGAAAATTGGACAAGGGGAGGGTGCACGTGCATGGGCAAGCGTGTCCCCTAGTGGTCCACCTTCCTCCCTACCCCTGGGGAGGGCATCCCTAAGCGCCTCGGTCGCCATAGGATCCGAGACGGAAGAGACACGCCGCGTGGGGGGCGCGTGAGCCAATGTCACGGCCGCCGCCACGGACACATCGCACATAGGGCCCAGTCTAGCGTGCGGATCCAAAACCAGTGTATGGTGTTGTTTTCCAAAGGGGTTATGGCACATTCCATTGTTGACATGGGAAAAGTGATAGAGGAGATCGACTCGGGTGTCCTGCCGACTGGCAGGGCCAAGAAACGCGGATCATGTCGAGTTCGTTTGCGAACTGAAAAAGGAAAGCATCAATGGCACCACTGACCTGAGTATGGGGTAACGTTCCCCTAGAAGTCGCCAGAGAGGGTGCAGGAGGTGGGTGGAGGTCTGGAGTCGACCAGAGGAAGCGAAGGAAGTGGGGAGGCGTCAGGTTGGCGTTGTTGAGAGGGCCAGAAATAGAGGGCCCAGAGTGTCTGCGAATCGATTTCGATCGCGCCTTAATTTTACCCCGATATCCCAATCGAACCATATAATTATGTGACCTGGTTTGAGACAAAATTTGACAAAAAAACAACGCCAGAGAATCGACAGACAGACAGAAAATACGAAAAAACTTAGCCGTATGGAGAGCACAGGAACAGGAGTCATAATGGCTGCTGGAAAAAGAGGGCGCTAGCCAGCGGGACAAAGGGGAGGTTACCTACTTCCGGGAGGTTATCGACCGTAGTTTCGTTTTCTCCATATAGGCGGATAGTAGTTTGCACAGGCAGGAATGTCAGACCCCTGCCGGAGTCTGCACTAGTTGGGTCACGGTTAAGTATGTGTAATTAAACTGTATTTCACTTCTGTTTGTGTGAGCATTTATTTTCATGATGTTTGAGCTCATTATGTCCAGATGGCAGCTAAGTTCACGGCCTGACACATCTACTGTATGCAGTTCATGCTACACACATGTGCAACTTCAATTTTGTCACTTTGTTTGTCAACTTTGAAGTCTTTCCTTTTAAATGTCATGAACTGAGGTGACCATAACTAAGCAGCAGCAGCCAGTGCAACTAGTTGTATCGAGTCCGTGCTCACAGTTTCATTTATGTGCTGGTATGGAAGTTTGGGAGTGAGGAGTAAGCGTGTTTTGAACAATGTCATAAGTGTATGCAGTAAAATTGTGGGCAGTAAAATTGTGGGAGTGAAACAAGCTAGTATGCAAGAGCTGTATGAAAGTCGAGTGGTAAAAAAAAGCAGGCAGATAGCAACTGAATACACCCATATTTTAGCAAAATATTATGAGTTATTGCCATCAGGACGACGCTACAGAACTTTTAAGTTGAAATCAATAGCTCTGAAGACTTTTATTCCACGTTCAATCCACCTTTTAAATTCTTGAGAACTGTGTGTGTGTGTGTGCGCGCACTCATGTGAGACGTGTGAAAGTCTGTGCATGATAGGCTGTACCTTGTTAGAGAGAGAGAGAGAGAGAGAGAGGAGTGAGTGAGTGAGTGAGTGAGTGAGTGAGTGAGTGTCTGTGTGTGTGTGTGTGTCTGTGTGTGTGTGTGTGTGTCTGTGTGTGTGTGTCTGTGTGTGTGTGTGTGTGTGTGTGTGTGTGTGTGTGTGTGTGTACTGAGCTTAAAAACATGACAATTGGTTATAATGAATGTGCAATATGTAGGAGGAATAATGTGCAATAAGCAGGATGAATGTACAATGGAATATGTCTAATGCTAACATCCATATTCTAAATATATTTCTGTTAATAATTACGATGTAATAATTAATTGCAATGTTTTTATAAGCGAATATGTGAAATGCTTTTATTTGAGAACATATGTTTATTACTCTTGTTTAATCAAGTAATCCGCATGTGTGGGGTGGGTGGGGGGTGAGTGGGTGCGGGTGTGTTCTAGGAAATTTTCTATCTAAAAGGACGTTTAAATAACATACTTACCGTGACCCAACTAGTGCAGACTCCGGCAGGGGTCTGACATTCCTGTCCTGTGCAAACTACTATCCGCCTATGCGGAGCAGACGAAACTACGGCCGATAACCTCCCGGAAGTAGGTAACCTCCCCTTTGTCCCGCTGGCTAGCGCCCTCTTTTGACGGCAATATGCCATCACCAGTGCAGCAAGCAGGGAGAACAGGAAGCGGGGAGGACGGGAGGGTCTTAAATTTGGGTCACGGTAAGTATGTTATTTAAACGTAATTTTAGATAGAATAGTGCAGAATAGCGTGACAAGGTGGAGGGCTCGCCTGTTCTACTGTCTGTGTGCTGTGATGGTCTGTTGTGCAGCTACCACAGAAGCGATGGCTCTTGCGCCATCAACCCGCAGGCGTGCGACATCTCTCTGGTAGAAGTCGATGAGCCATTATCCCTAAGGCGATAGGTGTCCCTCAAGTAGAATTTGACGAAAGTAGAGTGTACTGTGTCGCCTAAGGACATTAGTGCGGGTAAAGAAGACAGAGGTCCACAGCTGTATTGTGGGGGAGGTCTGTGGACCACAGCTGAGCGGATGAGCGCGGATGAGCGTCAATGCAAGGAGGTGCGCATGTGGTTTGATCTGATGATTCCACAACGGATGTGGGCCGATAGTGGAAGTGGTTTTTGTGTTTGAACTGTGGCACGAGACAGAGGTAGGTCACCGTGTTGGGCCTGCCTCAGGCATGACAGCCAGATCTGTGGAGCTCCTCCATGCGAGCTGACAGGCGATGGGCACTCCCCCCCCCCCCCCCCCTCCCCCCCCCCCCCCCCCCTTTTTTGACGTTGTCAAAAAATGACAGCACTGGTATATTCCCTATGCATAGAATGGCAGACATTTGGCAACAAAAGACTTGATGTCCCTGGTGTCTCTGGGACAGGGTTGTGTAATTGCCCAGGTAGGTACCATCACGAAGGGGCATACGGAAGGCTTGGTGGCTTCTCTGCCTGAGTGTGGCATGTTGGAGTAACCTGCAGAAAGTTGTCGGCAGTCAATGGCTGGGTTGGATCAGGCTGTGGAAGTGCATTTCATGTGCCCACAGGTCACTGAGTCTCATTCTGTGGTGGAATTCCCAAATGGAAGAGGGTTTCCATGGGGAAAATTTTTGCTGAAGGTTCTTTAGTGAGAAAGGGGACCGGATCCATGACAGGCCTCTGGCTGTGTGTGGTGCGCACTGAGTCTGGGATGGAGCGGGGCGAGGCAGGGAGGAAAGTGGCTCAAGATGTGTTGTACTGGCTATTGACATCAAGGCACTGATCTGACATACGTTTTTAGTATGGCCAACTGCAAGGTGAGAGCTGTATTATCAGTGGTTTCTTAATTGCAAAGGGAAATCATTTGCAGCTTAGTCTTTCATGAATGACTATGTCTCTCAGACTAGAAGTCAAATTGCACTGGGACTTAGTGCTGTAGCCTTAGGCCTAAGTAGCCTTTGGGAACCGTCCCAATGATGAGTCCTAAGGCCCTCTTGATTGGGGGACCGGGGATGCAACTTGGGCAAAACACTCTCTACTATAAATTGTATAATCGAATTCCAGCCTGAATAGACTGGACAGCAGATGCCTCCTCTGCTGTTCAGATGGAGACTGTCGTACACGACTGATTATCATATACTGTTCCTAGGAGGACACCAATGAGCATGGGTAAATCAGGAAACAGCTGCTGTGTGCTTCAGGGACGAAGGTGTTCACCATGCAGATTATGTTGCAATGTAAGGAAGCCGGAAAGAGTTGACGGGGTCTTGTGGTGCAACCGTGTGTCAGAAAGACATGGTGCTTGCTTCCGAAGTGACAACAAAGTCATCCTCTGACAGGCCCTTGACCGAAGGCTGGGGCTCCATGATGGGATAGTCTGCCTAGGCTAGAAACCTCTGGAAGTGTCTCATTGGAAAGACAGTGCTTGAGGAGGAATGGCCATCTGTAACCACAGCAGTGGTTGTGTGTAGAGGCCGAAAGGATCGGGAAGGGAAGACTAAGTGCAGAAAGTGCTTTCAAACGCCAATTGTTTGAGACGTTGATGCTGGATTTGTGTTCAAGCAAGGTGATGGGGTGAACTGATGTGCTTGAATGCGGCATCTGCCGTGCTGGTATGAGTGGGCAGAAAGGTACACCCCTGTGGCTAATGGACGGTTCGTTGTGCTTTGTGGGACGCATCCGTCCTCGTCAATATGCCTTTCTCCCAAATGTAGAGGAAAACAATTATGACCCAGGCCTTCTGCTACTAGAGAGGAGTGGAAGAGATGGGCTGAGGGTGATTGTCTCCTGCCCAGTGGGCAGTTTTTGGGTCCGCTAAAACTTGTAAGGCAAGACAGACACCTCTTCATGGGAAGGCTGTCTAGGATGTAGGGCCTGTGTGGAGCTTTTGTCACAATCACAGTGGTGCAAACCAAGGGTTGTTGTAGGCAAGGGGAGAAAGAAGGGATGCCTTACAAACTTGGAAGGAATGAAAGGCATGTGTGTCCAGAGTGGCACCTCTAAGTTGGACTGCCTCATCCTTCCTTGTGCATCTCCAGCCTTATGGGTGATTGTTGCAGGCAAATGAGTTGGGTTGCCTTGTCCGTCCTTGCACCAAGAGAGGCATTCTTAGCCCTGTGGGTGTGAAGGGGGTGTGTGTGGATCCCTAAGGACCAGCCACTACTGAAATGTGAAGGAGCATACATTCAGGCGTGAATGAGGCTATTATTATTTTATTTTATTTTTGTGAGTGCAGTCGTCCTCCAAAAGCAAGGTAGGGATGAATTTATGAAAATGAATACATATATGTGCCAAGGGAATAAAAAACTTCCATCAGCTCAAGTGATGATGTCAGAAGTATGGCAATGACAAGAGATCGAGACACAAGAAATAAGCGGCTGTATAAGCATACGTGTAGCGTGCACAGATATACCCAAGTAAGTGGGTAAGTGTGCATAATCATCAATGGAAAGGAATCTGTCCATGCACCTACATATGAGATGTACATACGCATATGAATAAAGTGCCAGTACGTAGAGGCAGAGAGTTCTGGGCATTGTGAACAGAAGGCCGCAAATGCAAGTGTGCCTATATTGCTATGTAGGGAATCTCAATGAATAGATGTGACTGTCAATGAATAGAGATAGAAATATAATTGTACATGTTAATATGAAAGTCGTCTGAACCTATCCCATAAGCACATACACATGTGTATACCGATGGATAAGTACACATCTATAAGTGAGAGCAGAAATGTGTATGAATGTAGCAATATATCTCATATATATGTATATATGTGTGTGTATATATATATATATATATGTATATATACATATATATAGATTTTTTTTTTTTTTTTTTTTTTTTTTTTTTTTAAATATGTATATATATATTTCGTGATTGTTGCTTGTGATAATAAATCAAATGGATAGAAGGAGAAATATTGTGATGCATTTCCTGTGGCCAATAGCCTGAGAAACAGCAAGAAAAGTGCAGTTGCTATGCAAAGATGTGTAAAGTCCCTGACTGGGCGCGAGGACCCAATGAGAAATCGAAAGAAAACATCGTTGGTGGACAGCACGGGGGGCAGGAGTGATGTGCTGTGTCGGCGAAACTAACCACAGCTTCGAGCGCCTAGGTTACAAATGTGGAGTTGCCTCCCTTGGCGCCGAAAATCGTCGAAAAGGAAGGTGTCTTTAGAGCACATATCCCCCTTCTGCGACGTGTCCTCGCTGAACAGGGAGGAGTGTCATGTTGTGTGTGAGAGTCCGTGGTTCGATGCCACCGTAACCGACACAGGTGAAAACGAGCGCAAGGGGAATAATTATAATGTCCCTTAGTGCCGTGGGCATCCCAACCCGAATCGGTCGCCATCGGACGCGAGACGGTCGGGGCATGTGGCATGACAGCGCCGTAATCCAGTGTTATGGGCGTCGTGGACGAGGGGGTGACAAGTCCGTCGGCTTGCCGTGGGATGTGCATCCCCCTGTTGCTGAACGGTGGTCCAATCTCGCGAATAGCTCCTGCGAGAGGACCGACGTTCAGTTGTCAGTTGTTGTGTGTTGACGGACAAAGTGATAGACAAGATCGGCCCGAGCACTGCCGAGAGGCAGGATCGAGTTATTAATACATTTAAGAATTATCTTGATATTCATTGTGAAAACTTTAACCCCTAGGCTGCCTGCATGACGAGATAACTCGTCATGGCAAGCATGTATGCTTCGCTGCCTGCATGACGAGATAACTCGTCATCGAAATATTCTGACTTTTCCCTGCTTTGCATTCAGTTCGTTGACAAAAATGCTGGTAGCTTTAGCTTGGGGAATCTTTCTGGATTCTATTCATAGCTAGAAACACCATCTGCGTCATAAGGCAGTCCTTTATTTGAACGTTTTGGTTGGGTTACTGGCTGCAGTCTTTGCCTGGCTCCTCTCCTCGCTCGCTCAACAAAATGTCGGACTGACTCCGTGCTCAAGACATGCGCTCGTGGCGAACTAAATCAACCAAGATTACTTTCTTCAGCTAATGCTCAGAAAGAATTGGAGCATAAATTCAAAGGAGAAGACAGTGGTGAACATTTATAGGACGATTTGATAGAAAATAAAGGGAGCAATCAAGAGAGTGGCCAAGATACAACTATCAGTGAGTATTGCAGGCTGTTCAACTCTAGCAGACAAATTTTTAGCAGGGCACTGTATGAGCTATTTTCTTGGCACTCAGCCAACGCGGTCTGATGAAGTGACGGTGTGAGAGGGGTGAAGAGGAGGAGGGTGGAGACTGAGGGGGCGTGGCCTCACATCCATATTATCACTTGCAGAAGTCACAATGCATCTATTTCTTTTTCAGTTTTTTTATATTGTGGTTGTTCTAGTATGATTTTGTGTGTGCAGATATCCATTTGTCCAGAAAATGATATTTTTGTGCAAATTACCAGACTAATGTTTGTAATGAACAAGTTGAAAATGTGACAAAAAACAAAACACAGATTTCAAAACAACAGCATGTCACTTAAAATGCATAAAATGGGAAAACATCATGTGTTTTGTATTCTTTATTCATTTCCCTTTCAGAAAATGTATACTTTTATGGGTCTTTCTCCAATAACAAAGAGCACAGAATTTTTTGAAAATTTATACCCGTTTTTTGTGAAAAAACCCTGGCAAATAGATTTCACTTAAATCTTATTTTCCTGGCAGCGAAAGGGTTAAATACAAAACTCATTTACATATTTTCTGATTTTTCAAGCACTGCGCACTCAATGTCGAAAAATGCAACAGACATACGTGGGGACTCTCTTTTTCTTCCCCACTTCAAGCGGGTAAAAGGCCTTGTGAGGCTTGCACGCCTTGATATTGATATATATGATATGATATAAGAGGTACTCCAACGTGGAAGTGCCAATATTAGTCTGGGAAACAGCAGACTTAGGCAATGGGGCAGAAGAATCCAACACTGCCGAAGTTCCAATGGGGCGTGCACGTACCTGCTCTTTGGGCGCAAGGCACGGCACCGGAAGGCAGAGTGGTGCATAATTGCTGCAGCAAGTTTAGCGATGGGTTGCTGATTGTTTGGTTGAGTAGCTTGCTGAGACACCATTAGTGGATGGGAAACAGCAGCACTCGGCGGTGTGGCAGATGGGGTCATCACCGCATAGCTTGGTAGGACCGTGCACACACTCGCACTGAAGGCGAGGATCAGTGCCGGTGCAAGGGAAATAACTGCGGCAGTCACCGGCAAGGGTGCCGAAGCAGGGGTTGCCTCCCTTGGATCGGGTGATCCGGACAAGGAGGGGGGTGCACGCGTATGGGCAAGCGTGTCCCCTAGTGGTCCACCTTCCTCCCTACACCAGGGGAGGGCATCCCTACACGCCTCGGTCGCTATTGGATCCGAGACGGTCGAGGCATGCCGCGTGGGGGGTCGCGTGATCCGATGTCACGGCCGCCACCACGGACGCATCGCACATAGGGCCCAGTCTAACGTGCGGATCCAAGACAAGCTGCCTTTTTTTTCTTTTTTCTTTTTTTTTTCCCCCCCAAGGGATTGTGGCCATTCCATTGGTGCAACTGTGGGTATGGTAAAGAGATAGAGGAGATCGACTCGTACACTGCCGACTGGCAGGGCCGAGAAAACGCGGATCGCGTCGAGTGAGTTCGCGGATCGATAAAAATGACATGAAAGGTAACACTGACCTGAGTGTGTGACCACAAACCTCTATAAGTCACCAGAGGAGGTGTAGGAGGTGGCGGAGGTCTGGAGTCGACCGGAGGGAGCGGAGGAAGTGGAGAAGGCGGCGGGTTGGCGTTGTTTAGAGGGCCAGGAGTAGAGGGCCCAGAGTGTCAGCGAATCAATTGCGATCGCGCCTTAATTTTAACACGATTCCCCAATCGAGCTACATAATTATGTGACCTGGTTGGAGACATAATTTGACCACAAACAAGAACACCAGAGAATCGACAGACAGACAGAAAATACGAAAAAACTTAGCCGTATGAAGAGCACAGGTACACGTGTCATGATGGCTGCCGGAAAAAGAGGGCGATAACCAGCGGGACAAAGGGGAGGTTACCTACTTCCGGGAGGTTATCGGCCGTAGTTTCGTCTGCTCCGCATAGGCGGATAGTAGTTTGCACAGGACAGGAATGTCAGACCCCTGCCGGAGTCTGCACTAGTTGGGTCACGGTTAAGTATGTGTAATTAAACAAGTAATCCGCATGTGTGGGGTGGGTGGGGGGTGAGTGGGTGCGGGTGTGTTATGATTATCTGGTTGCGGTTTTCCGCAATTTATTTTTATTCTTATCTTATCTATTATAATCAATGTGCAGTATAGTAGGCTATGTTTATAATTATATTCAAATATTGTTTCTTTTTTTCTGTTTTTACATTAAGAATACTAGTTATTACCTGCAGTGTGTGGATGTATGTATGAAACGGTGCATGTGATATTTTTTTTACATTTGTATCTTCGCAATATTCGTAAAAGCTGTTGTTGACTTTTACAGTTATGGTCCCCATGTTGTTTACTTGTCTATGTTGTGATAATGCACCTGACCAAATTTCTCCAGTTGGAGATAATAAAGTTATTCTTATCTTATCTTAGTATCTCAGCGCCAGTCACAAAAACTTCCGTCAAGTCAGTACACTCTACATGTGGGATGCGCTGTAAAAATCTGTTTCCGACACATCTTAATTTTTCTTTTCCAGTACAGATTCGAATACATCGGCATGGTAGACATGTTTGCATTCTTCAATCAGTGGAAGCATTTGTGTTTTTCGAAGGCTATATTTCAAATTCCATGACTTTTCCATGACTTCAACTATAACAATGAATTTCCATTAATTTCCAGTTCTGGAAAATTACGTTTTCAAATTCCATAACTTTCCAGGTTTTCCATGACCACTACAGACCCTGTTGAAGGGACAGTGCTCATGAACTGAACAGCACCAGTGAAAACAAAGCACTCTGTACCTGGGGTACTGATTTATGGATAACACCCAGTTGATTCTCTTGGACTACTCAAGTACAGATATTTCCATGCTGCAGTGGGCACATTCAGTTTCGCTTTTTCTATCAGTTGTATTCTTACTTGGTGCTTTTAGCTTGTTGGCTTTAGCCTTTACATTGCTAGCTGGCGTTTTCAAGGAAATTGAGCATGTTTTTGATGACATTGTGTGCATTCTGTGTATGAAGCATGGCTTTTACAGTGCACTCAGCTGTTGTGGCACTGGTCCATTGAAACAGCAGTGCAGCTGCACTGATAGGGTAAAAATTGTTAAGTCCTGTAAACTGACTGCAGGAGAAATGAAGAAACAGCCAAAAGCCACTGACCTGAGGGTGGCATGTTTCTCCTTGTCCTTGTGCATGTGTGGCACCTGTTGGGAGGCATGGCCCATGAAGGCGAAGGTGGAGAAGACAGAGTGGGGGTTACGCACCCTGTTCATCAACTTCCTCAGTGTCTCAACGCTCTCAGAGTCCACCTCCTCATCAAAAGCCACCTTGATCATCTGAAACACCACAGGCACCCATTAGCATGGTTAAGGGTAAAGTTTACAAGGGTAGATATGCACTCTTCATCATAAATGGCTGTTTGTACACTTCATTCAGAGGTTGGTTCTTGTTCGACACCATCTTGCTGGACACATTTCCATTTTTGCTCAAATTATAACCATGGAAAATCACGGATCGGCGGGAAATTCCCAGCCTGACAGAAGTCAGCCAGAAGAAGAATAGGTGTGACTAACCAAAAATAGAGTGTGTCTGGATTTACTGGGGAATAGGAATAACACAAATACATGAAGGATTGAGGTGGGGACAACCTGGAAGATGTTGGAGCGGAGTTGCAGCCCCTCATGGAGCCACTGGTCCAGGTGTTGCAGGTACTGGGTGCCCATCTTCTTCTCCTTAGTCAGCGTGGACACTGGGAAACAGCGCATCACCACCTGCTCACACACTGCCACCCAAAAACAACACTGTATCAGGCGGTGTCATCACCATTTGCCTATTCCAAAGTCAACTATCACTAAACTGGTAATCCCGATTCACATATTACCAGTTCACCCATTACTCAGCTGCTGTGTGTGCATACATGTGTGCATGTGTGTGTTAAAAAAATAATAACAATAAACTTCACTGTTTTCTTTGAGCGTGTGTGTGTGTGTGTGTGTGTGTGTGTGTGTGTGTGTGTGTGTTAGAGATACAGAGAGAGGGAGAGAGAGAGGCTGAATATGTGAAAGAACAGCAGGTAGGAAACAGAGTTTAACTCTCAAGAAGCCACTGAGGGTGGCGTCATGATCAAAAAGTAGGCACAACAGGAAAAGGCAAATTGAACCTGCTCCAATCAGGCATCTCCCTGACAAACAAACAACACCCACACACCCACACACTTTACACACATATGATAACACATACGCTTAACACATACAAAAATTTTTGTCAAACAAAATGAAGTCTGAATTAACAAACTTTGACAATACTGATACAGTCATAGTCATAGTGGAGTGATGGCCTAGAGGTAACATGTCCGCCTAGGAAGCGAGAGAATCTGAGCCCTGGTTCGAATCACGGCTCAGCCGCCGATATTTTCTCCCCCTCCACTAGACCTTGAGTGGTGGTCTGGACGCTAGTCATTCGGATGAGACGATAAACCGAGGTCCCGTGTGCAGCATGCTCTCTTAGCGCACATAAAAGAACCCACAGCAACAAAAGGGTTGTCCCTGGCAAAATTCTGTAGAAAAATCCACTTCAATAGGAAAAACAAATAAAACTGCACGCAGGAAAAAATACAAAACAAGAGAGGCAAGGCCTTCAAGACTCACTTGTGATACACTTTAAAAAAAAATCTAATTGTTAAAATGTGTTCTGTATTTGTTATTATAAAGCTTTGGGTTAAAAGAAAAAGAAAAAAAAATCCTAACAGCAGATTCGAACCCCACGTGTTCGGGTGAGAAGAAACTGTCTTACCCATTACACTATCGTGACTCCTTAACTGACGTTAAAAAATATAACATTTAAACATGCTTTTTTAAAGGGCGATAAATCGATTGCGGTATTCACAGTGAGAACGCTGTTTAAATCATATTATTCTGGTGTATCTTGGGCATTCAAAAAATCTTTAAGGGCAATTAAAAATTCTTTTTAAGTCCGCGGTAAAGGAGACGTGGCTATCGCCGCAATCACACTGCAACATTTACCCGTTTTCTCTGGATCTAGATAATGTACAAGTTTAGTTACACCCAGTTGACACGGTCGATTCAATTTCTCTTTTATGTTCATTCTAGTTTTATAGTTTTAAAGTTGATATGAAAATTGAGTATTTTGTTAAACTAATAACATGTACAGCCAAGTACAAGTACTTCTAAGCGTCATACGAAGTGAAAAGGACTGGAAATTTTTACGTTTCATCAATTCATGGGTATTAACTCTCATGGTTTATTATTTTTAACTGTGAATTCCGACTGGTTCTGTGGATATTTTTATGGCAGTTTGGGGCATAATCCAGAAAGTGATGAGGTGTTCACAAATCTGTCTCTGAATAAATATTTAACGGTCTCCTTCTCCAACTTTCCATCACATGTTATCGTGTATTGTCGATTGAATATAGGATTGAACGGGCAGGCCAACAACTTAAAACAAAATCGCGTCGTTTGCATTCGTGAAGAATATGAGCACGCGCTTTGAATATGTATAAATATGTGTACGCAACTGATTTTTGCCCATGACCTTCAATGCTCAGCCAACAGATCTATAAAGTCCACTCGTATTGATTTTAGTATTTTCCGAAAAAGACCACTTGGGTGAATGAACATAGTGAAAGCCCTGTACACTGAGAGTAAAACACACAAGCTTTTTATGTATTGAGTATAATTTCAAAATGTAATGTTTAAGATGAGAAAGATCAGTTTAAAACAAATTACCCCCCTTAGCATTAATTACAGATTAATTTCCCTTTTTTACTATCTGCAGCAAAGACATGCAAAATAAATATAACTTCCATGCTTAGCAAAAGAAGTTCCTGTTTGAACAAAAAATGATAAAAATGACTGCTTTTGTTGTTGTGTCAGAATATCAGATCAAAGTGCCAAGTTTAGAGAATTAAAAAAATACAAATATAACAGTAAATTCAGTTTGCATATAATTTGGCTTCTTTCTTTATTTTTTTTGTGCCCTTCCCAGGGGTGCAATATTGTTTTAAACAAGATGACTGGAAAGAACTGAATTTTTCCTATTTTTATGCCAAATTTGGTGTCAACTGACAAAGTATTTGCAGAGAAAATGGTAATGTTAAAGTTTACCACGGACACACAGACACACACAGTGAAAAGACGTTAAACTAAAGATCGAACACACACAAACAACCGAACACCGGGTTAAAACACAGACTCACTTTGTTTACACAAGTGAGTCAAAAATGGGTGGCGCTGTAGTATAGTGACGCGCTCTCCCTGGGGAGAGCAGCCCGAATTTAACACACAGAAATCTGTTGTGATAAAAAGAAATACAAATACGATTGTAAATACTGCCTTGTATGTCCTTGACCACCATATATCACATACAAATGTGACCCTCCATCACAGAATGAGTCGCTTTGCACCTGACCAACTTTGCCGCTAGTGGCGATTTTAGGCGGGTGGGGGTCAGGTTGTCGATTTTCAGATTTTGACTTCATAGTAAACTTTAGGCTTTCTTTTATCTCATATTGAAGTATCTAGGCATAATCGTGTCTTCTTTTGCCTTAGAAGTGTGCTTGAAATACCTAACCCATTATTCTGATCGCCTATGACTTCGCAAAATCGATCAACTTTGACAAGCTTGCCCTCCCTAATCTCTTGGAATCGACCGGTCGAATCATACATCGTTTTAAAGGCCATGTCCGGCTCTTTCAATCTATGTCCTTTCTTATCGGTCAAGTTTTAAACAACAAGTCAATCGTAGCTTTCAAAATAAGGATACACTACGTAAACAATGCGTCACTATGAAGGAAAACCCCCTCTTTCATTGGCTGAGAGAGACCACGTGACGAAACCAGCCATTCAGCACGCTAGCTTTAATAAACATGGTCGGAGTGTATGGAAGCACGCATTTCAAGAGAGACTTGGCAATTTCCTGACAAGGTACACTTGCGTTGCACACATTTTGTCATTAAGTCAAGCAGACGACATTTGTGAGTTTCTAACCCATTACTTCATTGATGGAACTGACCATTCCAACTAGGCTGATGGTCATGAAATCGATCTCAGTAAATACGAAGGCGACGCTGATTTCGAAAGCAGACGACGCAGGATTGTCGTTCAGCTTTCATCAACAATAATTAATGTTCCGCTTTCATCAACAATAATTAATATTAATTTTAATGTAGATGACGAATCAACATTTGCACTAGATACAGACAGGTTGGAAGCCTTCGCCTGTAATTGCCGTAATCAACATGTGCCAGGTGCCATCAGTGGTGTGACTGACATGGAAACGAGTGAAACTGACTTGCTGCACTGAAGTGAGAGAACTGTGTTTGGATCTCACAATTCACACAAGGAAAATGCAAGCAAAGTGACTGGGGGACTGGATATAGCTGAAGTGTCTCAAGGTAAGCATTCTGATTTTACCAACATTGACAGATACTGAAATGTAATGATGGTATAATCAATTGATAATAATTTATTTAACAATGATTGAATCAAGACTGATTTACTGTCTCTACATTGGTACAGTAATTCACTGTCTGACATGTGGAATAAAAATGATTAAAAGAATAAAGTGAATCTGAGGAAATTAACAGAGTGTAAATTAAAAGAAAATCACACACACACACACACACACACACACACACACATGGTCCCTTCACAGTTTAACCATTATATGTTAACTGAGCATGGGGAGGTACAAGGGCATGACATTATGAACAGTTTTCAGTTTCACAGAATTTGCTTCAATGGATATTTTATGCGTATGTGTGTCAGGTTGGTGTGTGTGTGTGTGTGTGTGTGTGTGTGTGTGTGTGTGTGTGTGTGTGTGTGTGTTTCTGTGTCTGTGTGTGTGCTGTTTTTAGGTAAATAAATATAGAGTTGTGTCAACAGTAAATACTAACAGTATTACTAATTGTTCAATTTCTTTTTCAGCCCTGAAAGATATGATGGTACTTATATGCCTGCCTGTACACCAATGGATAATTCTGAGATCACTGCTGGCAAGTCATGTCATGAGGAGGAGAGGCAACACCACCACACTAACTACACTGTCAACTAAAGAATTGTCTGCTGATGAACTCCTATCTATGAGTGAGTGATTTGTGGTCAACTGTTAATGTACTTTGATTTATAGTATAAATTTACCATTAAGTGTGCAAACTTAGTTTCTTTTTACAAACTTTGTATAGATGTACATGTATGGAATTGTAAAGTTTTGCATAGACATTTACACAAATAATATCAGTGTGCATGTGCTTGACATGCCACCATGCATAAAGTAACTTAATGCACTGCAGCATGTCATGCACATGCACACTGATATACACACTGTTATTCATAGTGATACAGCATTAATAATCATTATTTCATATTTTTATTATCAGTTAACTGCTTTATATATATATATATATATATATATGTGTGTGTGTGTGTGTGTGTGTGTGTGTGTGTGTGTGTATTCTTTTTTTTATTTTCTGATAAAATACATAGAAGTAAAGTATTTAGTAAAGTCCTGTGTAAAGAATGAAAGCTGTGATGTAGATGCACAAAAATTACTGTTGATATTTAATCTAACATTATTAGCATTAATGAATACACTTCAGAACAGATAGAAAATAATTCAAAACAAAGAAAATAAAGAGATTCAGAAGTATTACATAACAAACTGTTTCAGGATAAACCATGCATTTTTGATACCACTGGTGGAGAAAAAAGAGTAGAGAAGAAGGTTCAACATCAACAACATCCACCCTGATGACTAACACTTTGTACCACAAGAATTGATTCCAATTTTTTTGCAGATTGAGTATTTGACTGATGAGGTTGTGTGTCTTTATTGTGTGAAGTATGGGTTTGGCAAGTAGGTTTTCTTTGCAGATGAAGTGTTTGAAGTGTTCATTTGGATTATGAAGTGTATTTCATTTGATGCTATGGTGGAATAAAACGCACGTGAACCAGTCCTTTTGTGTGAGCAGTTTTGCTGTATGGATCTTTTTTGTTATTTTGTTGTGCTTGTTGTATGGATTGTGGTAATATCACAAGCACAGTAATCAGTGAACACACTGAATTACAACAATTACATGATTCAGCATCATGATTTAGCATTTTTTCCCTTTAATCTGGCATAAATTTTAGTACACATACTGTACTAAATTGTTAAATAGTCCTGTTGGTTCGCTGTTATAGTTGTTAGTTTTTCATTAGAAATATGTTATATTGTTATGTGTTGGTTTTTTTGTTTTGTTTTTTAAACAAAACTTAAATCAGTAATTTTCACACACACACACACACACACACATACACACACACACACTTTCACTTACTCGTATGCGTACACAGTAATTCCCCCCCCCCCCCTCCTCCCCTCGATTTTTTTCCTTCCCTCATCTAATATCACTTATAGTGAAAAGACGTTAAACTAAAGAACGAACTGTACAATGCAAAAGTTTCATTGTAATTGAACCACAAACAACACCACAACAAAACTATCTTAAAACTGAAAGGTTTTTAGTCATGTTGAGCTGATTAAAAAGTAAGTATACTTACCCCTCAGTAGCAGTTCTTTCAAAACAAAAAAAAAAGAAAATTCTTATTTGAACAAAATCAAGTGCACTCAATATTTTTCTTTCAAACTTTGTGCAGTTGTGGATATTGCCACTAAGTATGTGTGTGCCAAATTTCATAAACATATCTTGCTTAGAAGTATGTGGTTGCTATGAACATGTTCCAAAACTTTTCAGCTTTGATTTCTCAGTTCGTTACTTTCACGACTTTAGAACATCACAATAACTTTTCACAGAATCATCCGATTTACAAACTTTTTTTTTTGCTATCATTGCAGATTTATGACATACCAATAACTAAAAATCGACCTCTGGTGCAAAGTGACTCATTTCGTGGTGGAGGGTCACAAATGATTCAAACTACAAAAGCCATGTTATAATTCACGCGCCTTTTAGTTGGTATGGTTGGTTTTTTATCTTTATTGTTATACCAATAATCTTCATCTGTGGTTTTCATGATAAATAAATATGATTCTGATTCCAACAAATACATGTGAACACCCACACCCACACCAGTAGCAGGAAGACAGCGAAAAGCTGAGGACTGACCAATGGGGTCACAGGGTGTGCCCTTGAAGATGACCCTGTAGGTAGTGAGGAATATGGCCCCCTCGGCAGGGATGAGGGAGGGTCCACCAAGGTTACCCCCCAGCCCCTCCTCCCGCCCATCCTGCAGCAGGTAGGCCCTCAAGCCATCCATCACCATCTCCTCACCAGGCAGCAACACCGGTGTCAGGATCTTGGGCTGGAACATGCATTGTGATTGGTTAGTATCATAGGGTCCACGTGCATGTACATTTTGCAGTGAGAATATATGGTCCATGTTTTGATAGATGGTTAAAAAGTCTAAAAGTCCCATAGCCTTTCATAACCATGAGGGCAGTGAATTCCTTTCCACTGTGTCCAGGTCTCAGCACAGGAAGCCCAATCCTCTCCTTTCACCACTAAAAACTTCCCCAACCAAAGGCTGGTAACCATTTATATCTGGGTATATCGTGAGAAAAACTGGTGTGAAGAGCCTTTCCCCAAGGACACAACACCATACTGAAACAGGGCCTCAAACCCTGATCACTGGTCAACACTGGATCAGCAGTCCACTACCTGACCAGTTGGGACACGGCACCTCCATCAGTCCATGGGTCCAGGAACATCTTTTAGTAAGAATACATGGTTAATGTACAGACAGATATAATCAATAGATTGATATATACTGCATTCAGGACTTAAGAACCATACATATACTGGATCTTTTGAACTACAAGTGCTTCATATTAAAAGGTGTACCCTTGTATTTGAAGAAAAATCTTATTCAATACCATATGTGTATGAGTGGAGTGATGGCCTAGAGGTGACGCATCCGCCTAGGAAGCGAGAGAATCTGAGCGCACTGGTTCGAATCACAGCTCAGCAGCCAATATTTTCTCCCCCTCTACTAGACCTTGAGTGGTGGTCTGGACACTAGTCATTCGGATGAGATGATAAACCGAGGTCCCATGTGCAGCATGCACTTAGTGCACGTAAAAGAACCCATGGCAACAGAAGGGCTGCTCCTGGCAAAATTCTGTAGAAAAATCCACTTGGATAGGAAAAACAAAACTGCACGCAGAAAAAAAAAAGTGGTGCTGTAGTATAGCGACATGCTCTCCCTATGGAGAGCAGCCTGAATTTCATACAGAGAAATCTGTTGTGATAAAAAGAAATACAAATACAAATATAAATTGCAGCGCATTATAAAGTGCATGCAAAAAACAAAGTCAAACAAAAGCAAAAAAAGATCATAGACAAAAAAGATCAACATTCAAACAATAAAAACAAACTGTGTTCCTGGAGTTAAGATCAAGAGATATTAGACTGACATCATCCATGACTGAGCTATCAGGATGCACTCAAGCCTGCCACACACTCACATTTACACAACACTGTTACTGCTGAGAATTCTGAAAAATCTTATTCTTCAGAATAGCTGACGAACTGGAGTGGTGGTGGTTGTGTCTGCAATGTTTTCATCTTCATCACTGGCTGATGACAAAGCTCTGACATCATCATCAGAACTTACTACTTCATTTGTGTTGTCTGCTGGGTTATTGGTTCTGTTGATCTTGGCCTTCTTGAATCCATTCTTGATTGTTTTTCGGGTGAACCTTCTGCCAGGCTGATAAAACCCACTGACAGACTTCAGACAGTTATGCTGGATGTAACATGCCAAATTGTACTCTTCCCTATGTCCCCCGGGGGATACATCAGTGTCCTGCATCTTCCCCTGGGGGACTAGTCAATGTCCTAAAATGTTCCCCAGGGGAATTTCTGGAATGTCCCCAACATGCTGTTTTGATCCCCCACCAACGCCATTTGAAAACCTGTCCCAAAATGTAAAACCTCTCCCCCACCCCTCACCCCATCTTACATGCACAAACGTTTCTGCTTTTATGTTATTCTTCAATACATTGTCCATATTTTGACATTTATGCTATATTGTGACCTCTTGGCATGTTTTCACCACTGATTACAACTGTATGACCACTGCTGACCACTACTGAACATTACCCAATAGTGTTCAGATTGCATTATTTTTTCACTTCTGTGTATTATTATGTCTTGGCAGGTCTTTAAAAAAAAAAATTATTAATACCTGACTATTGCTGATAGCTAAATGTTCAAATTGCATCAGTTTGTGATGTTTATGAAAGTATAAGGACTTCATGACAGGATTTGACCAAGACCACTAACTGGACACTGCTGACAACTGCTGACTAACAAAGACCACAACTTGCCCATATTCAGATACTGATAACTAACCACAAGTGGAAAGTTTTCTTTTACATTGGTGCATCATTATGATGATTGGCAGGGTTTTTTTTTTTACCTTTAACTTACGAATGCTGACCTCTACTGACCACTGCACAAACGTTCAGATTGTCTAATTTTGTTACACTTACGTAGCATCATTACTTGATCTGGCCCATTAATTTACTGCAACTATCACAGACCATTGCTGACCACTGCCAACACAAGTGACCACTACCAAAATGTTTTCAGACTGTGGCATTTTATGATGTTTACACAGTATCAAGACTTTGACTATTCATCAACCACTGCTGACCACTACCCAATTTTATCTGACCATCGTTGTCATCCAGGTGGGGGATGGGGGGAGGGTGGTGGGGGGGAGATGCTCATGAATCTATCTGTGAATGCGCAGATGGCTGAATAGTCCAATCTGCGCACGAAATGTTCGCTGACAGTTGGGGCAGACAAAGACAGGCATATCATTGTCAGGGAGCTTGTTTGCCTATGACTTTCTGGCCTGCCTCTTCTGAACAGCTGCAGCAGTCCTGTTGGCCTCGCACAACTTGGCACCTTTGTGCACAGCAGCGCGCCGTTTGTCACGGTCCACTGCAGATTCCTCCCAGGAGTCAGGGTTGATATCAAACGCTTTCAGAGAGACTTTCAGAGTATCTCTGAAGTGCTTCTTCTGACCTCCATGTGATCTCTTCCCTTGTTGCAGCTCACCATAGAAGAGCCTTTTGGGCAGCCGATGGTCTGGATGCACACCACGTGTCCAGCCCAGCGAAGCTGGGATTGCATCAGGATGGTGAAGATGCTGGGAAGGGTGGCTTTTGCAAGCACCTCCGTGTCTGGGGTCCTGTCTTGCCACTTGATGTTCAGTAGCTTCCTGAAGCATGTTGTGTGGAAGTGGTTCAGCTTCTTGGCATGTCGTTGGTACACTGTCCAAGTTTCACAGGCATACAGTAATGTGGGGAGAACTACTGCTCTGTAGACCTTTAGCTTGGTCTCCAGACCAATGCCTCTTCTGTTCCAAACATTTGCATAGAGTCTGCCAAAGGTTGCACTTGCTCTTGCAATCCTGACATTCACTTCATCGTCGATGGTCGCATTTCGTGACAGTGTGCTGCCAAGGTATGTGAACCGCTCCACCGCACTGAGTCTCAGACCATTGACTGTGATGTTGGGCTCAACACTGATGGAGAACTTCAGTTTTCCTCTTGCTGATGGTAAGGCCGAAGTTCCTGCTGGCAGTGGCAAACTTGTCAACGCTGAGTTGCATGTCAGCTTCAGATCCAGCGTTGAGGGCACAATCATCAGCAAACAAAAAGTCTCTGATGATGTCTGTCATGACCTTCGTTTTTGCTTGACGCCTTCTGAGGTTAAACAGCTTGCCATCTGTTCGGTACTTTAGGCCGATTCCAACATCGACATCTCTGAAGTAAGCATTGCAGAGAACATGAGGCTGAACAGTGTTGGAGCCAGAATGCAACCTTGCTTGACACCATTTGTGACAGCAAAAGGAGCAGATGTTTTGTCACTGTCCTGGACTTGACCCTGCATGCCTTCATGGAATTAGCTGACCAAGGAAATAATTTCTGAGGGCATCTGTACTTGGCCATGATCTTCCACAGTCCCTCTCTACTCATGGTGTCAAAGGCCTTTGTGACGTCGACATAGGTGGAGAACAGATCAGCATTTTGCTCCTGACATTTCTCTTGCAGCTGCCTTGCAGCAAACACCATGTCGATGGTTCCGCGCTCTTTCCGGAATCCACATTGGCTCTCTGGCAAATGACCTTGGTCAAGGTGTGCTGTGAGGCAGTTTAGTAGGATCCTGGCAAGTATCTTGCCTGCGATGGAGAGCAAGGAAATGCCCCGATGGTTATCACAGGCTTGCCGGTTCCCCTTTTGCTTGTACAAGTGAATGATAGATGCATCTTTGAAATCCTGGGGGATCGTCTCTTCTTTCCACATGAGTGAGTACAGCTGATGGAGCTTCTCAGTCAGCACAGTGCCTCCATCCTTGTAGACCTCTGCTGGTATGGAGTCTGAGCCAGGTGCTTTGCCACTGGATAGCAGAAGGACTGCTTTCTGGGTCTCAAGAAGTGTTGGCAGATCGTCCAGTGCTTTGTTGATGGGGACTTGTGGGAGAAGGTCTATGGCTTCATCATTTATGGAGGAAGGGCGATTTAAGACACTGTTGAAGTGCTCAGCCCAGCGTTCGAGAATTTTCTCCTTCTCAGTGATCAAGGTATTCCCATCTGCACTGAGGACGGGGGATGATCCTGAGGATGTGGGGCCGTAGACTTCTTTTAAGGCATCACAGAACCTCTTCATATCGTGCCTGTCAGCATATCCCTGGATCTCATCAGCTTTGTCACTCAGCCACTTATCCTGCATCTGATGTAACTTTTGCTGAACAGCCCTGCGGGTGGCATTGTACGCATCCTTTTTTGATGTGGACTTTGGGTTGCTCAGGTAGGTTTGATGCAGATGGCGTTTCTCATCCAGAAGCTGCTTGATTTCATCACAGTTTTCATCAAACCAGTCTTTGTGCTTTCTGGTCATGGGTCCCAGGGTCTCTGAAGCTGTACTATAGATCAGCTCGCGCAGGGTCCTCCAGTCAGACTCCACATTCTGGTTGTCCAGAGAGGCGGATTCCAGACGATCTTCCAGCAGCTCCACAAAGGTCTGTTTGATGGTGATGTTTTTCAGCTTAGCGATGTTGAGCCGTTTTGGAGCCTTCTGGCCTTGGGGGCGTCTCTTGGGTTGGATTTGAATATTCAGCTTCGAGACTACAAGGCGATGGTCTGTCCAACACTCGGCGCCGCACATGGTCTTTGTTACACGTACATCTTGCCTCTCCCTTTTCCTGATGATGACGTAATCGATGAGATGCCAATGCTTTGAGCGAGGGTGCATCCATGACGTCCTGTTACGGGTAGGGGGGCAGAAAACTGTGTTGGTTATCAGCAGTTTGTGCTCTGCACAGGTCTGGAGAAAAAGCAATACATTTGGGTTGCAGTGGCCCACACCGTGCTTTCCAATCACTCCTTCCCAGGAGATGTAGTCAGAGCCAACTCTAGCATTGAAGTCCCCAAGAATGATGAGCTTGTCTGCTTTAGGGATAGCAGCAATGACAGAGTGAAGGTCCTCGTAGAACTTTGCCTTCACTTCATCCGGGTTGGTCATGGTTGGGGCGTAGGCACTGACAATGGTGAGGTGCTTATGGCCAGATGCCAGTGGGAGTTAAATGGTCATAAGCCTATCGTTGACTCCCTTTGGGATTCCAGCTAGCTTGCTGACAAGTGCTGTTTTTACTGCAAAACCAACGCCAGCCTCACGTTGCTCTTCGCTTCCTCGTCCACTCCAGAAGAAGGTGCAACCAGATCCCCGTTCATAGAGCTCGCCTTCGCCTGCAAGCCGAGTCTCACTCAAGGCTGTGATGTCGGTGTTGTATCTGGCGAGTTCGGATGCAACTAGTGCCGTTCTCCTTTGGCGTCTGTCCGCGTCATCTCTGTCCTTATGTTCCAAGCACCAATGGTGAGAGGAACGATCCTTGTTTTTTTCTTTTCTTTCTCTTTGTTTCGACCGCTGATGTAGGGTCCCCGCCAGCCGTGGTATGCTGGCCAGGGTGATATGGAGCAGGCAATTTTTACGGCACCTTTTCTAGCCCCTTCCTCATGCCAGGGAGGTGAGCAGTGCATTCCTAAAGAGGGCTGCTCAGACGGCTGCCAAGCTCCATCGCTGCTCCTGTCAATAAAGAACAACCCTATGGCCTGAGCCGCCTGCGTGCAGGTCTGCGGTTGCGACTGCCAGTGTACCCACACCTGTCATTTCGCTGCTCGCCTGTCGCCACAGGACTTGGGGGTGATGAAAGGATGAAAGATGAAAGGTCATTAAGGATGACTGATGACTTGCGCAATGAGTTTGTTTAAAGTGAACAGGAGTTGCGCAATGTCGACCTCACTCTCTCGTCTGGGTTCACCAATTTCCAGTGGCAAGACTAAGTCGAGACGACTGGAGGATGAGCATGGATGCAGTGGATGACCAAGATATCCTTTCGGTGTCTCATCTTGCTCTCTGCACTCCACAGTGCGTTGGTGTAACCACCTTCCTCTCTGTTGAACTGATAGGTTTATTCCGCAGATTCTGCCGGATCCAGACTTCGCATGCATGGGTAGACACACCCCGGGGGCCAACTGTGTGTGGCATGCACACAGCACAGTGGAGCTAGATGGCCGTGGGTGGCTCTCCTGAGCCGACGCCCTTTTACAGATCTCATTTTTAATTCCATAAGGGTGTCTAGCCACCCGCCTCACCAGTCCCGGAAGGGAGCGGTGGGAGTGCCGGTTTAGTTGTCGGCAACCCGACCCTGAACAGGTTGTACTGGATTACAGGTTACCAGTAGCAGATCTAATGACCTGACCTGACATATACTGACATATAGGGTATACAGGGTAGGACACAGGACATAAAGGGTATACTGGGTAGGACACACAGGACTGACATAACGGGTATACTGGGTAGGACACACAATACTGAAATAAAGGGTATACTGGGTAGGACACAGAACTCCATAAAGAGTATACTGGTAGGACACACAGGACTGACATAAAGGGTACACTGGGTAGAACACACAGGACTGACATAATGGATATACAGGGTAGGACACACAATACTGAAATAAAGGGAAAACTGGGTAGGACACACAGGACTGACATATAGGGTATACTGGGTAGGACACACAAGACTGACATAGGGTATACAGAGTAGCTTTTGGATACATGCTTCTATTTCAGCCAAACAATTTTGGTCAATGCTTATAGGCACTATGTTTTGTAACCCCCTTGCCAAAAGGGTATCTTTGCCAATGGCGATAAAATCAGTGTCAGTGTCAGTGTCTCTCTCTCTCTCCGACGAGCCACTGCTTCTTTACGACTAAAAAAGAATATGGGTAAAAGTAACAATTCTGTTTCGAAAGGGAGGATATGTGTCTGTAAGAGAAAAGTTAACTCTCTCCATACGAACGGCGAAAGAGACGACGTTAACAGCGTTTCACCCCAATTACCATCATCAAAATATTGCAAGCAGAAGAGTCTTATACTGAAGAGGTGAATGTTGACAAAGAATACCACAATTCTGATGACAGAAGCTAAAGGTTGGGTCATTGAGACACCCACTGGACATCCGAGGGGTCTGTGTAGAGGAGAAGAGAGGGCTGGCCGTACTGAGTGAGTTAATATATAACGGAATTCAAAAGCTCATTGTAAATGTATACAAATATGTAAGTTTTTTTTTTATACGTTTGAGTTTTACATTTCTATGTAGAAGTCTCCAAGTAGAGAAAAAAAAAAAGCATTGTTACATGCTATGTCATTAGTACAAAATGAATCTCTGAAATCATTCTGGAAGATATGCAAGATTTGCAAATCCAGCCTATGATACAGTATGGAGCAGAATTGTGCGGTTTTGACACTGCTGCTATACACTGTGAAAAACATTAATTAACGAGTATTTTGAAACAATTTCTAGGAGTCTCCCTTCAAACACTTATAGGATCTCGTCTATGGTGAGACAGGCAGAAACCCAATATCGTTGTTCTCTGGTGTTAATGAATTAAGTACTGGCTCAAGTTAATACAAATGATGAACACACAAACACCTATATGATCTCGTCTGAGGTAAGACAGACAGAAACCCAATATTGTTGTTCTCTGGTGTTAAATGAATTAAGTAATGGCTTTAGTCGATACAAATGATGAACACAGAATACCTTATAAAGCATACAAAATGGTGTTAGAATTTGATAACAAGGAAAGAAAATTTGGGTTTCTAATGTGGGAATGAAGCTTTATGAATATAATTTTGTTTTTGTTTTCTTTTAAATATTTGTAAAATGCATTAAATATTTAAGACAGGGGTCCAGGAAACCCATGAAAAATAATTACAAAGCACACACAGTAGTAATCCAAATCTAAACTAAATACATCAAATAGTTTGTGAGTAATTGCCTAGATGAACATGATAGACATACGAAAGATCTGAACTAGAAGGATGTCTGTTCCCCTGGGTCTATGTTTTCCCCAGATGCATGTTTCCACAAAGTTGTTTTGGTAGATCTATATCCCCCAGGTTAAGATGCCCCAAGGTCTATATTCCCTCCAGATCTATGTTACATTGATCTATCCCACAATTCAGATAATTCCCCCAGATCTTTTTTCCCCCCAATAATACATACACATTTGGATAGTTGTTAATGATAAGCAATGGTTAGTTGTTGCCAGTGGACAAAACTAGTCAAAAAGTAGTAATACTGCATACAAGAGCTCCCATAATCCAGAAAGATGTTAACATATCGCAAGCTGTATGCTTTTGGTTTATGGTAAGTACTTGTCTGTAAATAGTCATACCAAATCAAGAAGACTTGACACTGCATAAAATGACAAAATGCTGCTTTTTTTTTGTTGTTGTTTTTTTTTTGTCAGCCAAATCAGGTCAAGAAGTCCAAGTATATACTACATAAACATCACCCAAATACGATCAGAACAGTTTCTGAATAGACATCAGCAATGGTCAGCGGTACTCATTTAGCATGAAAGAAATGCACAGACAACGAAATCTGTACACTTGCGCTATGGTAAGTGGTGGCAAACAGAGGTCAGTAATGGTAACATTATGTCAATAAGTCCTAATACTGCAAAACCATCACAAAGTAATGCAATCTGAATACTATTTGTAGTTAACAGTTAGTGAACAGTTAGACAGTGGTCAGCACAAAACCCACCTGTCAAAATAATGAACAGACATGACAAAATAACTGACAGGTTGTGGTCTGGTGTTCAGCAGTAGCCACAGACCTATGGGAACATGGCCTGTTTGTACTTGGACCTGTGAGGACACAGTCCTGGGGGTGGGGGGTGCAGGAGATTCCTAATGCCCTCTATCAAAGAGCTTGATTCCAGGAAGTTTTATTTAGTAAAGAACAAAATTCATATTCTTCAAGATACCTAAAAGCAAACAGTGTTTTTTCTTTCCTTGACTGAGTGCAATAAATTGATAAAAATAAACAGTTTTCTCCAGATCTGCACTCTTTTCCTCCTTTTCTCACCATTTCCAACACACAAACACACACACACACACCGCGAGCACAAGCAAAACAGTTTTAGTGGTGGTGGGGGTTGGGATGGGGGTGCTTTGGTGACATCAGGGGAGACCGAAACAGCATGGGGGATGGAGGTCTGAGAATTTCCCCTGATGGTCATTTCAGGATCCCGAATAGTTCCTGGGGGAACGTTTCAGGAATGGAGTTCAAACTTTTGACAGCTTCTTTACACTTGTTATGTGATTTGTGCTCCCATTTTGTTTGAAAGTGGACTATCTGTGAATTCTTTTAATCTGATTCATGGTTTTCTTCTGAATGGCATACTTCCTAGTTTGAACGTCAACCTTGATATTATTCACAACTTTGTTCAGACAGATTTTAACTGCATATTAGATTCACCGTATCATAAGGCATATTGGTCAAAGTCAGGGAAAAAGTACTGCCTTATAGTTGATAAACTACTACAGCTGATATATTACTTGTGAGACATAATGACAATGAAGTTATCAGTAAACCAGAACAATGAAGAACAGTTCTGCCCTGCCTCTGACACTGTCTCAGAGACCATACTGGCTTAATTCCATTGATAATTTGGATGAAAACACAAGCCAGCCACATGACTTGCAGCACTGAGATATCTTGAAGACCATGACAAGTGGTGTGACTTACCTTCTGTATAGGCGGTAGCCTCTTACTCTCCCTGCTAACAGCTTCTAGAGTCTCCAAATGCATGGCGATCACCCCTGTAACCACAACGCCACAGGGTCACAGCTCAACCAACATCAATGTCACTTTCTTGGCTTTACTTCTAACATGGTGCCACTTGAAACAATCCACCAACCAGATACATATACAGACTTGTAAGAAGATGGGAGAGGAAGACACCTGATATCACTGTTTCTAAACACTGCAAATGTGGTGTCAGTTTCTGTGGCAAAGTGGTTAGCGTTGCTGACTGATGAGTGGGAGGACCCAGGTTTAAGCTCCATCGAAGATGGGTTTTTTTGTCCCATGGCCCACTCCTACCCACACCTGAGTGTGCTATGGGCTCAAATGACACGACTGGGACCGCACAGTTAAAGGTCATCCATGTCATGGATGTATCTTTGGGTGTGTGAACAAAATTTCCAGACTGCAAGTGTTTGTATCTCTGCATGTTTGGGAGTGTTGTTCAAATTTCCTGACACTGCAAGTGTCTGTAACTCTCATCCTGGTTGACATGAGAGTACAGCCTTGTCCAGCAGTCCCAAACTAAAAAGGCCCCCATAGTCGCATTCTCATCATCCCCAGTATGATTAATCCTGAATGAAAAAAAAGGAAAGAAAAAAAAGTAAAGGCTGTATGTAGGCAGGGTGGACTACACCAAAGGCAGCTGGCTGACTCACCTGGCACCATCTGGTGTAGGGACTTGATATGCTCCGCTGTCACACCCCCCTCTGCACACACCTTGTCCACAAAGCGGGTCACAAACTTGGTCACAGTGGTTGCCACATCTGGGGATTCCGACTCATCAAAGCCGCTCTCTGCATCGTAGCTGTCACTCTCCCCAATGCTGGAAAACAGGTGACTGATCAGATATGGTCAGCTGGAGGATCATGCACAACTGTCAACAGTACTTGTGACAAATGTGCATCCATTTTAATTCGGTTTCAATGGTTGATTTTGATTCTATAACCATGGATGTATTGGTATAGCTTGATTCTTTTATTCTGGCTTGACTTCTGCTTGATCATAAAGCTAAACCCAATACACACAGATAAATGATTAACACACACTTCACATCTACACTCAAACAAACATGGCTGTATTCACAAGGTCTGCTTTGTTTGATTTTTTTCCTTCCTTCCTTTGTCTCCTGTTAATTCATCCACACTGATACACCTCTTCTTCCATACACATACCTATTTCTAACAGAAGGAAGCCTCAAACCACCACTGTTCAGATAACTGTTTCAACTTCTTTACAAAGGAATTATCATCTGCACACTGGTCCATAATGATACCCCACATGTTTGCTGTGCCATTAATCATAAATTTGCATGCACTGGAATAAAAAAACAACAAAAGACAGAAAGGAGAATTCAGTAATGTATATACTCATGCACAGATGTGGAGTGATGGCCTAGAGGTAACGCGTCCGCCTAGGAAGCGAGAAAATCTGAGTGCGCTGGTTCGAATCACAGCTCGGCCGCCGATATTTTCTCCCCCTCCACTAGACCTGGAGTGGTGGTCTGGACTCTAGTCATTCGGATGAGATGATAAACCAAGGTCCCGTGTCCAGCATGCACTTAGCACACGTAAAGAACCCACGGCAACAAGAGGGTTGTTCCCACATCCTCAGGATCATCCCCCCTCCTCAGTGCAGATGGGAATACCTTGATCACTGAGAAGGAGAAAATTCTCGAACGCTCGGCTGAGTACTTCGACAAGGTCTTAAATCGCCCTTCCTCCATAAATGATGAAGCCACAGACCATCTCCCACAAGTCCTCATCAACAAAGCACTGGACGATCCGCCAACACTTCTTGAGACCCAGAAAGCAATTCGTCTGCTATCCAGTGGCAAAGCACCTGGCTCAGACTCCATACCAGCAGAGGTCTACAAGGATGGAGGCACTGTGCTGACTGAGAAGCTCCATCAGCTGTACTCACTCATGTGGAAAGAAGAGACGATCCCCCAGGATTTCAAAGATGCATCTATCATTCACTTGTACAAGCGAAAGGGGAACCGGCAAGCCTGTGATAACCATCGGGGCATTTCCTTGCTTTCCATCGCAGGCAAGATAGTTGCCAGGATCCTACTAAACCGCCTCACAGCACACCTTGACCAAGGTCATTTGCCAGAGAGCCAATGTGGATTCTGGAAAGAGCGCGGAACCATCGACATGGTGTTTGCTGCAAGGCAGCTGCAAGAGAAATGTCAGGAGCAAAATGCTGATCTGTTCTCCACCTATGTCAACCTCACTAAGGCCTTCGACACCGTGAGTAGAGAGGGACTGTGATCATGGCCAAGTACGGATGCCCTCGGAAATTTATTTCCTTGGTCAGCCAATTCCATGAAGGCATGCAGGCTCGAGTCCAGGACAATGGCGAAACATCTGCTCCTTTTGCTGTCACAAATGGTGTCAAGCAAGGCTGCGTCCTGGCTCCAACGCTGTTCAGCCTCATGTTCTCTGCAATGCTTATTGATGCCTTCAGAGATGGCGATGTTGGAATCGGCCTAAAGTACCGAACAGATGGCAAGTTGTTTAACCTCAGAAGGCTTCAAGCAAAAACGAAGGTCATGACAGACATCATCAGAGACTTTTTGTTTGCTGATGATTGTGCCCTCAACGCTGGATCTGAAGCCGACATGCAACTCAGTGTCGACAAGTTTGCCACTGCCAGCAGGAACTTCGGCCTTACCATCAGCACGAGGAAAACTGAAGTTCTCCATCAGCCAGCCCCACGGAAACCCTACGTTGAGCCCAACATCACAGTCAACGGTCAGAGACTCAGTGCGGTGGAGCGGTTCACATACCTTGGCAGCACACTGTCACGATATGCGACCATCGACGATGAAGTGAACGTCAGGACTGCAAGAGCAAGCGCAACTTTTGGCAGACTCAATGCAAATGTCTGGAACAGAAGAGGCATTAGTCTTGAGACCAAGATAAAGGTCTACAGAGCAGTAGTTCTCCCCACACTACTGTACGCCTGCGAAACTTGGACAGTGTACCAACGACATGCCAAGAAGCTGAACCACTTCCACACAACATGCCTCAGGAAGCTACTGAACATCAAGTGGCAAGACAGGACCCCAGGCACAGAGATGCTCGCAAAAGCCACCCTTCCCAGCATCTTCACCATCCTGATGCAGTCCCAGCTTCGCTGGGCTGGACACGTGGCGCGCATGCCAGACCATCGGCTGCCCAAAAGGCTCTTCTATGGCGAGCTGCAACAAGGGAAGAGATCACACGGAGGTCAGAAGAAGCGCTTCAGAGATACTCTGAAAGTCTCTCTTAAAGCGTTTGATATCAACCCTGACTCCTGGGAGGAATCTGCAGTGGACCGTGACAAATGGCGCGCTGCTGTGCACAAAGGCGCCAAGTTGTGCGAGGCCAACAGGACTGCTGCAGCTGTTCAGAAGAGGCAGGCCAGAAAGTCACAGGCAAACAAGCTCCCTGACAATGATATGCCTGTCTTTGTCTGCCCCAACTGTCAGCGAACATTTCGTGCGCAGATTGGACTATTCAGCCATCTGCGCATTCACAGATAGGCTCATGAGCATCCCCCCCCCCCCCCCCCCACCACCCTCCCCCCAGCTGGATGACAACGATGGTCATCATCAATCTCGATGGACACACACCACACGACCACCCTGCACCTCCCCAATCCCCCTCCTCCACACACTCAGTTCTAGGCAATGTATCGCAGCTTCCACGGCACACACACACACACACGCACACACACAGAGGCACACTTACTTGTACAAGCACACACACATACGCCCATATCCCCCCCCTCCAACCCTCCACACATATATACAAATACCGTAAAGTTCGGTCTATAAGCCGCGACTTTTTACCCCAGCTTCAACCTCTGCGGCTTATACAATGATGCGGCTTATTTGCGGATTTTAACGATCCCAGGAGTGTTACGTTCTCGTCTATTGTTAGCTGCCCTTCAACTCACCAAAATCATGATTTCTGTCCATGAATTTTTGGATGAGCTTCAGGATAGTGTGCTAACTGTTCACGTTTTATAAATCAAATCCGCACACATTAAAGCCTTCAGATCAGCATTCAGTTCTACTCTGCTCAAGCATACACCCTCATCATGCCGAAAACGCGACGTTATGCCTATGATGCAGCCTTCAAATTGAAGGCGATCGACCTAGCAGACGACAGTGCAAGCGACAAACCAGCAGCGACCTCCACCTTCATGTTCATGAAGTGAAAGTGAGGCTAAGTCAGCAACAAGATGGCAGAGGAAGCTGTGCTGGTTCTCTTCAACTCGGACACTGAAGACGAAGATTTTAGTGGATTCTGTGAGCAGGATGACAATGAATAAATGTGACTATCCCTAAATTATGGATCTTATTTTCGTTGTGTTTATTTATTATTTTTTTGTGGCACTAGCAGTATTTTTGCTTGCTTTTCTTTGTGTTGTTCCCGCTTGTGTTTATTTCATAACCAACAGTATCGACAGCTTTTCTGTAGTATCAGTATGTGTTCCCATACCGGAAATAAGGGCGGCTTATAAACCGGTGCGGCTTATGTATGTATAGAGTTCAATTTTTTCCAAAATTTAGTGGGTGCAGCTTATATACCAGTGCGCTCAATAGACCGAACTTTACGGTATATATATGCACACCCGCATGTTCCAATATTCCTTTGCTCCCACAGTGTAGGCATGCATACACACACATACCCCCCCCACCCCCCCCAACACACGCACGTGCACAGAACTCACCTGACATTTGTGTACACTTACACCCTTGCGCACGCACACATGCACACAAACACACAGACCCACAAACAAGAGAACAGTATAAATATCTAGGAATAATACTGCATAAATCAGGCAATTTTGAAAAGGCTTCTGAAAACCTCGCAGAACAAGGAAATAAAACATTTCAGTCTTAAAAGAACTTTCAAGAATGAAAACATAAAATACATACAATATCAAAATCATTTGATAGTCTTGTTTCACCTACTCTAATGTATGGCGCACAAATATGGTTCCCCACTTGTGAAAAATCATGCAATAATTTTACCTTTCAAAACCTATGTTCATTTCCATATGAACATGTTCATTTCAGCTTTTTTAAACATACATTGGGAGTCCACAAAAAAGGCATAAATTTAGCAATACTCGGTGAAGATGTATACACCCCTGAACTTTTAAAGTGATTTGTCAAATAATAAAATTTTGGTTCCACATAACACAGGTACGAGCAAATTCATATATTAAATACATGTACGGCAATATGCTAAAAGAGGAGACAAAAGAGGGAACATGAATTAGTTTTATTAGAATCATATTACAACATCTTGGTTTAGGACAAGTCTGAAATAGTCAGTCCACATTCAATATTCACAGACTTAGTACCGATATCATGAATAAAACAGAATATGAATATGTTTTTTTAGCATTATTATATTCGAAGAAAAACAAATCTGAAAATAAATCAAAATTATCATTCTATGTCAAAATCACACATGAATACAGAATTGCCGAACCTTATTTACTAGAAGGATATCTTAATCATCATCAAAAACAGTCACTGTGCAAATTAAGAACATGTTGTCATGATCTCACAGTAGAAAAGGATATATATTCCAACATCCCCAAAGAAATAAGACTATGTCTACAATGTCAAACAAATGGGGATATCATTTCTTTGATGACTGCAAACAATACAAATTAAAAAATACCTTTGACTAACTATCAAACCCAGTCAGCTGATACTGGAAGACAAATCTGTAGGAATATTTGGAAAATTTGTCTAAAACTGCTGCCAAAACATCACAGCACGGAATACTGTAATTTCTTGTTTCACATTTCATTTCATTTTCTTGTTAACTTACTTTTTTTGTGTGTGGTTTATGTGACTGTGCATGCATGTCTTATGAACCTTGTACTGGTTTAACTGACAAACTTCATTCCGATTCTGATTCTGTTTAACACACACACATTCACATGTATATGCACACTCACATATATGGTCACGCACACACAAAACAAACTCACTTTCCTTTCTTCCCACAGCTAAAGTTCTTCTCATCCTTTGCTCAAACATACACTCCCCACCACTGCACTTTATCCACGCATGCACCATCCTTCCCTCTGCTCCCCTCCCCTACCTTGCCGTCACAGTGCTACTGTTCTCGCCATCAAAATGTGAGGCAGAGCGGGGTGAGCGGCTGGCGTCAAGTGGCACACGGAGGTAGACCATGCGGTTGGCATAGTGGATGGCCTGGCTGAACACGGTCGACTCCTCATTGTTCTCTGCCTCCTCCTGCTGACTGCGGCTTTTGGTCGGCCACACCCTCAGCTGTCAGCACACAAAACCAATCATGCTTCAGTGTGTTTGGCACTTGTCTGTGTTTGTGGTATTTCACCTGGTCAAGTTTCTCTTTTTGAGAAAAAAGTTATTCTTAACTATATGACAATCACAACCATCAATCCCGATACTTATACCTATGATGATGATGATAATGATGATATCATTGTGCTGCAAGATAGACAGGACCAATGCTGATGATGATAATGGTGATGTTACCAGACAGATAGGACTGGTGAAGATGATGTAGCAATGTGACCTGACAGTCAGATGACATGCTATGACATCAATCAATGCTAATAATGATGATGTAAAGATGATGATGACAAAGGTGATGATGTCACAACAGAGGCCTCACCTGTTCAGCAGCTATCTCCAGCGCCCCAATCTCTCGTGGTGTCAGGGTCACAGCGCTGGACTTCTTGTTGTCAGAGTTGGCTGACGAGGGCCGGCTCCATGACACTGAGTTGTCTCCATTCTGTGATACAACACTTGTACAATTGTAATGCTGCAACTTTGTCACAGTCCCCCACCCTTGCACTACAATACAACAACAGATAAGAGATAGCATAAAAACCATTTTCCCAAACTCGATATATATCTTACATACAGTACACTAGGCTGTGTGCTTGTCACTGCTGTCCAGCTGAATCTACTGCTTGTAGTCACTGTGCTCTAACCAGTGATCACTACCGACATACTACCCCATTTTCCCAGGAGACCACAAACCGGAGGAGACCCTGCACTGCTGCTGAGTCACTGTGGTGGTGTTCAGTAGTGCCTATTCTGATTTAATGTACTTAAGACACCACCTACTAAGCCCCCTACTGATGACAATAATGGCTTAGTTGTGGAAACAGAGTGAGTAAGCATCTCCCCCAGAGTGGAGATCGCCACCATGTCCCTCCAACCGCAGCCCCAAAGCATGAAAGTGAAGAGGTATCAAAACTGAGATCACTGAGGAAGAGAAACCCAAATTTCACACAGATAAATCTGTTGTAGCAAAAACTAACACAATACAAAATAATGTATGTTTGAGTGCAGAGGGATGACATCACCTCTGCCTATGCCCCCCCGCATCCCCCCCAAAAAACCCACCATCTCCCATGCTGTGTACGTACCTCTCTGGGGGACAGAGGACTGTGTGATTCCTCCCTGGCTTTCTCTGTGACCAGGTGTTCCTCATACTGGGGCAGGTAGAGCTGGCGGATCTGTTTCTGCACATCCTGATAGAAGGCCTGCTCCCAGAAAGAAAGACTGCCCCATACAGCATGGTCCTGGATGCACGTGTAAGAGAACTGGATCACCCCCGTGCATAGCTTCTGCAACACAAAGCAACAGTCTATCACTGCAGTACAGCCCTCACACACACCTGTAGACATACATTTCCTAGCCCAAATATACACACTCATTTACAAACACACACACACACACACACACACACACACACACACATTTACATCCATATACACTCACACAAACACACAATTTCACATGCACATTTAAACGCACACACATACATACACACACAGACACATACACACGCACAGACACATACACACACATTTACATACATGCACAGACACATACACACACATTTACATTCATACACACACATTCACACACACTCACACGCACATAATTATACACTCACATACACAAACACACACACACATACACAAACGTATGTACTGATACATGTACACACACATACACATACAAAACCAGAATGAAGCTTTCTTAAATGATCCAAAAAGTGTACGGAAGACACAGAAATCTCTCAACAAACAGAAACTCCTATAAGAAGTAGTTACAGACCCATGAGTAACACAAAGTGGATGAAACATCTGGAAGACATCACTGGGACAGACAGCAAAGTTAGCCAAAACACAAAAGCAAGAATAAATACAAAACTAAGAAACATAAACTCGAACATAACACCCTAACATTTTGATTTTCCAGTTTCCACAAAAGAGATAATCAATGCATCCAGAAACTTATACAACCAAAAAACTCCTGGAAAAGACAGGATAACAAACAAAATCATAAAGGCTAGCCTACCAGAAATAACACAAATACTAAGACTGTTATTTCAGCCTATTCTTAACAAGGGCACACTTCCAGATATGTGGAAAAAAGGAATTAGCATACCGATTTACAAATCAGGAGACAAATTAAACCCAAGCAATTATCAAGAAATAACTTAACAACTTGCTTGGTAATCTTTTTTTTGTGAAATATTAAACAGTTGTATAACAAACTATCTCCAAGACAATCATTTACTATCAAAAGAACAAGCAGGCTTTTGAAAATCACACGAGACCTCAGATCACATATTTATACTTAAATAGATAATTGACAATACTCTAAAAAGAAGAAGGAATCGCCTTTATTGCTGCTTTGACTTCCAGAAAGCATTTGACACAGTCTGGCATCATACTCTCATGCTAAAAATGTATCAAATAGGTTTAAATGGAAATTGCTAAAAAGTTATTTCAAACAAATATGAAAATGCCACAGTCTGCATAAGAACTGATACAGGATTTTCTTTAATTTTTTTTCTTTTTTTTTTTTTTTGCTGCCCCATCATCTGCACCATTTAAGTAGCATTATTCCGCTCATATCCAGTCCCCCCTATACAGCCACACTCAGGTTTGTCTGTCGCAGTCCTAGTGCCAAATCAAATACAATTATAGTGCTTAGAGCCTCGCCAACCACTAAGGCCATCTCAAGACTATCGCCACGTTTGCATCTACTTCAAGTCAAGGGGAAAAAAAACCCAATAAAAACCAGTCACTGCTTCAAGCTTTCCAAAGACCTTCCAGAGTTTAAAACCTTCAAATCAATTTAAAAATGTTCACTTCTTTCCAGAAGTCCCTCAGCATCCACGGAGGGACATCATGAAACAAAGTCCTCAAAGAATCTGCCGCGCAATGACGTCATGCTGATCCCAGCAGTCAAAGAGCACATGTTTCACGGTGAGAGGCTCATCACAGGGAATACATCGAGGGGCCTCCTCCTCTTCAACAAATAAGAATGAGGAAGAAAAGTGTGCCCTGTGCACAGTCTGCACAGCACAGACTCCTTTCCATTCTTCATTACTGATGGGAGGGTCTCTTTTAGGTCTGGACGAATTTGGAACAGTCTGTTGTCCGTCTGGGTGTTCCACTCCTCTTGCAAAAGATACTTACGTAAGTATTCACCTTCTGCTTCATGTCTGTGTATGGTACAAAAGATCTAGATAATTTTTCTTTTACAGCGTTCTTGGTCAGCTGGTCCGCCCTCTCATTACCACAAATGCCAACATGGCCAGGAGTACGGGCCAAAACAACATCATTCCCTTTCTTTCATACCAGAGTGAAAGTTTCATAAAAATCCAACAGTTAAGGATGTGTCAGATTCCTGCAGGCGATCGCCTCCAGGGCTGAAAGGAGTCCGAAAAGATCAGAAAGCACTTGTTTCGAATGGAGAACCATTTTCAATGCCAGAACCAGTGCAGTCAGTTCTGCAGTGTACACTGAACTGTCAGACAGAATGTGTTCTGTTGAGAGCTGGTCAGGAAAGGCGGGACAAAACACAGATGCAGCGACTCCCTCCTCTGACTTGGAACCGTCAGTGAAGATTTTCTGAAAGGTGGGAGTCCCAGTGCCAGCAGTCCTCAGGGAACCATCAATGTTAGGTCACCAGGAGGCCAAACACCAGAGGAGACTCTGCACTGCTGCTGAATCATTTTGGTCACAATAGTGACTGTTCTGATTTGAAGTACTTAGGGCACCACCTACTAAACCCTCTACTGACCACAATAATGACTTAGCTGCGGAGCCAGACTGAGTGAGCGTCTCCCCCAGAGTGGGCACCACCACCACATCCCTCCAACAACAGTCCCCTATGAACCACCGACACTGAAGACTTTGATAAGACTCACCCCAAGTGCAGACCAAACTGAGGTCACTATGAGAGCAAGGCATTAAGGCCACATAATTTGGGGCTTTTTTTTATATCAATGATGAAGAAGCAGGATGACGATGATGATGATGACGATCTGATTTCATGACAATAAATGAAGTAGAGTCGAGTCAAGTCATACACACTCATGCACACATACATACACACATGCACACACATACGCATGCATACATACACACATAAACACACATATACATGCATACATACATACAAGGAGGAAGGTGACAGAATGGTTAAGACGCTCAGCTGTCAATACAGAGAGTCCATGAGGGTGTGGGCTCGAATCTCGCTCTTGCACTTTCTCCCAAGTTTGACTGGAAAATCAAACTGAGCATCTAGTCTTTCAGATGAGACGATAAACCAAGGTCCCATGTGCAGCACGCACTTGGCGCACTGAAAAAGAACCCATGGCAACGAGAGTGTTGCCCTCTGGCAAAATCATGTAAAAAGAAATCCACTCTGATAGGTACACAAATATATAAACATGCACTCAAGCCCTGACAAGCGCGTTGGGTTATGCTGCTGTCAGGCTTCTGCCTTGCAGATGTGATGTAGTGTATATGGATTTGTCCGAATGCAGTGACACCTCCTTGAGAAACTGAAACTGAAACACACACATACACACACACATATATAAGGGCTGTTCAATATGTTCTGAGATGTGGCTTTCTGAGAACACAGACACACAAGCAGACTAGTCCA
Source organism: Babylonia areolata (assembly GCF_041734735.1). Lineage (NCBI taxonomy): Eukaryota > Metazoa > Mollusca > Gastropoda > Neogastropoda > Buccinidae > Babylonia > Babylonia areolata. The sequence continues at coordinate 10,433,187 of NC_134902.1, read as the reverse complement.
GTTTCTAAAGTACCCTCCCTTCACCCTGATGCACTGGGTCATCCTCTCAAACCTCTCGTTAAAGACAACCGACCACACTGATTAGGGTATGGTGGAGATAACACCCTCAAAGTGAACTTGGGCATTTTCAGAGGTCTGGGACTGCTTTTCCTGCAACTGATTCCTGATGAAAGATGAGACCAGTCACAAGGGGGCCAGAGAGTCAAGGCAGTCAAGAGAGTCAAGAGTTGCTGCCGCAGTGTGAGTGCTGGGTGCGGCAGGTTAAGCAGCAGGCCGTAGGTACCCATTCATGGGTGGCACTTGCACCATTCCTAAAAGACCTTGTGTAGGCCAGATATGGAGAAGAAACCCATCATGTGATTGCCAGCACTCACTGATCTCTTGAACTACAGGTGGGTCCTCACCTGGGAAAAACCACACAGCCGACCATCGCTTTGTTTTCGGATCGTATTGAAACCCATATTTCACCACCAGTCAGGATTTCCCTTTAGCAATTTGAATGAAATGAAATGAAATGAAATTATGGTGCTTAGAGCTTTGCCAACCACTAAGGCCATCTCAAAGGCTATCGCCACATTAATAACTACTACAAGGATTAACAAGAGAGGCAAGGCCTTCAAGACTCACTTGTGATACACTTTAAAAAAAAATCCAAGCTTTTTATGTATTGAGTATAATGCATTTACTGATATATTTATATTTTTTGTATTCTCTAACCTTGGCACTTTGATCTGATATTCGACCCAACAAAAGATCTGTCATTATTATCATTTTTTGTTCAAACAGGAACTTCTTTTGCAAAGCATGGAAGTTTTGTTTATTGCAAACGTTTTGGTGCAGACAGTAAAATAAGGGAAATTACTCTGTAGGGGACTTAGTTTGCTTTAAACTGATCTTTCTCATCTTAAACATTACATTTTGAAATTATACTCAATACATAAAAAGATTTTTTTTTTAAAAGTGCATCACAAGTGAGTCTTGAAGGCCTTGCCTCTCTTGTTTCAAAATGTAATGTTTAAGATGAGAAAGATCAGTTTAAAGCAAATTAAGTCCCCTAGCATTAATTAGAGTAATTTCCCTTTTTTACTATCTGCACCAAAACGTTTGCAAAATAAATAAAACTTCCATGCTTAGCAAAAGAAGTTCCTGTTTGAACAAAAAATGAGAATTATGACTGCTCTTGTTGCTGGGTCAAATATCAGATCAAAGTGCCAAGTTTAGATAATACAAAAAATATAAATATAACAGGAAATGCAGTTTGCATATAATTTGGCTTCATTTTTTATTTTTTTGTGCCCATCCCAGAGGTGCAATATTGTTTTAAACAAGATGACTAAAAAGAACTGAATTTTTCCTATTTTTATGCCTAATTTGGTGTCAACTGACAAAGTATTTGCAGAGAAAATGTCAATGTTAAAGTTTACCACGGACACACAGACACACACACACAGACAACCGAACACCGGGTTAAAACATAGACTCACTTTGTTTACACAAGTGAGTCAAAAAAACAAAAACAATTAAAACGAGTCACCACTTCAAACTTTCCACTCCAAAGTTTAAAAAAACTTCCATAGTTTAAAACCTTCAAATCTGGTTAAAAATGTTCACTTCTTTTAAGAAGTCCATCAGCGCCCACGGAGGGACATCACGAAACAAAGTCTTCAAAGAAACTGCCGTGTAATGTCTGTGTCTAACGTCATGCAGATCCCAACAGTCAAGGAGCACGTGTTTCACGGTGAGAGGTTCATCACAGGGAATACATCGAGGGGCCTCTTCCCCCTTCAATAAGTAAGAATGAGTAAAAAAAAAGTGTGCCCCGCACACAGTCTGCACAGCACAGACTCCTCCTTTCTGTTCCTCACCCCCGAAGGGAGGATCTCTTTTAGGTCTGGACGGATCTGGAAGAGCATGTTGTCCGTCTGGGTGTTCCACTCCTCTTGCCAAAGATCCTTAACATAAGTGTTCACCTTCCGCTGCATGTCTGTGTATGGTACAAAGGATCTGGATAATTCTTTCTTTACAGCGTTCCTGGCCAGCAGGTCTGCCCTTTCGTTACCACGAATGCCAACATGTCCAGGAACCCAGGCCAACACAACCTCGTATCCTTTCTTCGTTGCGAGAGTAAAAGTTTCATAAAATTCCAGCAGTTTGGGATGAGTGATATTCCTGCAGGCGATCGCCTCCAGGGCTGACAAGGAGTCGGAAAAGATCATGAATCTCTTTTGTTTCGAAGAGAGAACCATTTTTACCGCCAGAACCAGTGCGGTCAGTTCCGCAGTGTACACCGAGCTGTCAGACAGGATGTGTTCCGTTGAGGGCCGGTCAGAAAAGGCGGGACAGAACGCAGATGCAGCAACTCCGTCCTCTGACTTGGAACCGTCAGTGGAGATTCTTTGAAAAGTGGGTAATTTGTGGCAGAGTTCCGAAAAGAAAGTTCTGTAGGTCAGAGAACTGGTGGAGTCTTAACGGTACGAGGCCAGTTCGAATCGGACCTCAGGTGTTCTAAAGGTCCACGGAAGGCTGTCGGGGAACTTGGAGAAATCTGAGACGCCACCGACATCCAGATCGGCATTTTCTAAGTGCGGCTGAATGCGGAGTCCAAGAGGAGGGATGCAGTTTGGGTTGTCTTTAAATTTCTTATCGAAAGGGTTGTTGAATACAGTGTCATAAGCAGGGTTTGTAGGTTCAGAAAACAATTTCAAATAATAATTTAGGGTCAGCTTCAGTCTGCGGTTGGAGAGAGGTGGTTCCCCCGCCTCTGCGTACAGGCTGTGCACAGGGGTGGTGCGGAACGCACCTAAGCTGAGACGGAGCCCTTGGTGGTGTATAGGGTCCAACAGTTTCAGGTAAGACGGTCTGGCCGAGCCGTATACTACACTTCCGTAATCCAGTTTGGACCGGACCAGAGCTCTGTAGAGGTGCAAGAGAGATCTCTTATCAGCACCCCAGCCCGTGTGTGCTACAACTCGCATGATGTTCAGGGCTTTTTGGCAAGATATTTTCAGCTGTTTGATATGGCTGAGGAAGTTCAGCTTCTGATCAAAGACGACCCCTAAAAATTTGGCTTCCTTGACCGCCGGGATGGTGGATTTTCCCAGACGGATTTCAGGGTCCGGATAGAACTGTTGAAAGTTATGAAAATGAATACATTCAGTTTTGGAGGACGAAAATGTGAAGCCATTCTCCTTTGCCCAACACTGGATTTTGTTGACGCAGAGCTGAAGCCGTCACCGGATGCTGGCATACGTGCTGCCAGTTGCATATAAGGCGAAATCGTCCACGAACAGCGAGCTGTACGATCCCTTCTGAACGGACTGAACGATGTCATTAATTTTGATGCTGAAGAGAGCCGGCGACAGAATGCTCCCTTGCGGGACACCCAGCTCCTGCTCGTGAATGTCGGACAGGGTGGTGCCGACCCTCACCTGGAATTGTCTGTCTTGCAAGAAGTTGTGGATGAACTGAGGCAGGTGTCCTCGTAAGCCGAGCTTGTGCAGGTCCGAGAGGATTCCAAATTTCCAGGTGATATCGTAAGCTTTCTCCAAGTCAAAAAATATGGCCACCACATGCTGTTTGTTTACAAAGGCATTTCTTACAGTGGTTTCCAGACGAACCAGATGGTCAATGGTAGAACGATGCTTGCGGAAACCGCACTGTTCTTTCGCCATAAGGCCGTCAGTCTCTAGTTTCCACATCAGTCTACCGCTGACCATCTCCTCCATCAGTTTGCAGATGCAACTGGTCAGTGCTATTGGGCGGTAGTTGGAGGGGTTCGAGGGGTCTTTTCCCGGTTTTGGCACCGGGATTAAGAGGGCTTTCCGCCAGGAGGGTGGAAAAAAGCCTGTGATCCAGATGTGGTTGTAAACTTTGAGCAGGGTGTCCAGACAGGTTTCGGGAAGATGTTTTAAGAGTTTATAATGGACCTCGTCCATTCCTGGAGAGAAATCCATGCAGGTCTGAAGGGCAGATTTTAGTTCATTCATAGTGAAAGGAAGGTTGTAGCTCTCTGTGTTGTCGGAAGAGAAGTTGCAAGGTGTTTTTTCTGTCAGGTTTTTGGTTTTGAGAAACCGAGCAGATTTGTTAGCAGATCTCGAGTTCAGTTCAATTGTGGAGGCAAGCAAATTGGCAACTGCTTTCTTCTCTGTGACCAGAGCGTCTGAAAGTTTAAGGTGATGAAAAGTTGAGCAGACGTTTTTGCCCTTAATTTTTTTTAAAACCCTCCACACTTTCTTCTTGGGTGTGTTGGAGGTTAAGGAAGACCAAAAATCTCTCCATGACTTTCTCTGGCTCTTTTTAAAAACATACTTGGCTTTCGCCCTCAGCTGTTGATGGGTTCAAACGCTATCGGTCTCCGGTCTCCGAAAGACGCATCGTTGCGCTCTCTTCCGAGACTTACGGGCCTCCCGACATTCCGCGTTGAACCAGGGCGTTCTTGGCATCTGAGACTTGGAGGTAGACGATGGGTCTGCTGCTTTGGCGCAATCTAAAACGATCTGAGTCAGAGTGTCAGCAGGGTCCTTGCTTTGTAAGACTGTTTCTTCCTGCAGCTCCGCTCTTAACTTCGTGGTAAAAATTCCCCAGTCAGCTTTGTCATAGTTCAGGCGGTCCGGCAGAGAGTCACCTTCCCCATCTGTGGGGCGGAGGATGACAGGTAAGTGGTCACTCCCGTGCAGATCGTCGTGCACTCTCCACCCGTAGTCCAGGACCAACGATGGATTGCAGACCGACAGATCTAACCACGAGAGCTTTCCAGAGGACAGATGAAGGTAAGTGGGTGACTTGTCATTAAGGCAGCACAGGTCCATATCGGAAAGAAGGTTTTCCAAAAGAAGACCTCGGGCTGGTGTCACCTCACTTCCCCAGAGCAGGGAGTGGCCATTGAAGTCGCCCAACAGTAGAAACGGTCGTGGGAGCTGGTCGACCAGGTTCATGAGGTCCTGCCTCAGAACACGGACGGAAGGAGGAAGGTAGAGAGAGCAGACAGTGATGGTTTTCTCAAGTGTGACTCTGACTGCCACCACCTGTAAAGGGGTGCTTAAAGGAACTGTACTGTATAAAAGGGACTTACATATAAAAAGAGCGACACCTCCCGTCAATCCCTCTTGCTTCGGTTGAGCGGGTTTAAAAACGGAGTTAAAACCAGAGAGAGATAAAACCTTGCCATCTCTTTGCAGAGTCTCCTGCAGCGCCAGCACTGAAGGTTTCAAAGCACGACAAAGCAGCTGAAGTTCCTGGAAATTGGCGTAGAACCCACGGATGTTCCAATGGATCACTGCCATTAAAATTTTTTTTTTTTTAATTAAAAAAAATAAAGCAGCAGCCTAATCCATCGCTACCTTCCTTTTTCGAACTTAATTTCTCCGATTCCGACCAAGCCGGAATATCTACCACCTCAGCTCTTCCCGATCCCGCTGAGGCCGCAACCCTCCCCTCCTTGAGTTTTGGAGGTACGGGGGGTTTCTGGCCACTCCCGCCAGCCCGAGGGCCAGGCAGACGAGAGGCGGGACGAGGGGGGCTGGGGGGTGGGGGTGGACGGGAGGCGGACACCATGCCTCCGCCCGAGGCTTTTCGCTCCCGCCCAGCAGCCCCTGAGTACCGCCATACAGGATGGGAAGGGGTGGATACAGCGCCTCCACCCAAGGCCAACGGTTCTATCAAGGTAGGCACGTCGTCCATCTGTGTCCCTGTGGACGTCGTCTGGACCGCAACGTCCACCATTCTGGGTCTGACGACAGAGGCGTAAGACGCCTTAGACAATGCGGCCTCCACTTGTTTGCGTGCCTCAAAGAAAGAAATTTTCTTCTCCGTCTTCACCTTCTGGATTTCTTTTTCTTTTCTCCAGGCGGGACAGTCTTTTGATGAGGACGGGTGGCCGCCTCCGCAGTTCGCACAACGGGCTGGACTGACACATTTGCCCTGGTGCGCCGCCTTTGAACAGGTGTCACACGCCTCTTCCTCCTTGCAGCGGTCCCGCACATGTCCGAATTTCTGGCACTTGAAACATCTAAGAGGGGATGGCACGTGCAGGCTTACGTTCACCAAGCAGGTATCTGACTCGAATGTCCTTGGGGACATTCAGGCAGCAGAAGGTGAGGAAAAATGTGTTGGTCGGGACTCTGTCCGACCCCTTCCTTACTGTCACCCTGTAAACGTCGGTCACTCCCTGAGAGGACAGCTCGCTCTTGATCTCTGCTTCAGACACTCCTCTCAACTCCGGGCATCTGATGACCCCCTTTGAGCAGTTCAGTCCTTTGTGAGGGGAAACCCTCACCGCCCTATCCACAAAAGTGGTCACCTTGAGCAGAAGCTGTGTCTGCCTTTTGGACTCTGTCTCCACCAGAAATGCTCCGCTCTCCTCAGCCTCTTGATAGATTTCTGGATAGTGAAGGGGCTGAGAGCCGACAAGGGCTTGTCGTCATCAGAGCCCTCCACCACAAGCCACGACGGCCAATATCCAGAGGTCTCACCGACCTCCGAATCCGAGTCATCAGTTCCTGGTCTCCTTCTTTTGCCAAGTTTAGGGGGGGAGGGGGGGGGGGGGGGTTTGTTTGGAAGTCATGGTTTATTAATTGTATATTCATCCCTCCCTTACCCACCCACCATGGGGTCCAACTTAGGGGCCAGGGTCAAGGGAACACCAGCTTGACCCCTTCCAGGTTTCGGGAGGGATATACAACTAACAGCTTAGCTCCAACGTGTTCCCCCCCAATCATGCCCAGCTCCTGGGGACAGAGAACCGAGCACTACGGGTGTTATCCTCGCTAGCCTCCAAACTACCAGTCTTGACCCAGCCCCACGAAGGGGTAGCCGATTGACACACATGGGACCAATGTGTGCCGCCTGTCTTAGGAGAGGTCCGAGCCAAAGGGATCTGTTGAGAGCAGCGTGCTCTCTCAATCCCCAGGATCTCATTCCCCTCCATCACAGGTCGCGCCGCACAGCAAACACGGCGGACCTGAAGAAGGCCGCAGAGAAAAAAGAATGTGGAAAAGAAGACTTGATGGGGAGCTGAGGACAGAAAAGAGGCGGTAAAAAAAAGAATAGAGAATAGCGAAAGGGACAGTGGGTCACGTTTAGTTTGGGCCTCACTCACGACCTGTTCGGCATGGGAAGCCCTATCAGGGGAATCAGTACGAAAACCACCACTTATTCAGCTACAATGGCTATGTAGGCTGTCAATTAAGACCTGGGACTAGAGTAGCAAACCCCCAGAAGCACTGATGCCCCTGCCGACATAGCTCGCTCGATCACTGGCCACTAAGCCTCCCGACCACGACAAGGTAGTGACCCCCCCGGGAAGCAATTTGAATAGCCTCCATTGAATTTCCTCAGCATATGGGTACACCATTCTTCTCTAACCCTCTTGACCTCTTTAGTTAAATTGTTGACGCCAAGCTGATCATACAGAACTGAACTTACCAATGAAATGCCCAGTTCCTGTTGTATCTCCTGGTATATAATTCTGGCACTGTCCTCAATTATTGCTTTCGCCATGGTTATATTGTTCTCAATAACTGCTGTTACTAAACATCTGGTACAGTTGTCATCTTCAAGTGCCAGTTTTCTGAGCTGAAAATCTTTGTTCCACATGAAAACTGTGGCCCTGAAAGGAAACTGTTTCCCTTAATGCATAGACAAACTCAAAAAGAATTTTTCCAGGACATTCCTTTTAAAGTTGTACAGAATTATTTCATGAAAATCACATCTGCTCAATTCAATGTTGCCTTGAGAAGCATAGTAACCCTAAACATACATTCTGCTGTGCAGTTAAAAAAATCAACAGCCAGATGGGCTTGAGAATAAATGTGAATGCTATGGCAAAAGTGGCAAATATCATAATAATTTCTTTTCTCACTTTAAAAGTTATGTCACATCTCAGAACTTATTGAAAAGCCCTTGTACACACACACACGCACACACACACAAACAACAATGATGAATGTAATGGCTGGTTTGCAGCAGCACACATTATGAATCAGATGCTAACAACAATCACTGACAGTATACTGATACATGCAAAAACATACACTCAAACAGATTCACTCAAATGAACATACACAAACACTTTCACACACACACACACACACACACACACACAGATGCACAAACACACACACACACACAAACACACAAGCTTTCCCTAACACTGCTTCCACTTTTTTCTTCTTCTCTTCTTTTACCTGAGGGCTGGATGTGAAAAAGCTGTATAAGGCTATTCTTTTAACCTCAATAAAGATCTTTTTGACTTGACAAAAACTCACCCTACAGAAGGCTGTGGCAAGAGGCAGGATATTGTAAGCCACCCCGTTCTCATCCATGCTGGATTCATTCTGAAACCAACATCACATTTACTGTTTCTCTATTCCATGCAAACATCAAGACACAACCACTGTTCAATCATTGTGGGATGGTTCTGAAACCATCTCACTATTTCTGCACACTATATAAACACCAAGATATACCACTAAGTGAAGCAGTGGCCTAGTAGTAAAGCGCCTGACAAGGAAGTGAGCGTGCACAGGTCTGAATCATGTATACGGAACAGAAATTTTAGCTACCCCCCAGGCCCCTCCTTCCCCTCTCCACAAAACCTTGTGTGCTAGTCTGTGTGCTTGTCATTTGCATGAGACGATAAACACTGTGTGCGTATGTGAAAGCATGTGTGTGTGTCTGTGTAAATGTGAAAGTGTGAGTGTGTGTGTGTGTGTGTGTGTGTGTGACGTGCCCTGGAGGAAACCCAGTGTGTGTGTGTGTGTGTGTGTGTGTGTGTGTGTAACATGCCCTGGAGGAGACCCAGGAGATCAAGAAGGTCTTCATCAACAACAACCTGACTCACCTCCGCTCCAGAATGCTAAACAAGCACAAGAACATCTCGTTACATTAATTCATTCATTCCTGCAGCCATTTGCACACACAGTCAAAGCATGCAATACACTCATTCATAGGACTGTGACACTTATCACCCCATTTCCCCAGCAACACCTGAATTTCACCAGCAGGTGAGTGCATGGGTGCAGACATTATGCATGCATTTGGGACTGAGTGGCTGGGCATGAGCAAGTGTTACTGTGTGGGGGAGATCAGAAGTGATATATATATTTTCTTTAAAAATGGGTTTCATATATTCTAATGTTAATGTACTGAATTTATTGGCATGATATATGTTGTGTGCATGTGTGTGTGTACACACACGCACGCGCGCGCGTGCGTGCATGCGTGCGTGTGTGTGTGTGTGTGTGTGTATGCATGCGTGCGTGTGTGTGTGCATTTTACTTATACATACGATTTATTTCTTAGATGTTATATATATATATATATATATATATATATATATATTGCTGTACAATACCTCATAGTCTTAACATGTGTGTGTGTACAGGTGTGGGTGTGGGTGTGTGGGTGTGCATTTTCTTTTACTTACATATAGCATTTATTTGCTGGATGTTTTTATTTGTAAATGATGTTCAATACCTCATTTTCTTAATGTGTGTGGGGGACTGGTTGTTTTAGTTTATTGTCAGCTGTTGGGAATACTTATTTGACTAGTTTTAATCTCTATTTAGTTTATGTTGCACATGATCATTTTATGTTGGCGTTGACAATAAACCTGTGATTGCACCAGTTAATTTCCATGTGGATTAATAAAGTGTTTTTGATTGATTGACTGATTAAACATGACAAAGCAGAACAAAGCAGCAGACAGTGTATCAACTACGCATGACCGGCGGATCTGCTGTGTACTGAAAAAGATGGCTGACTAGACCACAAATACTGTATCATCATGATGACTTGTTCCACCTTGGTGTGGACAGTGTAGACTATGAAACCCTGGGTCTAAAGCATGTTGTGGGATTGGGGTGTGACAGAGGAGGGACATGCAGTTTTCTTTCAGAAAATGGTCATAGTCTGTTACCTGATAGTTTCGTTAATCGTTTTATTTCACATGGTTGTTGTTCTGTTTAACATGATTTTCCTTGGTAAGTGTAAGAATTTGTATCTTATCTTTGAAACCGAGCTCAAATTACATAAAATGTGATCTATATCTATCAAGATACCCGAGCACATATACAAATACACACACAACTCAAGTGGTAAAATCAAATGTACACATTCTTAAAGAACTTCCATAAAACTAATACCTACAGAGAGGGTGTGGGGGGTTGGGGGGGAGAGGGAGAAAGAGAGAGAGAGAGAGAGATAGTGTCTACCTCGCCTCTTTCAGACATTGTGCATGAAACTACCATGAATGTGTTTTAAATGTTGCATGGCCTTGAAAATGTTTGAGCATGACAATGGTGAGAAGACAGATTACAAGGGAAAAAAAGAGAGAGAAAAGACAGAACAAAAAGACGAGATAAAAAAAAAAAAAGAAAGAAAAGACAACAGAAAGGAGAAAAATGATGATGGAAGGAACAAAAAGAAACAACAAACAAAATGAAAAAAAGAAAGGAAAAAAAAGGAAGAAAAAAAAAGAGAAAAAAAAAGGGAAAAAAAGTGGGAAAGAGCTTTCCAAGGATGCTGAGACTATCCTGCTCATTTGCAGAAATTTTAAACATCCACTGATTTCTCCTTAAAAAAAACAACAACAAAAAACAATTAAGAAAATTTTTTTTTTCTTAAAGATTTTCCTGTAAACTATTAAAAAACCTCAACTGTTGAAAAACGTAGCCCTAATTCACCTAAAATGAGCTTTGTAACAATGTCTGTGGATTGTGAAGTAGATAAATTCATAGAATTTGTTACACACATTAGTCAGTTTGATTTGATTTTATCTACAGAAACAAAAACAGATAAACAAGACAACCTATTCTTTGAAAATGTTTTTGATGAACTTGGATATACAATATGTTTTAAGTCAAAAATGTGCATTGTACGAACGCTCTGGCAGTGTTGCTTTTGCTACAAAATATTGTAATGGTATAACTGTTCTACCAAACAAAGGCAACAATTCGGCTTGGTTCATGATAGCCTAAATCATCATCAACAGGATATGATAAAGATGTGTGTGTTGGAGTGATTTACATCCCTCCTGAAGGATAAGTGTATAGCAGTGTTGATAGTTTTGATGATTTTGAAAACAGGCTTCTTGATGTACAAAGTAAATATGATTGTTACATTCTTTTAACAGGTGACTTTAACGCATATAAAAAAAATTTGAAAGATTTTACTGATCCTCATTTGAGTGATGATGTAGGTCCATTCCTTGGATTAATCAATGTTTGGATGAGCAGTTGTGATGGAGTCTCCTGTCGGTCCAACGGATGAGTAGGCAGGCAGGCTTATCTGTTGGTGTGTGTCCTCATATGGGAGAAGAGGCTGATTCTGGATACGCAACACTTCCCACAGGTGTTGCAAGGGAAAACATCTCCAGAAGTTGAGCCCTGCTTCCTTCGCTCACGCTTCTCCTTAATGGCCAGCATTCTCTTGTTTTCAAACGTCTTTATGCCACTAGAGCACAACATCCTCCAGCGAGAGCGGTCAAGGGCATCAGTTTCCCAGGAAGCAATGTCTATGTCACATGCTTTGAGGTTTGTCTTTAAGGTGTCCTTCAAGCGCTTGCAGGGTCTTCCAAGTTTGTGGTGGCATTCCTTCAGCTGGCCATACAAAAGCATCATCAGGATCCTGCTGTTTGTCATGCGGACAACGTGTCCTGTCCAGCGTAGCTGGCACTGGATCAGCAGGCTTTTGATGCTGGGCAGGCCACTCCTCTCTAGGACCTGGAGGTTGGAGACCCTGTCTTGCCACTTTATGCCGAGGATCTTTCATAGGCATCTCTGGTGAAAATGCTCAAGTTGTTGAATGTGACAGCGATACGTCGTCCATGTTTCACAGCAGTACAACAACGTGGTCAGCATAATAGCTCTGTAGGTTTTGATTTTAGTGCTGAGCCTGATGCCTTTGTTGTTCCACAGCCTGTTGTTGAGTCTGCCAAAGGCGGAGCTGGCTTTGGCGATGCGCAGCGTCACTTTTGCATCAAGGGCTCCGTTGCCGCATAGGGTGCTGCTCAGGTAGCAAAGCTTGTCGACTGACTTGATCTCTGTGTCATCGACCTTGATTGCAGGTGGGGGGGAGGGGGGGGGGCACTGGCATTCTGTGAGCTAGCTAGTTGGTACATGGACTTGGTCTTGCTGAGGCTGATGGTGAGTCCAAAGCACCTGCAGGAGGTTGATAACCTGTCCATAATGAACTGCATGTCCTCATGGGTGTGTGAAGCAAGCACACAGTCATCAGTGAAGAGGAACTCTCTCAACAGTGCCTCAAACACCCTGGACCTGGCATGGAGTCGCCGCAAGTTGAAAAGTTTGCCATCTGTGCGAAACTGATTTAGATGCCCCGGTCACAGGCTTGGAAGGCATCAATCAGCATGGCAGAGAAGAGAATGGAGAACAGAGTGGGTGCCAGGACGCAGCCCTGCTTCACTCCATTTACCACAGGGAACGGATCCGACATGTCAATATTTTCCTGTACTCTCGCCTGCATGCCATCGTGGAATGATGCAATCAGCTGGATCAGGCTCTCTGGGAAGCCGAACTTTAGGAGGATCTTCCACAGACCACGGCGGTTCACTGTGTCAAAGGCCTTAGTCAGGTCCACAAAGACCATGTCGAGCTCCTTGTTCTGCTCACAGCACTTCTCTTGCATCTGGCGTACGGCAAACACCATGTCACATGTTCCCCTGCCTGTGCTTCAGGAGTAACTGTTATGTAAGGTTTGTTAATTGTCTGTGATTGGGGATGAGTCCCATTGTATAATGGAATCTCCCAAGCAAGATCAGCTGAGAAAAAGGTATGTGCCTAAAAAATCATTTGTCTCCGATATTCGCTTAAAACTTTTGCAAGATGCTCAAGAGGCAAAAAAGTTATCTTAGATGTAAGTTTATAAAATTTGCAGATGCTGTCTAGATAGTTTTTGGACAGTTAAAATACATTGGTGTTTTCTCAGTTTCTATGTGAAGCTGTTGTGCATTTGGAAATGTTTAATCTGGGCATGTAACCAATCTTCCATACTCCAATAGGACAGAAATGATAATTAAAACTTGAAATGTGTGTGTGTGTGTGTGTGTGTGTGTGTGTGTGTGTCTGTGTGTGTGTGTCTGTGTGTGTGTGTAAGAGCATGTTTTTACCTGTAGAGCACAGTTGAGGAGGCGGACAATGAGGTCAAACTGTTGGTGTTCCAGCATGGCCCTGTTGGCATGTACATGGTGACTCAGCTCCTGTGTCAGCGTCAGCCGTGCCACACGACTCTTCAGTGCTCGCAGCACTGCTGGAAAGATCTGTGCAACACACCATATCAAATCAGGTCATGTTGCTGACCGCCAAGGGGCCATTTCAAGGCTGAAGAAATGATAGTCATAACAATGCACAAAAAACTTGTATCTATACTCACTCATGTGAATTATCACACAAAACTACATATATTCATTCTCCCAAACATTCTTATGTAAAAAACCACCCCCCCCCCAAAAAAACAACCCCAAAACACAATGACATTTTTTTTTTTTTTAACACAAAGGATATGGTGGTGGTGTGTGTCCATCGAGATCGATGATGACCATCGTTGTCATCCAGCTGGGGGATGGGGGGAGGGTGGTGGTGGGGTGGGGGGCAGGACGCTCATGAATCTATCTGTGAATGCGCAGATGGCTGAATAGTCCAATCTGTGCACGAAATGTTCGCTGACAGTTGGGGCAGACAAAGACAGGCATATCATTGTCAGGGAGCTTGTTTTGCCCTTGACTTTCTGGCCTGCCTCTTCTGAACAGCTGCGGCAGTCCTGTTGGCCTCGCACAACTTGGCGCCTTTGTGCACAGCAGCGCGCCATTTGTCACGGTCTACTTCAGATTCCTCCCAGGAGTCAGGGTTGATATCAAACGCTTTCAGAGAGACTTTCAGAGTATCTCTGAAGCGCTTCTTCTGACCTCCGTGTGGTCTCTTCCCTTGTTGCAGCTTGCCACAGAAGAGCCTTTTGGGCAGCTGATGGTCTGGCATGCACGCCACGTGTCCAGCCCAGCGAAGCTGGGACTGGATCAGGATGGTGAAGATGCTGGGAAGGGTGGCTTTTGCGAGCACCTCTATGTCTGGGGTCCTGTCTTGCCACTTGATGTTCAGTAGCTTCCTGAGGCATGTTGTGTGGAAGTGGTTCAGCTTCTTGGCATGTCGTTGGTACACTGTCCAAGTTTCGCAGGCGTACAGTAGTGTGGGGAGAACTACTGCTCTGTAGACCTTTAGCTTGGTCTCAAGACTAATGCCTCTTCTGTTCCAGACATTTGCATTGAGTCTACCAAAAGTTGCGCTTGCTCTTGCAATCCTGACTGTCACGGATCAGCCCAACCTTTCGTTGCTGCGGAAGTATAGGCGGAAGTGCGAGCGATTTAGTATGGCTCAGTGGCCGGTGAAAGTGGTTTTAGTTCCGATGGTTGGGAGTTCGAATCCTAGTTTCTCTAGATCATGTTTTCTGACATGTTCTTGGTTTGGTAAAAGCGTGTGTCTGCACACTCGTTTTACCTGTGTAAGAGTTGTGCAGCATGTGCACACACCGCTCTGTAGGAGCGAGAGGGCTCTTGTCACATTGGCATGACTGCAACTGCAGTGCAGTGCGTGCAATGTGTGTTTTGGCCAGTTAGCGTGCCAAGTGCAGAACTTGCGCCCACCTGCCGTTTACCTGGCTGCAGCTGACTGTGATTAGGTGTGACTTGACTCTGAGACGTCAGAGAGGGCGGACCTTGTGGCAGAGGCCCGGAAGGCTGATGGAGAGGAATTCTTGGCCAGCCAGAACCTCTGCCTGATCTTTAGCAAGCCGGTGAGCAGAGGCTGCAGTGCCCGGCTGAAGGTCCCACCCAAGTCACCACCTTCGCCCATCACAAGCTGTCGTGAGCTTGCTTGTTTGTTTATTGAGGTCTCATGACAATGTGGTTCCGCGTTCCTCGACTCAGGCGACGACGTCCGACAGCCCTGCTGTCCCAAGGTTGACTGGTGGTTCCAGGGCGTTGTTCTGCGTTCCCCGACGCAAGTAGCGGCAAATCGACTGCTCTGCTGTCCCAGCTCCGAGGTCGCCCCTCGGGGTCTTCCACCTGAGGAGCCAAGCGCTGACACGAAACCCTGGGGTCGCACCCTGGGGATCCAGATCGTCCCTCGGCGTCGACCTTCGACCGCAGCCTGCCCTGCTTGCCGTGACCTCCCGGACTCATCTGGTGGGGTGCTCTGTGGCTGAGCTGGACATCAAGGGAGAGATTGTAGTTAGCGTTCGACTCTCAGCCTGGAGCAGGGATTTTTCAGTCCGTCAACGAGTGACAGATGAGTTTAAATGAACGTTGCCGGTTGTGCAGTGAATGTGCGAGTGTGTATGTGTTTGGTTCGTTTTTCTTCCGTTTCTTGATTTTGTCCCGGTGGGGGTTAAAGGTGGGTTAAGGAGGGGTGGTTTAGAGTTAGGTGGGGGCGAGGGTTTGGGTTTGGGGATAGCTTAGGAAGTAGGTCCTGTACCCATATGTGTGTGATTGTGTGAATAAAAGTTGTAGAATCGTACACGGATTTCTGCGTCCTTCTTGGGAGTGTGTGTTGTGCGGTGTCGACCCTAAAAGTCCACGTCTCCTGACTTTTGGGCTTGCCCAGATTTCTGGAGTGTGTGACACTGACGTTCACTTCATCGTCGATGGTCGCATTTTGTGACAGTGTGCTGCCAAGGTATGTGAACCGCTCCACCGCACTGAGTCTCTGACCGTTGACTGTGATGTTGGGCTCAACGTAGGGTTTCCCTGGGGCTGGCTGATGGAGAACTTCAGTTTTCCTCGTGCTGATGGTAAGGCCGAAGTTCCTGCTGGCAGTGGCAAACTTGTCAACGCTGAGTTGCATGTCAGCTTCAGATCCAGTGTTGAGGGCACAATCATCAGCAAACAAAAAGTCTCTGATGATGTCTGTCATGACCTTCGTTTTTGCTTGAAGCCTTCTGAGGTTAAACAGCTTGCCATCTGTTCGGTACTTTAGGCCGATTCCAACATCGCCATCTCTGAAGGCATCAGTAAGCATTGCAGAGAACAGCGTTGGAGCCAGGACGCAGCCTTGCTTGACACCATTTGTGAAAGCAAAAGGAGCAGATGTTTCGCCATTGTCCTGGACTCAAGCCTGCATGCCTTCATGGAATTGGCTGACCAAGGAAATAAATTTCCGAGGGCATCCATGCTTGGCCATGATCTTCCACAGTCCCTCTCTACTCACGGTGTCGAAGGCCTTAGTGAGGTCGACATAGGTGGAGAACAGATCAGCATTTTGCTCCTGACATTTCTCTTGCAGCTGCCTTGCAACAAACACCATGTCGGTGGTTCCGCGCTCTTTCCGGAATCCACATTGGCTCTCAGGCAAATGACCTTGGTCAAGGTGTGCTGTGAGGCGGTTTAGTAGGATCCTGGCAAGTATCTTGCCTGCGATGGAGAGCAAGGAAACGCCCCGATGGTTATCACAGGCTTACCGGTTCCCCTTTCGCTTGTACAAGTGAATGACAGATGCATCTTTGAAATCCTGGGGGATCGTCTCTTCTTTCCACATGAGTGAGTACAGCTGATGGAGCTTCTCAGTCAGCACAGTGCCTCCATCCTTGTAGACCTCTGCTGGTAAGGAGTCTGAGCCAGGTGCTTTGCCACTGGATAGCAGACGGATTGCTTTCTGGGTCTCAAGAGGTGCTGGCGGATCGTCCAGTGCTTCGTTGATGGGGACTTGTGGGAGAAGGTCTATGGCTTCATCATTTATGGAGGAAGGGCGATTTAAGACAATGTTGAAGTGCTCAGCCCAGCGTTCGAGAATTTTCTCCTTCTCGGTGATCAAGGTATTCCCATCTGCACTGAGGAGGGGGGATGATCCTGAGGATGTGGGGCCGTAGACTTCTTTTAAGGCATCATAGAACCTCTTCATATCATGCCTGTCAGCATATCCCTGGATCTCATCAGCTTTGTCACTCAGCCACTTATCCTGCATCTGGCGTAACTTTTGCTGAACAGTCCTGCGGATGGCATCGTACGCATCCTTTTTTGATGTGGACTTTGGGTTGCTCAGGTAGGCTTGATGCAGACGGTGTTTCTCATCCAGAAGCTGCTTGATTTCATCACAGTTTTCATCAAACCAGTCTTTGTGCTTTCTGGTCATGGGTCCCAGGGTCTCTGAAGCTGTACTATAGATCAGCTCAGGCAGGGTCCTCCAGTCAGACTCCACATTCTGGTTGTCCAGAGAGGCGGATTCCAGACGATCTTCCAGCAGGATACAAAGGATATACATACAGACACAGTCACAAACACATTAATTCAGACACAAACAGAGAATATTATTTTGGCATCACACACTCACTCACACACATACACACATACATTTAACACACACACGCTTCTGCTTGTATGATGGTTTGTATACTTTGTGCTTCTATGATAGTCTGTGTATGAACTGTTTATATGTTTATATGGCAATATCTTGGACGTGAAGCGATTCAACTGATTGTTACAGACACAAGATTAATGATGTTTAATTTGTGTTCAGGCATCATGTCAGGCCCACTGTGAACCCCCACTCCTTTGACAAGGGCAGAAGGCCTGCTTCAGTGAAACATTGTCTTGTCTTGTCTTGTGTTGTCTTGTCTAGCATACACACACAGAGAAAATGATTATTTTGGCATCAATGACATACAGACACACACAAGACACTGACTATTTTTGCATCAGATATCCTGTTGTCAAAGATGAAATTGACACAGTTACGGAGAACTTCCAGGCGTCGTGCATGGTTCTCCACCATGCGTTGTCGCTCTGATGCCGAGGTGATGGGTGCCCCCATGGGCACAATGCGACTCTGGGAGGGGCGGATGTTGGTCAGTCTGTACACACACACACACACACACACACACACACACACACACACACACACATAGAGGCTGTGAAGTCAAATGGTGATCACCCAATTCACATCAGTGCAAAATACAAACTGCACCATGGAAAATAAAAGAAAAAAAGAATGCACAAACATCTTGAAGTGCAAATTTAAACACTGCGACTTAGACATGTAGCCCGACTTGAACACATACACTTGTGCACACTTGCATACTGGGATGCATGCACACTGATGTGAACACACACAACGACAAACACACATACACTGAGAAATAACATATACACACTGAGAAAACACACACACACACACACACACACACACACACACACACACACACACACAGAGCACTTCACTACTTCATTTCCCCCCCAAAAAAATGGTGGCTGCCTACTTGTTCTTGAGGTTATGTTTGATCATGCCCTCTTCAATGATGTCTTGCACTGTTTGTACGTTGAGGGAGGGGAACGGGAGCTGGTGAATACGACAGTGGGCACCCTCTGTTGGCTTGGGAATCTTGGCCACATATGGCTGAGGATTCGGACACTCCTGCCCACAAAACCACCACCACAGCTGCTGTCAGTCAACAGACTGCATCCTGGTACTGGTGTAAAAAAACAGGATTGTCATCACAACACCAGAAAGGACTGGAGGCACCAAACACACACACTGGTACTTTTTTTCTACAAATCTTGCATGAAATATTTTTATTATGTAATTACATATAATCTAATGTACTTAACGTGACTCTCTGGTGCAGACACGGATAAAGGGCCCATTCCTGCACTATGTAAATTACTACTCTATCCATGCAGAGAAATTGGAAGTAGCTGCACCTTTTAGCTTCCCTTAGTATATCACCTCCCTTGTATACAACTGCTTCACCTTCTTTTCCAGCAGCCATCTTCCATTCCAGCAGCTTGTGCATCAAACAGCTAAGTATTTTTTCTTTCCTCTCTGTCATTCAATTGTTCAAACTTCTATTGTCACAATCATGCTTTCCTCTGTGTGTGACCTCACTCTCCATCTTCGTCCTCTGCTCTGAACCTGACAATATATTCACACCTGAATCTTCTGCTCTCCATACTGAGAGGAAATGGAAAAGAAAAGAGAAATGGCAGACAGAAGAA
Source organism: Babylonia areolata (assembly GCF_041734735.1). Classification (NCBI taxonomy): domain Eukaryota; kingdom Metazoa; phylum Mollusca; class Gastropoda; order Neogastropoda; family Buccinidae; genus Babylonia; species Babylonia areolata. The sequence goes on along the minus strand of NC_134902.1, from coordinate 10,414,193 downwards.
GAAACAGAATGAAAAGAAGGGACGGAGAGGATAGGGAAGAGAGGAGAAGGGGTAAAAAATGATGGAAAGGAAAAAAAGGAAGAAGACAAAGTAAAGTGTCAAACAAAAAGACCAGTGGCCCTGGCACAGCATCCTACATTGAGGTAGAGCTGGTGGGCGAGTTCTTTGATGTGCTCTGCTACTTTCTCTGGATCCGACTGCTCCAGTCGCAGCTGCTCTGGCATCATGGCATATACCTAAAACATGATGAACATCCAACACATCATTGCTGTCAATGTGTCACTGTGTGTGCTATCTACATCACTGCGTCACTGTGTGCTATCTACATCACTGCTGTGATGTGTCACTGTGTGCTATCTACATCACTGCTGTGATGTGTCACTGTGTGTGCTATCTACATACTGCTGTGGTGTGTCACTGTGTGTGCTATCTACATCACTGCTGTGGTGTGTCATTGTGTGTGCTATCTACATCACTGCTGTGGTGTGTCATTGTGTGTGCTGTCTACATTACTGCTGTGGTGTGTCAATGTGTGTGCTGTCTACATTACTGCTGTGGTGTGTCAATGTGTGTGCTGTCTACATTACTGCTGTGGTGTGTCACTGTGTGTGCTATCTACATCACTTCTGTGGTGTGTCATTGTGTGTGCTATCTACATCACTTCTGTGGTGTGTCATTGTGTGTGCTATCTACATCACTTCTGTGGTGTATCACTGTGTGTGCTATCTACATCACTGCTGTGGTGTGTCATTGTGTGAGCTATCCACATCACTGCTGTGGTGTGTCACTATGTGTGCTATCTACATTACTGCTGTGGTGTGTCACTGTGTGTGCTATCTACATCACTTCTGTGGTGTATCACTGTGTGTGCTATCTACATTACTGCTGTGGTGTGTCACTGTGTGTGCTATCTACATCACTGCTGTGGTGTGTCACTGTGTGTGCTATCTACATTACTGCTGTGGTGTGTCACTGTGTGTGCTATCTACATCACTCCTATGGTGTGTCAGTGTGTGCTGTCTACATCACTCCTGTGGTGTGTCACTATGTGTGCTATCTACATCACTTCTGTGGTGTGTCAGTGTGTGCTGTCTACATCACTCCTGTGGTGTGTCACTGTGTGTGCCATCTACATCAATGCTGTGCTGGTGTCACTATGTGAGCTATCTACATTACTGCTGTGGTGTGTCACTGTGTGTGCTATCTACATCACTGCTGTGGTGTGTCACTGTGTGCTATCTACATCACTGCTGTGGTGTGTCACTATGTGCTATCTACATTACTGCTGTGGTGTGTCACTGTGTGTGCTATCTATAAGACTGCTGTGGTGCGTAACTGTGTGTGCTATCTACATCACTGCTGTGGTGTGTCACTGTGTGTGCTATCTACATCACTGCTGTGGTGTGTCACTGTGTGTGCTATCTACATCACTGCTATGTTTGTGTCACTGTGTATGCAATCTACATCACTGCTGTGGTGTGTCACTTTGTGCAATCTACATCAATGCTATGGTGTGTCACTTTGTGCAATCTACATCAATGCTGTGATGTGTCACTTTGTGCTATCTACATCACTGCTGTGGTGTGTCACTTTGTGCAATCTACATCAATGCTATGGTGTGTCACTTTGTGCAATCTACATCAATGCTGTGGTGTGTCACTTTGTGCAATCTACATCAATGCTATGGTGTGTCACTTTGTGCAATCTACATCACTGCTGTGGTGTGTCACTTTGTGCAATCTACATCAATGCTATGGTGTGTCACTTTGTGCAATCTACATCAATGCTGTGGTGTGTCACTTTGTGCTATCTACATCACTGCTGTGGTGTGTCACTGTGTGTGCTATCTACATCACTGCTGTGGTGTGTCACTGTGTGCTATCTACATCACTGCTGTGGTGTGTCACTGTGTGAGCTATCTACATCACTGCTGTGGTGTGTCACTGTGTGAGATATCTACATCACTACTGTGGTGTGTCACTGTGTGTGCTATCCACATCACTGCTGTGGTGTGTCACTGTGTGAGCTATCTACATCACTGCTGTGGTGTGTCACTGTGTGTGCTATCTACATCACTGCTGTGGTGTGTCACTGTGTGAGCTATCTACATCACTGCTGTGGTGTGTCACGGTGTGTGATATCTAAATCACTGCTGTGGTGTGTCACGGTGTGTGCTATCTACATCACTGCTGTGGTGTGTCACTGTGTGTGCTATCTACATCACTGCTGTGCTTGTGTAACTGTGTGTGCTATCTACATCACTGCTGTGGTGTGCCACTGTGTCTGCTATCTACATCACTGCTGTGGTGTGTCATTGTCTGAGCTACCTACATCACTGTTGCACTTGTGTCACTGTGTGAGCTGTCTACATCACTGCTGTGCTTGTGTGACTGTGTGTGCTATCTACATCACTGCTGTAGTGTGTCGATGTGTGTTATCTACATCACTGCTGTGGTGTGTCACTGTGTGCTATCTACATCAATGCTGTGGTGTGTCACTGTGTGCTATCTACATCACTGCTGTGGTGTGTCACTGTGTGCTATCTACATCACTGCTGTGGTGTGTCACTGTGTGCTATCTACATCACTGCTGTGGTGTGTCACTGTGTGCTATCTACATCACTGCTGTGGTGTGTCACTGTGTGCTATCTACATCACTGCTGTGGTGTGTCACTGTGTGCTATCTACATCACTGCTGTGGTGTGTCACTGTGTGCTATCTACATCAATGCTGTGGTGTGTCACTGTGTGCTGTCTACATTACTGCTGTGGTGTGTCACTGTGTGCTATCTACATCAATGCTGTGGTGTGTCACTGTGTGCTGTCTACATCACTGCTGTGGTGTGTCACTGTGTGCTGTCTACATCACTGCTGTGTTGTGTCACTGTGTATGCTATCTACATCACTGCAGTGGTGTGTCACTGTGTATGCTATCTACATCACTGCTGTGGTGTGTCATTGTGTATGCTATCTACATCACTGCTGTGGTGTGTCACTGTGTATGCTATCTACATCACTGCTGTGCTTGTGTCACTGTGTATGCTATCTACATCACTGCTGTGGTGTGTCACTGTGTGTGCTATCTACATCACTGCTGTGGCGTGTCACTGTGTGCGCTATCTACATCACTGCTGTGGTATGTCACTCTGTGTGTTATCTACATCACTGCTGTGGTGTGTCACTGTATCTGCTATCTACATCACTGCTGTGGCGTGTCGCTGTGTGCTATCTACATCACTACTGTGGTGTGTCAATGTGTGTGCTATCTACATCAATGCTATGGTGTGTCACTTTGTGCTATCTACATCACTGCTGTGGTGTGTCACTGTGTGCTATCTACATCACTGCTGTGGTGTATCACTGTTTGTGCTATCTACATCACTGCTGTGGTGTGTCATTGTGTGTGCTATCTACATCACTGCTGTGGTGTGTCACTGTGTGTGCTATCTACATCACTGCTGTGGTGTGTCACTGTGTGCTATCTACATCACTGCTGTACATGTGTCACTGTGTGTGCTATCTACATCACTGCTGTGGTGTGTCACTGTGTGCTATCTACATCACTGCTGTGGTGTGTCACTTTTCACTATCTACATCACTGCTGTGGTGTGTCACTGTGTGCTATCTACATCACTGCTGTGGTGTGTCACTTTTCACTATCTACATCACTGCTGTGGTGTGTCACTTTTCACTATCTACATCACTGCTGTGGTGTGTCACTGTGTGCTATCTACATCACTGCTGTGCATGTGTCACTGTGTGCTATCTACATCACTGCTGTGGTGTGTCATTGTGTGTGCTATATACATCACTGCTGTGGTATGTCACTGTGTGCTATCTACATCACTGCTGTGGTGTGTCACTGTGTGTGCTATCTACATCACTGCTGTGGTGTGTCACTGTGTGTGCTATCTACATCACTGCTGTGGTGTGTCACTGTGTGTGCTATCTACATCACTGCTGTGGTGTGTCACTGTGTGCTATCTACATCACTGCTGTGGTGTGTCACGGTGTGTGCTATCTAAATCACTGCTGTGGTGTGTCACTGTATGCTATCTACATCACTGCTGTGGTGTGTCACTGTGTATGCTATCTACATCACTGCTGTGCATGTGTCACTGTGTGCTATCTACATCACTGCTGTGGTGTGTCAATCTACATCACTGCTGTGGTTCTACATCACTGCTGTGGTGTGTCAATCTACATCACTGCTGTGGTTCTACATCACTGCTGTGGTGTGTCAATCTACATCACTGCTGTGGTGTGTCACTGTGTGTGCTATCTACATCACTGCTGTGGTGTGTCACGGTGTGCTATCTACATCACTGCTGTGCTTGTGTCACTGTGTGTGCTATCAAATACGGTGCTCCTCCCTACCACTGGGCATTGAGAAAATGAGTGGAGTATGGGGAATTTTCAATAACTGACCTTATGAAAGCTATCACAACTTCAGAAAGGAGACTGACTGTGGGATGGGGCGGTTGGCAGTGTAATCAACCTTAAAATGTTAATAATAATGAAAAGAGGAATAAAGAACTTACCTCATCAAAGATATCACAGACTCTGTAAGGGGGCCCTCTCTCCGCCACAAAGGCACTGAAGCCCATGCCTTCAAACACCCTCATCACAAACTGGTCCTCCACCATCCCCCGCTGGCCCAGGAAGTCTGCCTGAAATACAGACAACACTCACCTGAAATGGACACAACACATACATGGAATACACACAACACTCACTTGAAATACATACAACAATTACCTGAAAAACAACACTCACCCAAATGCATATAAAACACACCTGAAATGCATGCAACACATACATGAAATGCACACAACACTCACCTGGTATACAACACTCACCTGAAATGCATACAATATACTCCTGAAATGCACACAACACACACCTGAAATGCACACAACACACCTGCTAAACATGGACACTATAACTTCCATGCTTAGCAAAAGAAGTTCCTGTTTGAACAAAAAATGATAATAATGACTGCTCTTGTTGTTGTGTCAGAATATCAGATCAAAGTGCTAAGTTTACAGAATAAAAAAAAATATAAATATAACAGTAAATGCAGTTTGCATATAATTTGGCTTCTTTTATTATTTTTTATGCCCATCCCAGAGGTGCAATATTGTTTTAAACAAGATGACTGGAAAGAACTGAATTTTTCCTATTTTTATGCCTAATTTGGTGTTAACTGACAAAGTATTTGCAGAGAAAATGGCAACGTTAAAGTTTACCACGGACACATAGACACACAGACACAGACACACACAACCAAACACCGGATTAAAACATAGACTCACTTTGTTTACACAAGTGAGTCAAAAATTCCTCTACTGAAAAATCACTCAATTTTCGAAGACAAATTCTATTAAATGGAATAAACCACATCATGACATATATGACAAGAAAGCTTAATTTTTGCTCTTTAAAATTAGACAAGATGTTTATAAACAGTGTTGCTTAGTCCACATCTATATATGGTCACCATGACAATACAGTGAGGTTTATAAACAATGCTACCAGTCTACAGTGAGGTTTATTGACATTAAAGTAAAGTTTATATACACTGCTGCCAGTCAACACACCATATATCATCCATCATCATCATCATCATTAGGACCACCCCTGTGGCGTGAGAGTGGTGGGTCTGACCTTGTGGAAGGTGATGAATGGTTCAGGGTGGATACGGATCAGGGCTAGACTGGACCTGTATCCGGTGAACAGCTCCGCAAACATCCGGATGAACACTGCACGTATTTCCTTGTCCTGAAGGTCAGAATGGATTTCAGTAGTCTTTGCCTTACAGGTATTCCTCTGCGTAAGGTCAAAATCAGACATTTCCTTTTCCAGTACACACACACACACACACACACACACAAACACAAACACTCACTCACACATGCACACAGCACAGTCTTGCCCTCAAAAACACAAAAAAGCACAAAAGGACAGAAAGACAGACACAGAAAGAACAGAAGGGAAGACTGACAGGCAACAGGCCCGAAGAGAGGGGACACAGAAAGAACAGAAGGGAAGACTGACAGGCAACAGGCCTGAAGAGAGGGGACACAGAAAGAACAGAAGGGAAGACTGACAGGCAACAGGTCTGAAGAGACGGGAGACAGAAAGAACAGAAGGGAAGACTGACAGGCAACAGGCCTGAAGAGAGGGGACACAGAAAGAACAGAAGGGAAGACTGACAGGCAACAGGCCTGAAGAGAGGGGACACAGAAAGAACAGAAGGGAAGACTGACAGGCAACAGGCCTGAAGAGAGGGGACACAGAAAGAACAGAAGGGAAGACTGACAGGCAACAGGCCCGAAGAGACGGGACACAGACACTGAGTGAAATGAAACAGGGAAAGGGAAACCACACCAACAAAAAATCCTCATGCACAATGATGTAGAGGGTGTCAGTTTTGGCATATCTATGTACTTTCTAAAAAGGTATCATGGTGAAAAGGAAAAGTGAACAACAAAAAACAAACAACAAAACTCCAAACAATTCTGTGGTGGTGGTTCGTCTGTTGGGATCGACGAGGACCATCTAGTCATCGTGGGGGTGGGTGGGTTGGGCTCTGTGGGTGCGCAGATGACTGGTCAGGCCAATTCGCACCCAGAAGGTTCTGATGCAGTGTGGACAGGGGATGGTGGTGGCTGTCAGGGACTTGCTGGCACTGCTTTTCCTGGCCTGTCTGCGTTGCTCTGCTGCAGCGATTCTGTTGGCCTCACAGGATTTGGCGCCTTTGTGGACAGCTGAACGCCACTTTGGTCTGTCCATTGCATTCAGCTCCTATGTGTTGTGGCTGATGTTGAAGGCCTTCAGAGAAGCTTTCAGAGTGTCTTTGAAGCGCTTCTTTTGGCCTCCATGGGAGCACTTGCCATGTTGGAGTTCGCCGTACAGCAGTTTCTTGGGGAGCCGGTGGTCTGGCATGCGAACTACATGGCCTGCCCAGCGCAGCTGGGCCTGCATCAAGATGGTGTAGATGCTGGGCAAGTTTGCACGAGTGAGCACCTCTGTGTCAGGGATCTTCTCTTGCCACTTTATGCCGAGAAATTTTCTGAGGCTGGTGGTGTGGAAGTGGTTCAGCTTTTTGGCGTGGCGTTTGTAGACCGTCCATGATTCACATCCATAGAGCAGTGTGGTGAGAACTATGGCCTTGTGTACTTTGAGCTTCGTCTCCAGGGTGATGCCTCTCCTGTTCCAAATGTTCTTATGGAGTCTGCCGAAGGCAGCACTGGCTTTGGCGAGTCTGGCATTCACCTCATCGTCGATGACAACTGTGCGAGAGAGTGTACTGCCCAGGTATGTGAACTTCTCCACCGCGTTCAGTCATTGCCCGTTGATGAAGATGTTTGGTTCAACGTAAGGCTTTCCTGGAGCTGGCTGGTGCATCACCTCAGTCTTCTTTGTGCTGATTGTGAGGCCAAAGTTGTCACAGGCAGCAGAGAACTTGTCAACACTGTGTTGCATGTCAGCTTCGGAGGCAGCGTTGAGAGCGCAGTCATCAGCAAACAGGAAGTCGTTGACGGTGTCTGTCCTCACCTTGGTTTTTGCTTGAAGCCTCCTGAGGTTGAAGAGTGAGCCATCTGTGCGGTACCTGATGCCAATGCCTACGTCAGAGTCTCTGAAGGCATCTGTCAGCATGGCTGAAAACATGAGACTGAACAGGGTGGGGGCAAGAACACACCCTTGCTTGACTCCGTTGAAGACAGGGAATGGTTCTGAAATCTCTCCGTTGTCTTGGGCTCAAGCCAGCATCCCATCATGTAGTTGCCGTATGATGGTGATGAACTTTCTGGGACATCCGTACTTCGCCATGATTCTCCAAAGGCCATCTCTGCTAACAGTATCGAAGGCCTTGGTCAGATCGACATAGGTGGAGTAAAGGTCGGCGTTCTGTTCCTGACACTTCTCCTGGAGCTGCCTGGCAGCAAACACCATGTCGATAGTCCCGCGTTCTTTCCGGAAGCCACACTGGCTCTCTGGTAGGAGACCTTGCTCAAGGTGCACTATGAGACAGTTGAGTAGCACTCTGGCCAGAGTCTTGCCTGCGACAGACAGCAGGGATATTCCACGATGGTTGTCACAGGCCTGACGGTTTCCTTTGTGCTTGTACAGGTGTATGATGGAAGCGTCTCTGAAGTCCTGTGGAACTGCCTCATGCTGCCAGATGAGCTGGAACAGCTGATGAAGCTTCTCAGTCAGCGCCATACCACCTTCTTTGTAGACTTCAGCTGGAATGGAGTCTGAGCCAGGGGCTTTGCCACTGGATAGCAGACGGATAGCTTTCTGGGTCTCCTCCAAAGTTGGAATGGCATCCAACGACTCACTGACTGGCACCTGGGGGAGTCGGTCGATGGCTTCATCATTGATGGTGGAAGGGCGGTTCAGTACGCTGTCAAAGTGTTCAGCCCATCTCTCAAGGATCCCGTTCTTGTCAGTGATCAGGGTAGAACCATCAGCACTGAGGAGTGGAGTAGATCTGGAGGTGGTGGGACCGTAGACTTTTTTCAGACCGTTATAGAAGTTCTTCATGTCGTTCCTGTCTGCAAAGCCCTGGATCTCATCAGCTTTGTTGCTCAACCAGGAATCCTGCATCTGCCACAGCTTCAGCTGGATGGTGCTGTGTGCGCTCTTCAGTATGTCTTTCTTTGACAGTGACTTGGGATCTTCAATGTGGGCTCTGTAGGCTTGGCGTTTGTCTTCTAGCAGCTGCTTGATCTCAGTGCAGTTCTTATCAAACCAGTCTTTGCGCTTCCTGACAGAAGGCCCCAGGCACTCCATGGCAGTGTTGTACACCGTCTCATGCAGTGCGCCCCATGCTGCCTCCACATTCTGGTTGTCCAGCACGGTGGACTCAAGGTGTTCCTCCAGGGTGTCAGCAAAGGGAAGACTGACAGGCAACAGGCCCAAAGAGACAGGACACAGACACTGAGTGAAGTGAAACAGGGAAAGGGAAACCACACCAACAAAAAATCCTCATGCACAATGATGCAGAGGGTGTCAGTTTTGGCATATCTATGTACTTTCTAAGGAATCATGGTGAAAAGGAAAAGTGAACAACAAAAAAACAAACAACAAAACTCCAAACAATTTTGTACCTCTACCATGAAATCTTAAGATTATCTGACAAATACTACACAAAATGGATAAAAGTCATTCTCCTTATCCCTAAAATCTTTAGAATGTACACCACACAATTTACTGGTCCCCTCAAAAAAGGGTCACTGTCCTCCAGCTGAACACAGCACTGTCAGTGTTAGTGTCAGTGTCTGTGCCAGTGCCTGTGTCTATGTCAATATGAATGTTAGTGTCTGTGCCTATATCAGTGTCTGTTTCAGTGTCTATGCCAGTGTCTGTATCAGAGCATGTGTTTAGTCTATGTTAGTGTCTATGTTACTGTCTATGTCAGTGTCTGTCCATGTGATTGTCTATGTTACTATGTCAGTGTCTGCATCTTTGTCCATATCAGTGTCTGTGTCAGTGTCCACTCACTCTCTGAATGGGCGCAGACACTTTGCGGGGTGATGGAGGAAAGGCATAGTCAGCAGACAACAGGTCAGGTAACAAAATCTGGGAAACAGTAAACCATTATAAGCAATCAATCAATTCATCATTTCACCAGTCAAGTGACCAACCAAACAAGTAACTAATCAGGCATTCAATCAACTGAGCAACATTGATCAATAAAGCTGTATGCAGTTTACTGGCATTATTTTCTGATTTATAAAAGAAACAAGATGGTGCACTCCACATACTGGTGTATCTTAAAATGAAATGGGCAATGGATTGCTTTGGCACAATTCTTTTTTTTTCCTTTTTTTTTTTTAAACTTGGCATTGCATTTAATGTTTTGTTTGATTAAACATGAAGGTCTCACAGCCTTTTATGGCCATCAGGGCAGTGATTTCAGTTCCACCGTGTCTTGCGCTTGGCACAGGAAGGTGGGGCACCATCCCCTGTTTTAACCTTCCCCATTCAGAGTCAGCTGCCATTTCACACCTGGGTGGAGTGAGGAAAATCAGAGTGAAGTGAACACTGGATCAAATGTCCAACTCCCAAACACTTTTGCCAAGTGCCTCTTATTTTGCAGACTGAGTATAACTCCTTTAAATGGAAGATGCCATATGAAAATGTCACCCTCATCATAAGCAGGAGCTTGATATTTGTCTGAATGTGGATTCACACAGCCTGCAGTGGTGGCAGAAGCAGAAGTAACACTTGTACTAGTAGAAGAAGTTGTTATTTGTCACATGATGGTGGGTGTGTTCCGAATGTGGCACACTTTTCTTCTTATTTTATTTCGTTTATTTGCCTTCTGTGTACCTTTCATTTTATTGTATCTTAATCCATCTACTTATTTGTTCATTTTGCTAAATTGTGTTATTTCATGTTAAGTTAATGAATAACACAAATATGGGGGTGGGTTCTCAAGGCCTGACTAGCATGCCAGGTTTATGCTTAATCATCTCCTTTTTTCCCTTTTTTCCTCATCCCTGTTTTATTTCAATTTTTTCAATGCAGATGTGGTGGGGTGTAATATAAATCAGTCTGCATGTTGTGACACCTCCTTGAAAGTGAAACTGAAACTGTGTTTGTTGGTGAAGTGACAGGATGGTGTGTGTGTTGATGAGGGTGGTGGGAGGCATGCTGCAGGCACTTGCCATGTTGAGACATTTCTTGGTGCGTGACAGGATGGGTTCTGATATGAGGGGCACCGTCACACACTCTGGTATCCGGATGTCTCCCCCATCAAGATCCACCAGTATCACATCCAACTGAAACAAACATGTACACTAACCATAACATCAACCACTATTACATGTACACTGACATAACATCAACCACTATCACACATACACTGACCATAACATAAACCACTATCACACATACACTGACCATAACATAGACCACTATCACACATACACTGACCATAACATCAACCACTTTTACACGTACATTGACCATAACATCAACCTCTTTCATTTGTACAATGACCATAACATCAACCACTTTCATACGTACATTGACCATAACATCAACCACTTTCACAAGTACTGTCAATAACATCAACCATTATCACCATCCAAATGAAACAGACATACAGTAACCATTAGATTCCAACTGAAGCTGAATACAATCACATCTATATTGACCACAGTATCAAGTGGCATCATATCCAACTGAAACAAACATTTACATGAACAACATGTCAACAAGTATCATACACACTGAAATACAGCTGCATTCACACTAAAAAGACAGCATTTATCAAATGACTGATGCTCATAGCCTAGCTGACTATGTTGCCCACATCATGGCAGCTCAAGACAGCATGTGTTGACATCACCATACACTGTCATCCCACAACACACTCACCAACCATCAACATCACATAGATGGCTTGTTGCATGGCATGCTGCCAGGCCAGACACAAACAAACAAAAACATCAATGTGATGGCCCAGTGACAATGACAAAACAAAAGGAAGGACAACAAACAAGAATCTGTCTGCCACAGAGAAAGAAGAGGACTGTAAACCATACAAAGATCAAGAATGCATGCACAGCAGGCAATAAGATTAATTAACACAGATGAGACAATAAATCAGTAACCCATATTCAGCACTGCAACATGCATTTATCATGCATTTATGAACCCATGGCAACAAAACAGCTGTCCCTGGCTAAACTCTGTATAAAACTCCACTTTAATAGTAGAACCAATACACTTGCAGACAGAGAAAAGAGAAAAGGGTAGTGCTGCACAGTGGCAATGTGCTCTTCCTGTGGAGAGCATCTCCCATTTTCCACAGAGAAATCTGTTAAGACGAAAAGTCATACAATACAATACAATACAATACAATACATACCAATGTCCAAGTAACAGCCCTGTCTATTGCTCCCTCCTCAACAACACTCACCAGATCCATCACTTGGTCCTTGAGAGACGCGTGCACTCCAGCGATGAAGGGGGTGGGGGTAGTGAGCACCTCCAGCAGGGAGACAGGTAAAATAGGGATGTACACATAGCTGTCAGACACACCACACACCATGTCATCCACAATATGCTGCTCTTCACACACACTGCTGTCAAACACACCACACATCATGTCATCCACAACACACAGCTCTATATACATGCAGCTGTCAAACACACCTCACACCATGTCATCCAAAACACACTGCTCTTCACACACACAGCAGTCAGACACACATCACACCATGTCATCCAAAACACACTGTTCTTCACACACACAGCTGTCAGACACACATCACACCATGTCATCCAAAACACACTGTTCTTCACACACACAGCTGTCAGACACACATCACACCATGTCATCCAAAACACACTGTTCTTCACACACACAGCTGTCAGACACACATCACACCATGTCATCCAAAACACACTGTTCTTCACACACACAGCTGTCAGACACACATCACACCATGTCATCCAAAACACACTGTTCTTCACACACACAGCTGTCAGACACACATCACACCATGTCATCCAAAACACACTGTTCTTCACACACACAGCTGTCAGACACACATCACACCATGTCATCCAAAACACACTGTTCTTCACACACACAGCTGTCAGACACACATCACACCATGTCATCCAAAACACACTGTTCTTCACACACACAGCTGTCAGACACACATCACACCATGTCATCCAAAACACACTGCTCTTCACACACACAGCTGTCAAACACACATCACACCATGTCATCCAAAACACACTGCTCTTCACACACACAGCTGTCAGACACACCACACGCTATGTCATCCAAAACACACTGCTCTTCACACACACAGCTGTCAAACACACATCACACCATGTCATCCAAAACACACTGCTCTTCACACACACAGCTGTCAGACACACCACACACCATGTCATCCAAAACACACTGCTCTTCACACACACAGCTGTCAGACACACATCACACTGTGTCATCCAAAACACACTGTTCTTCACACACACAGCTGTCAGACACACATCACACCATGTCATCCAAAACACACTGCTCTTCACACACACAGCTGTCAGACACACATCACACTGTGTCATCCAAAACGCACTGCTCTTCACACACACAGCTGTCAGACACACCACACGCCATGTCATCCAAAACGCACTGTTCTTCACACACACAGCTGTCAGACACACCACACGCCATGTCATCCAAAATGCACTGCTCTTCACACACACAGCTGTCAGACACACCACACGCCATGTCATCCAAAACACACTGCTCTTCACACACACAGCTGTCAGACACACATCACACTGTGTCATCCAAAACGCACTGCTCTTCACACACACAGCTGTCAGACACACCACACGCCATGTCATCCAAAACACACTGCCCTTCATATACTGCAGGGATATGTACACAGTTGTAAGACACACCATGGGTAAAAAAAACAAACAACATAGCTGTAAGACACGTCATGTGGATATAAACACAGTCCTTCACACATCATGGGGGTACAGACACAGCTGTCTTTTACTATCAAATGAAAAAAGATAGCTGGAAACCTGTATTTCAGGGGGTAGTAGAGGGCAATGATGGCGCGACAGGCAGCAGTGAGGCGGCAGTAACTGTTGGAGTAAAAGAGAATCTTGTTGTCCGTCAGTGCCGCACAGAATACAAGGATGGCATTGTTGATACCTGCACAACAATGACAACAACAACACACACACACACACACACACACACACACACACACACACACACAGAGAACTACTTTCAGGAAAGATGTGAAGAAGAAAAAACATGATGCTCTCGTTTACCTGAAAAGGCTGTGTCAAGCTCTTGCACAATTCCACTCTGATTCACTGAAAAACATAGCAGCAAACTCTCGTTATGCTATCAGTTACCTGAAACAGGCAGTATCACACTTTGATTTTTCTGTATGAAACGTATTTCTCCCTCTCCCATACACTACTAAAATGTAAATACAGATGCTACTGTAATTGTCAAAATAAATAGAAAGAAACAGAAGCCCATGAATATATACAATAAACTAAAAATGTACCCAATATACATGTACACATTCAAATCCTTCCATGCATGTACATACACACAGACACACACTGCCCTTCTATACATATTTCTACTGGTGTTCCACACTCCCTCATTGTCCCCTACAGAGGGAGGGAAGCGTACTGACCCATCTGGTCGAAGAAGAGGGCCACAGAGTCATGGCTGACCGGCAGTGTGGAGCTGAGAGGAGGCTGCAGAGCCTGGCGGTCCCCTGCTCCTATTGAGAACCGAACCTGGGGGCCACCTGTGTCAACACACCAGAGCCTGTACAGTGCACAGCAGGCTGAGGAAGACAGGGAAGGGAGGAGGCATGGCAGGTAAGAGTGTGCAAGAGGTAAAGAAATAGGCACAGAAAGATGAAGACTTCACTGGTCACATTTGATCACAAAGATAAACAGACAGATTGATAGATAAATTGTGAAGAGCTGTGATAGGCAGACAGACAGACAGATAGAAAGCCTTGAAAACAGCAGCAGCCCACATCGAGGCCAGCCCCTACACCAGCCACAATGTTGTCTTCCTGACCGACGCCCTGTCCATCTTGCAGGCCCTTTGGTCCAACAGAGATCCAGAACTCAACGATCTGTCCTCCTCTCTCACCTCCCTCTGCACAAGTCACACAGTCACCCTGCAGTGGATTCCCTCCCACGGCAACGTGCTTGGCAACGAGACTGCTGACTCCCAGGCAAAGGAAGGCACTACAAAAGAGCAGAGGGACAAGTCTACCAACTACTCTGAATCCAGGACCATCTGCAGAACAATGGAAGCAGCAGCATCCATGCCACAACAGAGCAGACCCGTACTACCTGCTGACTCGTCGAGAGCAGGTAGCCATTTTCTGGATCAGGACAGGCCACAACCGCCTAAAACACCACCTATACACCAAAACTCCGTATTGGTGACACAGAGCAGTGCCCCTGCAGAACAGGCAGCCAGCCAACAGAACATCTGCTGCAGTCCTGCCCGCTCTGAGAGCGCTCTGAGAGAAAACATGGCCCAACCCAATCCCAGCATCCCGGAAGCTCTACGGAGGACTGGAGGACCTGCAACGTACTGCCGCCTTTGTCGAGGAGACGGGGGAATCCATCTGATAAATGACAAACGAGACAAAAACCAGTCACATTTGATCACAAAGATAAACAGACAGATTGATAGATAAATTGTGAAGAGCTGTGATAGACAGACAGACAGACAGATAGATAGAGAGATAGATATAAGATAGACATATATACAGACAAGACAAGCAGATATATAGATAGACAGACAGATAGACAGACAGGCAGATAGATATACATAATACAGACAGACAGATCGATAGATACATAGATAAATAAAAAGATTGACAGATATATCAGTTAGATAAACACTTGCATTGAATTATTGTTACACATCTCTATTGTTAAACACACACCAACACATATATCAGGGAAATTATCCACAGAAAAAAACAAACAAAAAACAACAACAACATATGAACAACAAAAAAAGTGGTTTTCTTATCAAAATGGAACACGAAATTTTGCTGACATGGGGCATAACTTCTGAAACATCTTGTCTCTCCATTGTGGTAATATGAACATGCTCACAGGCACGCGTACATACACACACACACACACATATTTCACAGACATATAGAGAACATACCAGGAGGGGGGACCTGTATACAGCCCAGAATGTTGCCCACCAGTGTCTCTATCTGCACTTGCATGTTCTCCATGTACACCGTGTAGATGATCCCAAGGCAGTTCTGTAGGAGGATAAACAAGTCGCCTTCCCTCTTATTCAAGCAAACAAACCCATTTAATTACACATACTTAACCGTGACCCAACTAGTGCAGACTCCGGCAGGGGTCTGACATTCCTGCCTGTGCAAACTACTATCCGCCTATGCGGAGAAAATGAAACTGCGGCCGATAACCTCCCGGAAGTAGGTAACCTCCCCTTTGTCCCACTGGCTAGCGCCCTCTTTTTCCGGCAGCCATTATGACTCCTGTCCTGTGCTCTCCATACGGCTAAGTTTTTTCGTATTTTCTGTCTGTCTGTCGATTCTCTGGCATTCTTGTTTTTTGTCAAATTTTGTCTCAAACCAGGTCACATAATTATATGGTTCGATTGGGATATCAGGCTAAAATTAAGGCGCGATTGCAATCGATTCGCAGACACTCTGGGCCCTCTATTTCTGGCCCTCTCAACAACGCCAACCCGACGCCTTCCCCACTTCCTTCGCTTCCTCCGGTCGACTCCAGACCTCCACTACCTCCTGCACCCTCTCCGGCGACTTCTAGGGGTACGTTACCCCATACTCAGGTCAGTGGTGCCATTGATGCTTTCCTTTTCAATTCGCGAACGAAGTCAACGCGATCCGCGTTTCTCGGCCCTGCCAGTCGGTAGGACACCCGAGTCGATCTGAATCTCCTCTATCACTTTTCCCATGTCAACAATGGAATGTGCCATAACCCCTTTCATTACACATACTGGGAATGTGCCATAACCCCTTTGGCAAACAACACCATACACTGGTTTTGGATCCGCACGCTAGACTGGGCCCTATGTGCGATGCGTCCGTGGCGGCGGCCGTGACAGTGGCTCACGCGCCCCCCACGCGGCATGCCTCTTCCGTCTCGGATCCTTTGGCGATCGAGGCGCTTAGGGATGCCCTCCCCAGGGGTAGGGAGGAAGGTGGACCACTAGGGGACACGCTTGCCTATGCGTGTGCACCCTCCCCTTGTCCGATTTTCCGATCCAAGGGAGACCACTCCTGCTTCGGCACCCTTGCCGGTGACCGCTGCAGTTACTTCCCTTTACCGGCATGGCTCCTCGCCAACAGTGCAGGTGCGTGCTCGGTCCCTTCAAGCTTTGTGGTGATGACCCCATCTGCCACACCGCCGGTTGCTGCTGTTTCCCATCCACTAATGGCGTCTCAGCAAGCTGCTCAACCAAACAACCAGCAACCCATTGGGAACTTGCTGCGGCAATTATGCACTGGTGCCACACCTAGCGCCTGCTCCACCCCTTGCGCACAGAGCAGATGCGTGCACAGCCCATTGAACTTCGGCAGTGCCAGTTTTTTATGCCCCACTGCATATCTCCACTGTTACCCAGACTAATATCGGCAATTCCACGTCGGAGTGCCTCTTGATAACTCAATCCTACCACTCAGCAGTGCTTGGGCCGATCTTGTCTGGTTACGGCGCCATCATGCCACATGTCCCCACCGTCTCGCGTCCGATGGCGACCGATTCGGGTCGGGATGCCCATGGCACTAAGGGACATTATTATTATCGGTTAAGGTGGCATTGAACCACGGACTCTCACACTCAGCATGACGCTCCTCCCTCTACAGTGAGGAAACGTCACACCGGGGGATATGTGCTCTGAAGACACCATCCTTTTCGCCGAATATCGGCGCCAAGGGAGGCAACTCCGCATTTGTAACCGACACAGCACGTCACTCCTGCCCCCCGTGCTGCCCACCAACGATGTTTCTTCGAATTCTCATTGGGTCCTCATGCCCATTCATGGACTTAACACAACTTTGCACAGCAACTGCACCTTTCTTGCGGTTTCTCAGGCTGTTGGCGACTGAACTTTGGGGTTCTTCATCCCCCCACACTTGCACACAGCCCTCTGAAGGCAACCAGTCCTATTACCATTCTCTTCTTGTGATACACAATAACAGGAAATAAATCACAATATTTCCCCTTCTGTCCTTTTGATTTTTATCACAATCAACAATCACCAATCACGAAATATATATATATATATATAAGAAAAAACAAACAAAAAACACACATTTTTATACATATATATATATATATATATGTATATATATACACACACATATACATATATATCTATGAGATATCTTGCTACATTTATTCACTTATAGAGGTATACTTATCCCTCAGAATAAACATGCGTGTGCGCTTATGGGATAGGTTCAGACAACTTTCTTATTAAACATGTACAATTATATTTCTATCTCTATTCATTGACATCTATTCATTGAGATTCCCTACATAGCAATATAGGCACACTTGCATTTGCGGCCTTCTGTGCACAATGCCATGAACTCTCTGCGCCTACATACTTGCACTTTATTCATATGTGTATGTACATCTCATATTTAGGTGCATAAACAGATTCCTTTCCATTACTGGTTATGCACACTTACCCATTTACTTGGCTATATCTGTGCACGCTACACGTATGCTTATACAGCCGCTTATTTCTTGTGTTTCGATCCCTTGTCATTGGCATATTTCTGACATCATAACTTGAGCTGATGGAAGTTTATAATCCCTTTGCACATGTATGTATTCTTTTCATAAATTCATTCCTACCTTGCTTTCGGAGGACGACTGCACTCACAGACAAAACTGCCTCATTCATGCCTGAATGTATGCTCCTTCACATTTTAGTAGTGGCTGGTCCTTAGGGACCCACACACCCCCTTCCCAGGGTTAAGAATGCCCTCTCTTGGCGCAAGGAGGGACAAGGCAACCCAACTCATTTGCCTACAACAATCAACCATAGGGCTGGAGATGCCCTAACTTGACACAAGGAGGGATGAGGCAGTCCACAACAATCACCCATAGGGCTGGAGATGCCCTAACTTGGCACAAGGAGGGATGAGGCAGTCCAACTTAGAGGTGCCACTCCGGACACACATGCCCTTCATTCCTCCCCAGTTTGTAAGGCATCCCTTCTTCCCCCCCTTGCCTACAACAACCCTTGGTGTGCACCACTGTGGTTGTGACAACAGCTCCACACGGGCCCTACATCCTAGCCAGCCTTCCCATGAAGGGGTGCCAATCTTCGATTCCCAAATTTCAGCGGACCCAAAAACTGCCCACTGGGCAGGAGACAATCACCCTAAGTCCATCTCTTCCACTCCTCACTAGTAGCAGAAGGCCTGGGTCATAATTGTTTTCCTCTACATTTGGGAGAAAGGCATATTGACGAGGACGGATGCGTCTCACAAAGCACAACGAACCGTCCATTAGCCACAGGGGTGTACCTTACTGCCCACTCATACCAGCACGGCAGATGCCGCATTCAAGCACATCAGTTCGCCCCATCACCTTGCTTGAACAGAGATCCAGCATCAACGTCTCAAACAATTGGCGTTTGAAAGCACTTTCTGCACTTGGTCTTCCCTGCCCGATCCTTCAGCCTCAACACACAACCACTGCTGTGGTTACAGATGGGCATTCCTTCTCAAGCACTGTCTTTCCAATGAGACACTTCCAGGGGTTTCTAGCCTAGGCAGGCTATCCCATCATGGAGCCCCAGCCTTCAGTCAAGGGCCTGTCAGAGGATGACTTTGTTGTCACTTCGGAAGCAAGCACCATGTCTTTCAGACACATGGTTGCACCACAAGACCCCGTCAACTCTTTCCGGCTCCCTTACATTGCAACATAACCTGCATGGTGGACACCTTCATCCCTCAAGCACACAGCATCTGTTTCCTGATTTACCCATGCTGATTGGTGTCCTCCTAGGAACAATATATGATAATCAGTCGTGTACGACAGTCACCATCAGAACAGCAGAGGAGGCAACTGCTGTCCCAACTATTTGGGCTGGAATTTGATTATACAATTTCCAGTAGAGAGTGTTTTGCCTAAGTTGCATCCCCGGTCCCTCGATTAAGAGGGCCTTAGGACGGATCAAAATGGCTAGTTAGGCCCAAGGCTATAGCACTAAGTCCCAGTGCAATTTGACTTCTAGTCTGAGAGACATAGTCATTCATGAAAGACCAAGCTGCAAATGATTTCCCTTTGCAATTAAGAAACCACTGATAATACAGCTCTCACTTTGCAGTTGGCCATACTGAAAACGTATGTCAGATCAGTGCTTTGATGTAAATAGCCAGTACAACACATCTTGAGCCACTTACCTCCCTGCCCCGCCCCGCTCCATCCCAGACTCACTGCGCACCACACACAGCCAGAGGCCTGTCATGGATCTGGTCCCCTTTCTCACTAAAGAACCTCCAGCAAAAAATTTTCCCCATGGAAACCCTCTTCCATTTGGTATTCCACCACAGAATGAGACTGAGTGACCTGTGGGCACATGAAATGCACTTCCACAGCCTGATCCAACCCAGCCATTGACTGCTGACAACTTTCTGCAGGTTACTCCAACATGCCACACTCAGGTAGAGAAGCCACCAAACCTTCCGAATGCCCCTTCGTGATGGTACCTACCTGGGCAATTACACAACCCTGTCCCAGAGACACCAGGGACATCAAGTCTTTTGTTGCCAAATGTCTGCCATTCTGTGCATAGGCAACATACCAGTGCTGTCATTTTTTGGCAACGACAAAAAAGTGGTGGGGGGGCGCCCATTGCCTGTCAGCTCGCATGAAGGAGCTCTACAGATCTGGCTGTCATGCCTAAGGCAAGCCCAACATGGTGACCTACCTGTCTTGTGCCACAGTTCCCTTCAAAAACAAAAATCACTTCCACTATCGGCCCACATCCGATGTGGAATCATCAGATCAAACCACATGTGCACTGCTTGCATTGACGCTCAACCTCACTCAAATGAGACAACCCTATGAGGGTACGTGTTTCCTTCCCTTCCTTTGATTCGAAGGACTCTCAGTAAAGTGTCGATTCAACCCACCGACCCGATTTTCTTTGCCTTACATTTATCAGCACAGCTGTGGTCCACAGACCTCCCCCACAATACAGCTGTGGGCCTCAGTCTTCTTTGCCCGCACCAATATCCTTAGGTGGCACAGTACACTGTACTTTCGCCGAATTCTACTTGAGGGACATCTATTGCTTTAGGGATGATGGCTCATCGACTTCTACCAGAGAGACGTCGCACGCCTTCCGGATGATGGCTTAAGAGGCATCGCTTCTGTGGTAGTTGCACAACAGGCCATCACAGCACACAGACAGTAGAACAGGCGAGCCCTCCACCTTGTCGCGCTATTCTGCACTAGTTGGGTCACGGTTAAGTATGTGTAATTAAAAGGAAATTTTCTATCTAAAATTACGTTTAAATAACATACTTACCGTGACCCAAATTTAAGACCCTCCCGGCCTCCCCGCTTCCTGTTCTCCCTGCTCGCTGCGCTGGTGATGGCATATTGCCGTCAAAAGAGGGCGCTAGCCAGCGGGACAAAGGGGAGGTTACCTATCTCTGGGAGGTTATCGGCCGTAGTTTCATTTTCTCCGCATAGGCGGATAGTAGTTTGCACAGGCAGGAATTTCAGACCCCTGCCGGAGTCTGCACTAGTTGGGTCACAGTAAGTATGTTATTTAAACGTAATTTTAGATAGAAAATTTCCTTTATGATAAATAGAATTGTGCAATCAACAACCATCTACCTGAAGATCTAGTCATCAGCCCCATCCACATGTAATATGCGGCTTCTGTTCAAATGTGTGTGTGTGTGTGTGTGTGTGAGAGAGAGAGAGAGAGAGAGAGAGAGAGAGTGTGTGCTTGTGTGTGTGTGTGTGTGTGTGTGTGTGTGCGTGTGCGTGTACATGTGTGAGTATGGGCAAGTTTTTATACTGATATGCACTTGTATGTATCCTAATTTCTACTGTATCTGTGTTTGTGTATGATTTTCGATTTATGTTCATATCTTGTTATGTACTATCCCCCCAATATTCCTTGTGACCCCAGTACACTTGGTAATAAAGACATATTCTATTCACAACAATGAATCTAAGACACTGACCTGTCTGACCAACACAGTTAATGAGTTATATAAATTACAAGCTGTTATTTGCTAATAACCTGCAATGTAAAAATAGGTTCACCTCATAAAAACAAAACAAACAAACAAAAATAGCAAAAACACAAAGCCAAGTATGCTGGACATAAGCTTGCTCAATTATCTGACGTTCACACACACAAGCACACCAAAACACGAGCATACATGTATACACACATACACATACTTTCAACATTTCCCAAAAAGGAACAGGAGAATGATGTGGTTTTGCAGCTAACTCTTTCATGTTAATATCAGATTCTTTTAACAGATTTGAAATGTAAGTTGCAACTGTTTCTTGTGATGAAATGGCTTTAGCTCTTTTAGGAAAATCAATGTCTGATTTTACTGTCAGTTCATCAGCAATGAATTTTTTTGTCACTGAAGTGTACCTCACAGCGAATTTTGCTGTTGCTAACTCACGATGTTCATTTAAGGGGAGAATTCCGGCTGTTTTTTATGTTTCCTGATTGGATTCATGAGAGGGCACTCCGAGGGCAATTTTGATAGCCTTACAGTCTACACTTTGAATCTTTTGTAATAGATATTTAGGTGCACTGAAAAATATTTCTTGTGCATAGGTTATCTTAGATCTTACAAGGGCCATGGCAAGATGAATCAATGTTTTTGTATCCATTCCCCAGGGTAAGCGGCTTATAATTTTCATAAAATTGATACTTTTCCTTGCCTTTGTTAAGATGTAATCAAAGTGAATGTTCCATGTCAGCTCTGAAGTAAGATGAACGCCTAAAAACTTCACTACCTGTTTATAATCAATGACGTCACCAAGTAATTTAAAAATGGGTGTGCTAGATGGGTTACCACCTGAATTAAACAACATCATACATGTTTTTTCAGTCGACAAAGCTAGACCATTTTCAAACATATAGTTACCAATGTTATCAAGATCAGACTGATACAAACGATTGATTTTGATATCACTTATTCTGAAACAAAAAAGGAAGAAAACATCAATATCACAACAAGTACTGCCAGAATTCATATAACAGAAAAATATCAGAATCATCTCCATATATTTACAGATGGATCGTTCTTGATGACAAAAACGCTGGTGCGGCTTTCTATATTCCTGCCTTTAAAGTTGAAAAATCTGACTTTATTGGAAAACACCTTTCCATATTCACAGCTGAGCTAATTGCTATTATACAAGCTCTGAACTACTTAGTGAGCCATCAAATAGTTTTCTCAAAAATAGCATTCTTTGTTGATTCCAAATCAGTACTTTATGCTCTAGAATTATTCAAACCTTGAAACAAGACTTGACTTAGTTATTGAGGCAAATCATTTGGTACATTGTTTAAGGATTAAAGGGACTGAGGTCAGTTTTTGTTGGGTGCCTTCTCATGTGGGCATTCTTGGCAATGAAACTGTTGATAAAGCAGCTAAAAGAGGAGCACAAGATTAAGAAAAATCGACAAAAATACATGTCCGTCTCTCCGTAAAAGAGGCATACACTTTGTTAGAAAAATCAGCATGGGGTCGATTTCATAACTGATGGAAGTTAAAGTTTTTAAACCATAAAGGAACATTATTCCCCGAGAATATTATTAAAGAAAAGATACTGAATCCATCAGCTTGCTATACAAGATTAATAACCTCTACTTTCTTCCGTATAAAACTTGATGCGCTGAAGATAAAGTATAGTAAAAATGTTACATGCATCTGTGGTAAGCAGTTCAGCTCGCATCATTGTTTGTTTCACTGCCAGCAGTTACGTACCTTCTTGCCCAAGTATTTCAAAGAGAATAATGATTCTGCAGATGATTTTTGTAAAGTTATTTCTGACGAGGTTCTTATGGTCGAACTTTCACAGGCATTAGTTCATAGCCCGATTTCTACATTCCTTTAATGCACTTCAGAATTGTGTTAATGGTTTCTGATTATTATGATTATTATTATTGAATTGTTACTGTTAAATGTAATTGCATGTTAGTTATACCACCTTCCCCCCCCCCCCCCCCCACCCCCCAACAGCTAATATCACTGATAGTGAAAAGACGCTAAACTAAAGAACGAACATACACATGCACGCACAAATGTGCATGTGTGTGAGCGTGCACACACACACACACACACACACATGTATACACACAAAGTAATACTTGCACAAATATAAGAACCAAAAAAAATATATATATATATATATAAACACACAAATACACACACACACAAATGTACAAACACCTACACACACACACCTATACACACACACATACACAATCACACATACACACACACAGAGTACTGACCCTGAAGGCCTCAAAGTAGTCCAGGCGGGAGACAAGGACCAGACTTTTGGGGGCATACATAAGGGAATGGTGAACAATGGTGGTGTCATGGTCATCAGCATCCACGTCATCTGGCTTGGATGGGGTCATGGCCACTGTCTCATGGAAGGTGAAGGTTGCGCAGTAATGGCGGTCAGCATCGATGTCTGTAAGAACAGCCACGTAGAATGCGGGCTGCTGCTGCTGGGTAGACAGGGCGTAGCCTGTGGGCTGGCAAAACTGTCACACACACACACAATGTGTGCATTAACCCACATCCACACACACACACACACACACACAGACACACACACACATCAACAACAGAAAAGTTGACAACCACCAAGGAAGCAAAAGTATGTTGCTTTCATGTGCTGTAATTCAGTCAGCATCATGTAAGTTAACTTTGTTAAGATGCTATTTTTGCTCTTTTTTTTCTGAGGGCAGGATATAAGAAAAAAAACACAAAAAAACATGCGAGCTTACTCTTTTACCCTCCATACAAATAATTTTGACTTGACTAGACTTGACAATGGGGGCGCTGTGGTGGAATCATTAAGATGTTGGACTTGAGATCCAGTATTAACCAGTGATCAGGGTCTGATGCCCCATTTCATCATAGTGTTATGTGCTTGGTAAAATGCTCTCTTCTCTAATTTTCCCACTCCACTGAAGTGTGACCAGGTCCTGTGGAAGGAGAGGACTGGGCCTCATAGTACTAATATTGATTAGCATCAGAATAAAAACAAGCAGTCAAACTTTCACCATAACTTGGCATAAAGTTTTCTTATAAATATATATAGAGAGAGAGAGACCATCACAGAAGCACACATAATGATTAAGATACAGACATGCTGACACAGACCCCCCCAGCCCCCCACCCCGTACTTACAAAGAGAGTAACAAAACACACGCACACGCACGCACACACGCACACGCGCACACACACACACACACACACACACACACACACACACAGGGGGCATACCAGCTCCAGCCCCATGGTGAAGGGGCAGTCCTCCCAGTCATTCTCAGGGAAGCGCTGGAGAATTTTCCCACTGCCGGTCCCATTCCCTGCAACAAAGCATCATCACCAACATCATAAGGTGGATCAAGGTTTTTCTCCTGTACTGCAGATCTGCTTCCTGCCTGTGTTGTAGACTTTCTCCGCAGCAGGGAGCTAGGGATCACAAACCTGACAGCACCGCACCATTGCTGCGGCAATAACCAAGCACTGTATCTCTCTCATGGAGCACCAAGTGGAAGTGAAGCACCTTAGGAAGTGTTATTTTGTCAGAGTTCAGTTTCATCCTAAATCAACCTTTTTTATTTGTTTGTTGTTGTTATAGACCTTGTTCGTTAGAAAAAAAATTAGAGTAGTTTGCCCTTGATTACGCCAGAAAGAGAATTTGTGGGGAGTCTCTAAAAGCGAAAGTTGCGAGTTCATCGATTGTACTTGTGTAAATGCTTCACAATGGGTCTGGGGAAAATGGGAGGAAAGAAGTACTGTGTGTGCTGTTCGAACTTCAAAGGAAAAAAGGTGACATCGCAACGAATACCAGCCACGAACTGACTGCAGAGAGCATGGCGAGCTTCATGAACTGAAAAGGACCGCACCCTCAGTAGCGATGATATTCCTTCACTTTTTATGAACAAGGTCTTCAAAACAAGCACGGTATGTGACATTTTGAATTGAATTGATATGTGTGTGTGTGTGTGTGTGTGTGTGTGTGTGTGTATGTGTGTGTGTGTGTGTGTGTGTGTGTGTTGTTTGTTGGTCACATTCTTAGCTGTGATATTTATTCAGCACAGATATATGCATCTCTGACACATCTATAGTACAAAACTGACTAGTGTACCCCTGAAACAAACACTACAAAGAATTTCCACTATACAACATTTGTCAGCACATACTTCTTTCAAGTGGAAATGCTTGCACATTTTCAGAAAGTGCTCTAACAATGATACTGAGACAGTGAGATCCTTGCTACTTCCACAGGCAATGTGAATGTTTACACACACACACACACATACAGAGAGAGAGAGAGAGAGAGAGAGAGAGAGACAATGACAATGACAAATTTTTTATTGGCAAATAGCGTTTTACAGCTCTAGTGCCAAGGGGGATTATTCAGCTTATTTTAGTAAAACGACGAAAAGAAAAAGTAAAACGAAAAATAAGGGGAAATAACAGGCAAATAAGTACATATTCATAAACACTCATACATTCACACCCACAACATTAATACAACATATTCCATATTACTCATGCATAATACAAAGTAATTAATTCGAACATATGACCATCCAACTTTGCAGCCGAGCCTCTTTTTGGTTATTTACCAATCTAAATTGAGTTATGGATCTTATATTTTATTCTGCATTATGTTTCTATCATGTTAAAACGATCGTTCGGTTAATCTTTTCCTTCGAATGTTGTATGCTTCTACAACATATTTGGCAAGTGAAAATAGGATGTATTCATTATTTGATGAAAGGATAGCTACTAGATCATGTCTTAATGCAAACGGATGTGTAAAGAATGTATAATCATTTCTAATAACATTGTATTCCTTACAATGGAAAACAAAATGATCCTCATTTTCTAAATCCTGATGACACAACTGACATACACTATCACTTTCACTATTTTGAATATATACCATACTCTATTTGTATTAAGCCCTAAGGTCCTGCATCGAAATCGAGAAAGGAGACACCGTTACCATTTATTTGTAATTATAGAAATGTATTTTTTTGAACGAAAAATACCAATTATATCTTGCATTTTCTTCCATGTCTGAATGCCAGTTTTACTTGTATATGTTGATAAGACGATCCTTAAATTCCGAAATAAATGCGACATCACTCCCTACTCCTTGGCTAATCCATACAATCCCAAACCCATTTTTGACTAGAACATTTTTTACATTGTCTATCCAGTTTTTCTTTCCTTCTTCATGCTGCTGTAGTAACATTTCATAAGCCTGCTTACACAGTCTTGTCGGCAGTAATTTAACAAGTTTTAACCAATACTTTATGCACTTAATTATTGTAGGAATTTTCAGTGGATATCTACCCGTTTCCCCATATGCTACTTGATTAGATGAATGAAGTGGTATTTCAAAAAACGTTTTATTGCATATGTATGAATGATTTCCATTTGTTTATTCTCGTAGATACCCCAAATTTCTGCTGCATATGTGAGCATCGGCTCTATCTGTGTGTTAAAGAGTTTCAGGTAAAGTGAAGGGTCAATAGACTTTAATTTTTGCATAGCTCTAATAATTTCAAAAAAACCCTTTTTCCCCTTCCTGCACATTTCGGTTCATGCTGTGTTCAAACTTAACTTTGTTGTGAAAATCAATCCTAGATATTTGTAGGTATTAGTCACTTTTACTTCCGTATTTCCATATCGCCATTTTTCCTGAACCGAAAGATGTCCACCTTTTCGAAATACAATTATATTTGTTTTGTCCAAATTAACAGTTAGACACAACCTGTCTGCTAAGTTCTTGTTTCAGAATGTTTAATTGATTTTGCAGTCCCACAACTGTGTCAGATAGAAGTATTATATCATCAGCAAAAAGCAATAAAAATAATTCAACAGCTCCTGAAATCATTTGTACTCCATGCTTTCCTTTTCTACACAATTCAACAGCTAATTCATTAATAAAGAATGAGAATAATTGTGGGCTAAGCAAACAACCCTGTTTAACGCCTCTTGGACAAGTGAAAAAATCAGTAGAGAAATTTTTATCCCTTACACAGACCAAAACTGTATCATATATTCCTCGAACCGCTCTATATAACTTTCCATTAACACCACTATTTCTAAAAAAACATTCCACAACATATTTCTATTTACCGAATCGAACGCTTTCTGAAAATCTACAAAAGCAACATAAAGTTTAGAGTTTCTACTTTGGTATTTTTGTACTATGGCATAAAGAGTAAAAATATGGTCAACCATACTATAGGCTGTCTTGAATCCAGCTTGCTCCTCAACAATTTTTGTCTCCCTTTGTGCCCACTTTGTAAGCCTTTTATTTAAGATATGGGTATAAACTTTTCCTATTACACTTGTCAAAGCTATCCCTCTATAATTATCGGGATTGTTATTATCTCCCTTCTTGTATATTGGCACAATGATAGATTTAGACCAGGCTGTTGGAAATTTCCCTGTATCAAAAAGTGAATTGAAAAGGTCTTGTAAAAAGTCAATAACTACCGCGTTCGCCTGTTTTAACATTTCGCTAACAATGATGTCAATGCCTGCACTTTTACCAGTTTTTAGATGTTTTATTCCTTCGCTGATTTCAGATTTTGTTATAGGATCGTTACATACAGGTTCATGTATATCTTTTTTTTTTCTTTTTCCCAGTCATCCTAAACATACATGCTGCCACTCCACACAATGCATTAACAAAAATATCAACACATTCATCAATATCATCCATCATAACTCCTTTCGCTTTCACTAAACGCTCTTTAAATTCACACAAATTAATCTCATCCTTGAAAATATGCGCACTTTCCTCAGACCATACAATTTTTTCTCACGCGTAACTTCATTCTCTCCCCTTTCACTCCTCTCACTCATCCAAGTCAACTCAACGGGAAAGTGCCATGAATGTAGCCTATCTGCAACACGTAAGTCACATCTGTTAAACAATTCTTCTGAAACAATGAAATAATCAATCACACTACACCCGTGTGACGACACATAAGTAAATTCACCATCATCATCTCCTTTGCAATTACCATTAACAATGACTAAATCAAACATAAAACAAAAGTTAAGGAGAAATGATCCAAACTTATTAATAATCTTATCTTTAGAAGAACGAAACTCAAACTCATTTTCTTCATCACTATCTAAATAAGGAGTATAAAAGGACAGTCCTGGTGATGAGAGAGAGAGAGAGAGAGAGAGAGAGAGAGAGAGAGAGAGAGCATAGTTATTGTTGCAAATTTAAACAACCCACTGGCTTGAGATTCTGCACATGCATAATGCAGTGAATAGATCTGACACATTTTGGGGGTTGTATGGAGTTTGACTGAAAATGTTTAACTAAAACAAATGTCATAACATTCAAGCTATAATTATATATTCTTCTCTTTTTTTTCTTTTTTCTTTTTTTTGTCACAGCTGTCAGATGTGCAAGTCCAAGAAGACATCACTGCTACTTTTCTGCATCAGCAGTGGAAACCAATGCTGCTGACAGTAAACTGATTAATTTTACAAAATTTAACAAATTTGGAAGTGAAAATATGTAATGATCTGACAGCTTTGCTTCCCCCTTTACACCAATCTGACACTGATGACACAGTGAAAGATGACTTATTAGGGCCTTGAAGACTGTTGTGTCAAAAAATTTAGAAGGGGAGTTACAGTAGTGGGTGTCAATTTGTAGTGTGTGTGTGTTAGTTGAGAGCGGATTGATTCAGGTGGATCACTGGTATTGACAAATTGTGTAAGACAGTCAGATTATTATCTGTGTATGAAGTTTTTTTTAAGCTTTCTTCTTGGGAATTGTGGAGTTTGAATGTTCCTGATTTTTTTTCATACTGATGTGAACAAATATTGCAACTGTTTATATACCATTTATATTCATCTGATATAATGTTGATTTATATCCAATATATACATCACTTGTATACAAGAGATAATTTGATTTCAACAGCCAAAGCTTATACCCACTGCTTGCTAATGATATTGATCATATGGTGCATTTAAATAAGACTTCAGAAACTGTAGCTGTGATTTTCCTTCTCTTTGAGGGAGAAAGGTGGGGGGGTGGGGGTGGGGAGGGGTGCAGTGTGGTTCAAACCAGTTAAGATTCACTGCAGAGTTTTGTTTTGTTTTGTTTCTTTCTGATCATGGAAAAAAATCAAAACTTTGTGAATGCAGACATTGCACTTCAATACAGATATACATCACACACACACACACACACACACACACATATGCACACATATGCACACACACACACATATGCACACATGCACAACATCTAAAACTAAATGGTGCTCACATCATAAATAACTCAAATTGTTTAGACAATTGTTCATTGTTTAGCATTTAGGTATGAATGAATGATACAAAAAAATAAAAGAAAATATCTAATCAAAGTGATTTTCTTCAAGTCTGTTTGTGTTTGACTCAGACCTGTTTACACTGCATTTTGTAAACAGTCCAAATTTGATTGTACAGATTTGACAACAAGCAATAAGCAAATGAAATATATATATATATGTGTGTGTGTGTGTGTGTGTGTGTGTGTGTGTGTGTGTGTGTGTGATTTTAAAAAAATACAGGAAATAAAAGATGAGAGGTGGGGCATGCAAATGTAAATAAATGCAAATATTTACACTAAGAATTTACAGCACTACCAGTTTCTAAAAAAATGGCATCAAAGAGAAATCTGGTATGTATGTGTTAATCCTTTGGCCAGTTGTTAGATACAATGAACTTACAGGTTTCCATAAAAGAAATACATATCCTAACCTGGTGAAAGTACAGACATATCCATTTTGGGTAAACAGGCCAGCTGATTGTACCAGACTGGTGTGTCTGAATGTCTGGGAGTCTTGAGAAGACTTATCAGTGCATGTCACTTGTAATGATGAATGAGTGAGCACTGTATGCACACATGCATGCATTCTACACCATAGATGAAATCATTGTTTACTTGCAGTTAATCATCAATGCAACTGTGATGAAACCCATGAATCAGTCTTGATGATGATTATCTTTAATCAAATTCCATGCACAGCTCCACCACTCTTCTCCCCACAGTTTCCATGCTAAACTGCACCACTCATTTCCCCACAGATTTCCATGCTCAACTCCAACACTCTACTCTCCACAATATGTATTAAAAAGTCATGTGATAGAAAAAGATCAAATTCATTGGAACAGCAATGGCCATTTTCTCAAGTCTGAAATCTGTTTTTAGAAGGTGCACGTGCACACGCACGCACACACACACACACACTCTCACTCACTCATACTATGTTGCAACAATATGAAATGCTAGAATGTTTATATATAGATTCTGAATGAATGGGTCACACACAGAAGCGATACTTTTTTCTTCAGTTCAGTTGTTAAAAATCTGCGGGAGGTTTATGTCGCTGTGACAGCAGAAATGTTTCTGACAGCAGAAACTGACTTGACTTCACCTTCTTGTTTCTGGTTCCGATACAACTGAAAATCTTTGCACGACGAACAAGTTCAACTTTCATGCTACTTATCAGTTATCCGTTCTTTTTTTTAAAATACTCTTTCGGTTCTTTAACTTTCATGGATTCAAGCGCACTTTCAGTTTCAGTGGACAGAGTCACCATGTTGCCTTATCCGGACGTCCCAAGGTGAAGGGGGTGAACTTTTCACTGACTTCTAGTTTCCTAACGAACAAGGTCTATAGAAACTTTTTACCTTCACTCTACAGTTCCAAGACTGAGCTGACTGCCAGTGAGAAGTCAGGAACAGATTGCAGATTGACCGATTTATTTTTTTTCTAGTGTTTGGCACTCAGGAAACATAATTCTGAGTGGGTTTTTCATGTTGGTTTTTTTTCCTTTTGAGAATGATGATAATGGAAGAGTCTAAGGAAGAGTAAGCAAGCCATGAAGCTGCCTGATAATCTGTTGCTGACAAGCATCAAAAGATGAGGACTCAATCTGTGTTCACCCTTCAACCTGCCACCTATGTTAGTAAACACCATCCTGGTGATAACTCAATACAATTTACAAGTTTCTCCTATCTGGGCAAACACTGCTGCACCTTCCACTTGGCCCCACAGGCCATGGACAACATGAAACAAAGTACACATGTGCATATATATAAACACATGTGTCAAGTGTCCATCTGTGCTGTAAACCTGTGAATGGTAAAGGAGCTGTAAGTGGACAAAGGGGGAAGTCTGTCAATTTATCACAGTGATGACAGC
This sequence comes from Babylonia areolata, assembly GCF_041734735.1. Taxonomy (NCBI): domain Eukaryota; kingdom Metazoa; phylum Mollusca; class Gastropoda; order Neogastropoda; family Buccinidae; genus Babylonia; species Babylonia areolata. Next base: position 10,382,128 of record NC_134902.1, on the reverse strand, counting down.
CATGCTTGCTCCCTGGATGCCAAAACAGGATTTAGCTCCCTTCAGTCAGGTGGTCCACAGTGTGTGTTACCTGATGCCTTGGGTCTGTCCTGACATGGTGTGCTGCCTCTGCCCTGGTCTTCTGTGTAACAGTCCCTTCAGAAGCCACAGGAATTATAAATATGTGTGTGTGTGTGTGTATGCGCGCACACGCGTGCATGTACGTGCGTATGTGCGTCAGTGTGTGCGTGTGTGTGTGTGTGTGAACACATGATTGCAAGCACTTGAATGGAATTTCCTGAAATCCAGCCAGTGTTGTGTAGCTGAAACAAGAACCACACACACTGCTGGACCAGTGTTGTGTGCTGAAGGACCACTACACCCCAGGCAGCATCCTGGACCACACAGGGTCTGTAGGAGGAGAGGGGAAGTGGGGTTTGTTTCCCTATTGCCAGATGCTTCACAGTGATGGGCAGACACCCTTCCACCAACACCCCTTTCTCCCTTCCTCTTTCAATTCAATCCCAATGTTTTCCTCTTTCTATTTCAAAAGAATTCTTGTCCTGTGCAGGGGTTTGTAACTGTTTTTCCCCGCATTGTTTGTCATGCTTTTTTATATTCTTTTCCCCTAAGGATGGTTGAACAAAAAAAAGCATATAACACTCTCTCTCTCTCTCTCTCTGTGATTACACTGAAGTGTTCAGACTGAACCCAATGATACAGTCTGGAACTCAACAGTGATGAGAATTCCTGCCCTTGCTTGAAATCCGGAACCAGCAATATATACAAGTGGTGCATGGGGAAGTGAGGCCATTTCCCTCTCCTCCCCTCCCTGCCTGCAGGATGAGGGCACTACCCACAAAAAGAGGTCTGCCTGTCTGCTAGCTGTCTGGGGCTGTGCATTCTTTCAGTGCCTTCATTATCTGGGCCATCAGCTACTGCTTATTTAGCAGGCTCCACAAGCCTCTTGTCAGCAACCACTTCACAACACCCTGCCTGCCTCTCCCCAACACCACCCTTCCTCTGTATATATATAGTAAACCTTCACTGCAATATCTCCTCTCTCTCTCTCTCTCTCTCTGGAAATATCAATATGCCTCTGACAATTCAGACCACTACCAGAAATAAAGTGCTGACTGTGGGAGTACTGTGTAAATTGATTAGGAGGAAAGAAAGTGAGGGTTGGGGGTGGAGTACTAGACAGGGTACAGTGAGGACAGTTAGTGTGGTGCACAAAACCACATGCTCACCAGCCTGTCAGTGTCACGCAGACACCAGTGAGGTCCATGCTCAGAACTGTCAAGAGACAGAGGCAACCAGTTGGTGGGGCTCTCTTTCAATCTTTCCACACTCCATTACACAGTACACTGATCACAGGGAGAAAAGTTGTGATGCATGCTGACAGGTGGGGGTGGGGAGCATACAACCCTCAGAATTCTCTCTCTCTCTCTCTCTCTCTCTCACTCTCTCTCTCTTTCTCACAGACGCACACACACACACTCTCTCTCTCTCTCTCTCTCACACACACACACACACACTCTCTCTCTCTCTTTCTCACAGACACACACACACACACACACTGATGTCACAAATGCACACACACACACACACACACACACACACACACACACAAACTCAGAAAGAGAGAGGGGGGAAGGGATAGGGGTCTAAAAAGCTCATCCAAATTATTAGTTTAAGGCTGACCCACATCTAAATCCTGGTTCCCATCTAGACAGCACCACAGCACTCCAGTCTCTGATGCACACAGACAGGGGCTCAGCTTCCACCTGTAAGGCATCCATCACCTGCCACAGGTCCTTCAGCCTCCATCTGTGTGTGTGTGTGTGTGTGTGTGTGTGTGTGTGTGTGTGTGTGTGTTTGTGCGTGCGTGCGTGCGTGCATGTGTGTGTGCATGCATATGTGTGTGTGTGTGTGTGTGCATGCATGTGTGTACGCACATGTGTGAGTGTGTGTACACATGCATGCTTGGATGAGTGTGTGTGTGTGTGTGTGTGTGTGTGAGTGCGCGTGCATGCGCATGCACGTAAACACAAGCTCCTAAAATGACAACACTGTGTACTGGAAATGAAAGCAGCATTCCCTTCATCATCAAATTAAGTCTCCAACATGGCAGCAAAAGCCATGGATATGCATCCAATATATATATCAGACATCCAAACGTATGTAACAAACTATTTGAATGAAGAGGGAGAAGAACAGCTTTAAAACTTCTTGCTCCCTACCACCTCCTCCTCCATTTCCCTCCCCTCTGCGCTGGGGAGCAGAGGGGAGTTCCCCATTCTGTGCTGTCACTCTTGATGTTGCAACAGTGCACACACCCAATAAAAAGCATATTGTTTAACTATATATGCAGTTCAAAAGCACACTTACCACACACACACACACACACACACACACACACACACACTTCAGTTCTTCACGTTATCAAATTTGTAAAAGAAACTGTCAGGTCTGAACTCATTACTGAAATCAGCCATTTAATTCACAAACTTTTACTATGACTAGAAAGAGGCTCTCTCATAACCATTTGTTGGATTCCTTCTCACTGCCGCTTTTACTATAATGAAAAAGTTGACATTTTGGCTAAAAAGGGAGCTACAAGTTCTATGAAGGTATTAGATTTAAATATTCCACTTTCATCACAGGAATGTTACACTACTGTAGAAGTTCAATGGTCAAAATTTCAGCTTGAAGAAAAAAAACACCATTCACTCAGAGTTACATAACTGAGAGAAAATGTATGGTTTCATGGGAAAACATTACCAAAAGATTTCCATGAGCGGCAAATTATTTCTTTGATCTGCAGATGAAAGATGAATTGTTTCAAGACAAAGCATGTCGGTAATGTTTCTTGCATCTGTGGTGCTCACATCCCCCACCTGAAATCATTTCCAGTGTTAACAATTTTCAGCAGTCCATTGCTGATGTACAATTTTTTCAAATCCTTATCAAATAGTTCAGTTTGTTCACTGTTATAGTTGTTAGCTTTTCATTACAAAGATGTTATATTTTTGTTGTTGTTGTTTTAACCAATTACTTTCAGTATCTAACACATGCACATACATGCACATGCACACACACACACACACACACACACACATGCATGCACACACGCACGTGTGTGTACACACACACACGCACACACACACACACACACATATACTTGCATACTCACATGCATATATACAGTCATTCTTTTCCCTCCCTCAATTGTTCCCCACCCTCGTCTGATATCACTTATAAAGTTATAGTGAACACTGAACACTGAACACTGAACACTTTAATGTCAATAGCTTTACAGCCCTAATGACATGGGGGTTCATAATACAAATAACAACATGCATCAATAGTAATAATATTGATGAAAACCAAAACCAAAACGAAATCAATCAATCTGTGCAACAAAGTGCAGTTCGACCATCCATTCAAAGTAATGGCATGTAGTGAGAAATAAAAACAAAAACATATATAAATGTATAACATAAATATTTTCCATATGAGAGTGACAACACAGATTTCACTTTTCACAATGAGCAACACCTGATACTATTTTATTATTGTTGAGTTTTTTTTCGTCGCATGTTATTCGCTTCTGCAATATATTTTGCAAGTGACTGTAGTGAAGTTTCCTGATTTAAATTAAGCACTCCAAAAATATCTTCATATTTTGCTGAATTTGTTTTAAATACAACACATTTTTCTCGAATATCGTCATAAGCTTTACAACTAAACAAAAAAATGTAACTCATCCTCCCTTGAATGACCGCACATCGGACAAGGGGAGAGTAACGAGGGCTCAGTCTGAAACCACTTTTCATAAGCATTCAAACCAATCGTTCTCATTCTAAATCTGGCGAGACTTGTTCGGTGCCACTTGTTTGTCACGACTGTGATATATTTTTCTGTTTGAAATATACTTTTAAAACTATAAAACCATCTATATTTCTCAGTGCTTTCCATTTTACAGTGCCAATTCTGTTTATATGAAGCAATTAGCCTATCTTTGAATTCTGAAACAAATCCTTCTACACATCCAACTCCCTGACACATCCACACAATCCCAAATCCATTTACAGTTAATGTCTTCTTTACAAAATATACCCAGTTTTCCTTCCCTCTCTCATGTTCATTTACTAACATTTCATACGCCTGCTTACATAATCTCGATGTGGGTAGCCTTATTAATTTTAACCAATATTTTATACATTTCACACATGATTTAATGTATAATGGGTATCTACCACTTTCTCCATATAATACAGTGAAAAGACGTAAAAGTAAAGAACACGCGCGCACACAAAACTATTGAGAAATTTGAGAATTCATGCACAAAATTCAGCAAAAATACCTTCCAAATACTATTAAACCCATTCAGTTGATACTGGAACAAGTGGAAGACAAACTTGTATGAATGTTTGGAAAATTTGTAATTGATGCCAAAAACATAGCACAGAGAATGAAATCAATTCCTTGTTCAATATTTCATTATTGTTAACTTACATGGTCTTGTGTGTGTGGTATATGTTGACTGCGTATGTGTGTCTAATAATCCTAATTCAGTAACTGACAAATAAAACTGATTCTGATTTTGATTCTGATTCACGCACAAACACACACACACACACACACACAAAATATGAAAACCCGATCACAATACCCAGCGATATAAAAACTGGGATTATCATACCCTTCAAGTTCCTATCATTATCATACAGCTTAACACATCACAAGCCCCACTCCCCAGTCTAGGCCTGGGCTCAGGCACAGTTCAACTTCCATGGCAGTGGATTCTACCCTGTGCCTGTCGGTCTTAGTAGAAAAACTTTATAAACCTACTTCTCTCACCCATCTCTTGTCACTCACTTCCTCCCCCCCCCCCCCCCCAAAAAAAAAAAATTAAACTGCTTCTGACACCATTCACACCAACAACCTACAACACCATCTGTGATATCTGTGATCTCTAATGCAAACTATCCATCCCCTGTGGAGGAAAGAGCGTAGGGGGGGTAGGGCAGGGACCAGAAGGTAAAGAAAACCTGGTTGTTGCCCACAATACTGACCCAAACCCTTATTCTCTCCTCCCTCCAATATATCCACACCCCTCTCTTTCCTTCCATGCCAGCCACTTTTCTTTATGGCTTGTGTCTCACTCTCACCAAGCCACCAACTGGTCAGCATCCTAGTCTTCAGAAAGCTGTGGACAAAGGAATAGCCAGATATGCCAGAGAGCTGTGGACAAAATACAGATATGCCAGAAAACTATGAACAAAGGTATAGACAGATGTGCCAGAGAGCTGTGGATAAAGGTATAGACAGATGTGCCAGAGAGCTGTGGATAAAGGTATAGACAGATGTGCCAGAGAGCTGTGGATAAAGGTATAGACAGATGTGCCAGAGAGCTGTGGATAAAGGTATAGACAGATGTGCCAGAGAGCTGTGGATAAAGGTATAGACAGATGTGCCAGAGAGCTGTGGACAAAGTACAGATACGCCAGAAAACTGTGGACAAAGGTATAGACAGATATGCCAGAAGCTGTGGTCAAAAGTATAGATACATCAGAAAACTGTGAGAAATATGCCAGACAGCTGAGGTCAAAAGTATAGACAACAGATACGTCAGAAAATCGTGGACGGTGATATCTATAGACAGATTGGTCAGAAAGCTGTGGACAAATGTACAGACAGACACATCAGAAAGATGAGGACAGAGGTAAAGATTTTAGAATGTTGTGGTTCATGTTTAAGACTGACAAGCGTTGTGCGCCATTTTACCCCTGTCAGATTCATACTCCACACTAGCCATTTTTGACTCACTTGTGTAAACAAAGTGAGTCTATGTTTTAACCCGGTGTTCGGTTGTCTGTGTGTGTGTGTGTCTGTGTGTCCGTGGTAAACTTTAACATTGACATTTTCTCTGCAAATACTTTGTCAGTTAACACCAAATTAGGAATAAAAATAGGAAAAATTCAGTTCTTTCCAGTCATCTTGTTTAAAACAATATTGCACCTCTGGGATGGGCACAAAAAAATAAAAAAATGAAGCCTAATTAAATGCAAACTGCATTTACTGTTATATTTATATTTTTTGTATTCTGTAAACTTGCCACTTTGATCCGATATTCTGACCCAAGAACAAGAGCAGTCATTATTATCATTTTTTGTTCAAACAGGAACTTCTTTTGCTAAGCATGGAAGTTTTATTTATTTTTGCAAACGTTTTGGTGCAGATAGTTAAAAAAAAAAAAGAGGGAAATTACTCTGTAATTAATGCTAGGGGACTTAATTTGCTTTAAATTTATCTTTCTCATCTTGAATGACATTTTTAAATTATACTCAATACATAAAAAGCTTGGATTTGTTTAAAAGTGTATCACAAGTGAGTCTTGAAGGCAATGCCTCTCTTGTCTTCAATTTGTGTGCACTGTCAAAATTTACCCTCCTGAAATCTATTCATCTGTGATATTGCCTGTAATCAACAACACTTTTCTCATCCCTCCAACTTCAAAAACTGTTCACAACTTTGGTGAATACTCAGACCAGACTGATTTCCTCGATCTGTCAAATCTGTTACCTTGAGCTAAGCAGAATAAGCTCTATTTCTCAATCTGTCAAATCTGTTCCTTGAGCTAAGCAGAATAAGCTCTATTTCTCAATCTGTCAAATCTGTTACCTTGAGCTAAGCAGAATAAACTCTATTTCTCAATCTGTCAAATCTGTTACCTTGAGCTGAGCAGATTAAGCTGTATTTGGCACTTTCCCTGGTTCTATACCACTGTAAGTGAAATTCTTTGCTTGCTGGATTACCCAACTACTTGTTATCCAGGCTTCAGAGAATCCAAAACCATGCTGCATGGAGTATTTTCTGTTTCCCCAAATCTGCTAATGTCACTCCTCTTCTTCTTCATTCCCTCCATTGGTTATTACCTATTGAGAAAAGAAAAGAATATAAACTCTCTCTCCTGTGCTACAAATTTCTTAATAAGCTTCTGCATTACAACTCTCCATCTTGCCAACTCATGTTATCAGGTGATGACCATCTCTAAACAATTCCCTCCTACAGAACCAAATCATAAGGAAAATGCATTTTCTCTTTCCAGGCTTATTCCATATGGAACACATTCCTGTTTCCTGTCTACCATACTGTTTCTTACCCTTCTTTTAAAACCTCTTTGAAATTATTTCCAGCAATTCAAATCAGTAACTAATTTCTTGTCTTTACTTTTATTTTATTTTCTAATTTTCATTAATATTATTGTTACTATTCTTAAAACATGCACACGTTCATTTTCCTTGAGCGGCCAAGGTGTGTGTGTGTGTGTGTGTGTGAGTGTGTGTGTGTGTGTGTGTACATCTTGTGTGGAGTGAGTGTGGGTCTGTGGGTTGATGTTTGGAGTGGGAAGATTTGTGCCTGCAGACCTGTGTATTGCATGTGTTTTTTGTATGCTTATCATGTATATATATGTCATTGTGCTTTTCATTGTAAATGCTCAGGGCTTTTGATTGACTGACTGATTGATATGGATACTTATATAGCGCCTATCCTCAGTCGGAGACCAAGCTCTAAGCGCTTTACAAACACGGGGTCATTTGCACAACAGGCTGCCTACCTGGGTAGAACCAACTGACAGCTGCCACTGGGCGCTCATCATTCGTTTCCTCTGTCATTCGATCAGATTTCAGGCACGCACACATACACACTCAGACAGAAATGTAACATTTTTGTATTATCAAATTGAGTGCACCAAATGTCCTCTTATTATTAATAATATTATTGATCCATCCATCAGAAAGCTGGGGACAAAGGGATATACAGGTCCGTCAAAATCTGGGGACATAGATCAAAAGAAGATATATATACCAGAAAACTGTGGACTGTGGCCTCATGCCACTCTGGGCTCCCCATTCCACTTTTTTAAAGAAACATTTATATGCAAGAAAACTGGACAGAAGTATGTACAGACAGATCAGTCTGAAAGCCAGGGGCAGAGGTACAGACAGATCATCTGAAGCCAGTGAAGGTCTTCAGTCCTTGACTATCCAGTGCTTCCCTCTGTCACACAGACAACAGACCACCTGTCAATCATGTCATTGTCCCCACCTCATCACTGATAGTTGAGAGGGCAGACATTACATGATTACAGGTAACAGCCAACAGCAAGCTGTTTATCACCAGCCTTGACATTGCCGCATGCTTCCAGGAGAGAAAGGTCACTGAAAAGGTCAGCCACTTTTTGCTGGCTGTCCCATCAGTGGCAGTGTCCCATGTGCAGTGTGTCGCTCCTGTCACTCTGCCAAGCTGCATTCACTAACCCTGAACAATGACTGATGATGTATCTACTGAGAAATCTCAGTAAATGCACTGCAATTTGCTCAGGTAATGGCAGGTGAGATGGAGGAGTGGCTTGTGGTGCCAGAAGTCTCGGACTGCAGACAATCCATGAACCAGTGAGTCACAGCCATGATCAGATCAGATTAAATGATCAACACATGTAATGCACTGCGCTGCATGGCACTGAACTAAACTAGACTATGGTCAGTCCGAAGCTCAAAATGTTGCCAAACCAAAGGTACCTATTTCCCTCAGCAACATCACTTCTGAAGATTTGTTGTTGTTTACATTCAACATGAAACAGCAGAGCTTTGTTTTTCTTCTGTTGGCCAATACATCTTATAATTATACAGCTCTCCCTCTCACACTTCAAAACCCTTGTCCACATAACAATAATTTACAAACCCAATTCAGATACACAAATATAATATCTGCAGACTTTATAAATTAGTCCCCTAAGAACGCACACACACGGGGGGGGGGGGGGGGGGGGGGGGGGGGAAGAGAAAGGATAATAAATCCAAGCCCAGTCCTCATTTTCCATTCACAGTGGAAACAGTGATTGGGGTGGGGTAATGGCTTTAAAATTCAATTTATGCTCATGTTGATGGTATTGTTTCTCCAATAGGGGGAGGTTGGTATGCACAGTAAATGACAGCTGCTTCACTCTGTGTAGTGCTCTTCCAGCTTGCCACCCACTCCCTATCTGCTGACCAGAGAGAAACACTTTCTTGGTCTCAAGTAAAGAGAAATTCCCCACAGCTCAGCAGGGACCGCTTTTTTGTTTTGTCTTCCATTAACCAACATGAGCTGAAAGCTAAAGGTAAAAACAGGAATTTTAGATAAAACAATTGTCTTAACACTGCCTTAAAAATCCATGTTGAAAAATACCAGAGACAGCCTAGGAGGGGGAGGGGGTGGGGGTGGGGGTAACAGGGGATAATAATCCACAAGGGATTAAAAAGGAACTCTTGATTGTGAATCCTGAAAGCAAAAACTAGACACTGCATCACAAACCTGTTGGGCTCAATGAATGATGCACAATGATGCCGTTATAGAAAGAATAATAAACCCAAGCCCAGATGTCCTCATTTTCCATAATAAAAGAAGTGTCAAAAAAGTTTTGGTTTAACATTTTAACCTTTAATAGTTTAAAACTGATTTACGCTTGAGGTGGGGTAGTGGTTTTATATATATATGTATGTATGTATGTGTGTGGGTGTGTGTGATAAACCTTATTAAGGTTCAATTGACAACTGATTCTCGCACATGCACACAAACAGCAAGAGAGAGAGAAATGGACTAATTCAACTTTTGTCATAAAACCATAGGATTAACAGGACACAAGGACTTTGCAAAAATGTGTGTGTGTGTGAACATGAATTTGGCACAGTATAATCTGTGCTTTGACAGAGAGAGTGGCAATGGATAACAGTAGAATGGAGGCTGATTGCAGTGGTGCAGAAAGGTGAGCAGTGTTCAGACATGGGATGAAGACCTGTCAATGTCCACTCTGTCCCCTAACCTTGCCTTAGGTGCTTGTGAAAATATGCCCCTCTATGTGTGTGTCTGTGTGTGTGTGTGTGAAGGAAAGAGGGAAATATGAAGGTGGGTTGGGGGTGGCGAATGTCTCACACTGCAATGTGTCTAACACTCCTTTTGTCAACTGCGGCGCATCAGTACCATTCGGAATATCTGTCCACTGACGCATTATCTGGACTTGTCATTTCTCTCATTCTCTCTCGCCTTGACTACTGTAACTCCCTATTGTCTGGTTTGCCTGCTTCATCCATTCAGTCCCTTCAGCGCATACAAAACTCTGCTGCCCGACTTGTTCTCAGAAAGACAAGATCTGAGCACATCACTCCTCTTTTGCAACATCTCCATTGGCTCCCTGTCTCACACAGAATAAAGTACAAGACCAGCACTCCATGTTATAAATGTATTCACAAAACTGCCCCTTCCTATCTCTGTGGTTGCCTTCACCTCTACACCCCATCTCGCTCTCTACGATCGGCTTTGGACCCACTCTGTTTAAGTATACCCAGATTCAAACACTCCACTGTTGGCCACTGTTCTTTCTCTGTCTATGGACCTTGCTTATGGAATGAACTTCCTCTTTCGCTTCATCAGGTCCCTGCGCTCAGCTCTTTCAAGTCTGGCCTTAGAACCAAGATCTATTTCCAAGATAGCCTCCTTCCCATGTTTATCAAGTTTAGAGTTATGCATGTGTGAATGATTGGTTTGAAAGCACTTTGATTTGTCTCGGCGCTATATAAATTAAATACCAATTATTATCATTATTATCTTTATCATTAATATTTCAGTTAATTCAGTATCCACTTTATAAAATTCATATGGAAGCAGTAAACACATTGATGGTGTAGTTAGTGTTGCTGTATTTGTATTTCTTTTCTTGTAATTGCGAACAAACAAAAAAATCATGTTGTCCCATCTTCCAAACACAACCCTTATTCTGGCAACTGGGATGCCGTATTACTATTAGTATTATGGAATTTTTGGATCACGATCAAGCATCAACGAAATAAACCATTAATGATCTGGAAATAAGGGCTAAATTTGGAAGACTTACAACCTATTCAATGCTTCAACTGTGAAGATTTTTTTCCTACCATGTTAAATCCCAATTTGGTATTGTTAAACAAAGTATTTCCAGAGAAAATGAATTTCTTAAAGTTTATCACACATACAAACACAAAGACAACCGAACAACGGGTTATAGCACAGACTCACTTTGTTTTACACAAGTAAGTCCACAATGCAACCAGATGACACAGCAGTTAGAATAGCTCATACAGCCACCATTACCACCACCCCCACCCCCCCCCCACCACACACACAAATATGATTGTCAGATGAAAGGGCAGCTAGAACAACCCATACTGTCATTATCACTAACCCCTTCCCCCACACCTCCGCACCCCCACCCCCCAACATACACACACAAAGCTGTCAGATGATAGGGCAGTAAGAACGTGTGTGTGTGTGTGTGTGTGTGTGTGTGTGTGTGTGTGTGTGTGTGTGTGTGTGTATACACACATATATATATATATATGTGTGTGTGTGTGTGTGTGTGTGTGTATGGATGTATGTATATATGTGTGTATATACATGTATATGTGTATATATATATATATATATGTGTGTGTGTGTGTGTGTGTGTGTGTGTGTGTATGTAGATGTGTGTGTGTGTGTGTGTGTGTGTGTGTGTGTGTGAGTATGTATTGCACTGAATGGTAATCAGCAAGTGTTTAGTGTGCATGGTCCATCAAAACAGAAAGCAGTGAGATGTCATCACCCTGTTCTCACATTGGTATTCCTATTCACGCTGTCCTCTTCTCATCACTTGACAACGGGCCTATGGTTTGAAACGTCATATCCCACTAAACAAAGAGGATTCATCTACCACCAAAAGGTTTTTATAAACTTTAGTTTTTTGTCTTTGTGTGTTCTTCAGTTTAATGTCTATCCACATAATGAGATTTTAGACCAAAAGAATGAGCAAGAACCATGAACAATGTTCAGTAAGAATGTGTGTGTGTGTGTGTGTGTGTGTGTGTGTGTGTGTGTGTGCGCGCGCGCGTGCGTGCGTGCATAAGTAATTCAGTTCTCATTTTTATTACTAACTGACTAGGACCAAAACAACATGCTAAGCACTCTCTTTCACACAGTTGCCGTGAACCCCAACATGCTTCATGCTGTTTGGGAGTCTGCACAGAAGAGACATTTCACACACACACACACACACACACACACACACAGATGCGCGCATGTGCATTCGAGATAGAACGTGAGGGGTGTGATCTGACAGACTGATGCAGCAGAAGACAAAGACAACGGACATCTCTTCTGCACCACCACAATCAGCATCACGCCTGTCGGTCCCCATCACCCCAGCCACCGTCTGCCTCGGAGATCGGAATGAGGGAGCGGGGAGGGCCGGGGGTATTCTGCCTGAAGGCAAGACAGATGTACAGGACACAAAACAGCAAGAGACAGTGAGTGAAAAAAGAGGTGGCGGAGGACAGAGGGGTGATGGATGTGTTACTTTCTGTCTCATCTTTTGTGCCGTTTCAGAGGCAGTTCCCTGATGCCACTCATCGCCTGCCCATGTACCCAGCCCTGCAGCATTGTGTACACACACCTGGGCCAGGCCATACCACATGTCTTCTTTACCCTCTCTGAAGGTGGTGTGTGTTGACTCATGATTATCACGCATTCACGTTATCCACCCATCCTCTACAAACACACCTCATCATCCGGGCACTGCCCATATGAACTCAACAACAGTGACTCCTTAGGCCCTGCTCCCACCGCCACCATGGTCCAGCACTAATTGTTTGGAACTTGTGCACCTTAGAGGGAGAGAGATGGAAAGAGGCAAGCAGGGGGAAGAGGGCGGGGGAGATGTATGGTAGGCGTGGCGAACTGCAGAGTACTTAACAAGATCAGTTCTGTGAACACAGTGTTGTTTCGGCACACACTGTCTCACAGCTGGACACAGACCAGGAAGGCAGGGGATACAATAAAACATACGGGGGGAAAAGGCCGACAGACAGAGAAAAATAAAAAAATTAAAAAAAGATAAGAAAAGAAAGACGAAGAAGCAACAAATAAACAACAACAACAACAACAAAAAAGAATAGAATAAAGAAAAGAAATAACAAAAGACGGAAGAGAATACATAACACAGAGAAAAGAGAACAAAAAGAATCGAAAAAGAGAAAATGTTTCTAAAAACAAAGGAAATGGTCTTTCATGTAATGATGTCAAGAGATGGTGATCAAATAAGGACTGATGGACTCCACTGCCTTGCACCTATACCCTGTTTTGCCCTCTACTTCCTTGCCCCTATACCCTGCTTTGCCCTACCATGCCCTCCACTGCCTTGGCCCTAAACCCTGTTTTGCCCTGCCATGCCCTCTACTTCCTTGCCCCTATACCCTGCTTTGCCCTACCATGCCCTCCACTGCCTTGGCCCTAAACCCTGTTTTGCCCTGCCATGCCCTCTACTTCCTTGCCCCCTATACCCTGCTTTGCCCTGCCATGCCCTCCACTGCCTTGCCCCTAAACCCTATTTACAGTGCCATGCCCTCCACTGCCTTGATCAGTCTGGATCAGGGAGGAAGGCTGGGGGGTGATACGGGTTGGGGGGATGGGGGTGGGAAGAGCTGCAGGCGAGGATGGTTCCAGGGATGGGGTTTAGGCAGAGTGGGGGTATGACACAAATTACTTGTTCCATTCATCAGTTTCTACCTGTGTTGCGGTCTGGTGAATTCATTGTTGGAACTGTAACAGTCAAGTGGATGGGCCTGACAAGTGGGGATATAGTGGAAGGAGGTGAGGTAGATGAAGGTGCAGTATGTAAGAAAGATGGAGCATTGGGGGTGGTGTGGGGGGGGGGGGGGGGGTGGGGTGTTGGGGGGTCCAAACTCAGGAAAGATGGGAGAAAATCTGTGCATGTTCTTAAACCAGGAACATCATGAACAATGCTTGGCAGAGGTGTAGTGCTGGCCTGGTGCAAGAACATTTCAGCTGAAGTTAACTCACTCCATGCCAAGAGTTTTTGCCCTTGCCAATCCCTGAAAACCCAGGGTTTGTATAGGATGGGGAAAAAATTGTAAAAAAAACCAAATAAACACCCAGACAATTGATATTTAGTATATGTATGCAAGGAATATTGTTCCATATGTGTGCAAAAAATCAAAGTATTTACTCACTATCTTGATGTTGATCGCGGTATCCATATTTAGTGTATTTTTTAGCATTTTTGCACCCATCAGAAAGGTACACCAACATGTTTCACATCACATTCTAACACTATTTGAGGAACTGAAGACCTAGTGCATGCAATGAAGTATGAACAGGTGGTGAAGAAAGTTGAAATTCACACATACAAAAAAATATATTGTCTCTACATAATGAAAATCAAAGAACAAAGAAAAAAACTCAACCGGCTGGGTGTTGTCTGGCCAGTCAGCTGACAAACCTGGTATGCCAGTGAAGGGATGTGCAAGAGGGGAAAAGGAAAAATTGTCAGTCCAATCACTGGTGAAAACACTTGCAAAATCGTCCATTTCCTCACTGGTTTCGTCGTCTGTGTCTGTCTCATCTGCTGGCACATGTTCCTCACTTTCCTCTCCATTGTAAACACTCTCTTCAGCGGCCGAATCTGTTTCTAGTTCATCGGGATCTGGTTCAAATTAACTGTCCGAAGAATCAACATTATCTCCTTCGACATCAGAGCCTTCAGTTTGGATCATTTCCAAAGCATCTTCGACGCTGAGTAACATTTCACCTCTCCGACCGTGACGCCATCTTGTCAAACAACTTACAAAGCTGACAGGGGGCACGCTTTGTTATCAACTGCGGTTGAGCTTATCGCGACACACACGCAGTGTGTGTGAATGAAAAGCTGACCAGAGGTGACGTAAGATATCACATCTGCTTTTGATTTTCGCATCCGACGCGTCACTCCGACAGCATGACTTTTTAAAATCCAAGTCCGCATATGCGGACATTGGCATCCAACGCTTTCTCCGACGATGTCCGCATATGCGGACAATGGCAGCGAGTGAGTTAGAACTGAAGGGGGAGAGGGGCTGAAGTTTCTGTACGAAGGTTTTCAAACGAAGTCGCCGAAAGAAAAGCTCCAGAAGGTAAAAGACACCCCCCTCCCCCACTTGCATTCCTCCCTCCCTCCGCTTATCTTCCCCACTCCTCCCCCATCCCGTTCGTCTGATTTGTTCTGGAGAATGTTGAATGGACTCTTTTATACGGTCTCTGCTTAGACTGTTCCGAAGTGCCTATTCCTGAAGAGCAGGCTCTTTGCTTGTAGGTAAGCCCGGCTCGGCACTGCCCAGTGTGGACTGTCAGTGCACATGACAGGATGCAGGTGTGACAAGGTATGTTGGGGTTCCTCAGTCCCCACACACCATGTGACAGACTGCTGTGCTGTCTGCCTGCACACTGATGATCAACATGTCTGACGCCAGATTGTAGCTCCCAGTCAGCCACCACAGGCCTTTGTCTAGCACTGTCATGATCTCCCTGCTGGAAATCCGGTCCACTGGCAGTTTGTTGCAATCCTGACTTCTCGTGTATCTCTTCACGGGGAGGCGGGGGCAGGTGAATGGTTAATAGAATTATAAATGAAAAATAAACACTGGGCAATTATTTCGTGTGTTTTTTGTTTTGTTCTTTTGTTGTTTTTTGTGTGCACACGACACTTGATTTTAAAATCCATGAGAAAGAACATGCATGCACGCACATGCGCGTGTATATGCGTATGTAAGAGAGAGAGAGAGAGAGAGAATGAGTGTCGGTGTAAATTACTATTCCAATACATGTTGATAAAAATTCAAGCTTCCACATGCACACACTAACTCTGTCTCTCAAACCCACACCCACACCAACCCATCCGCTAACACACACACACACACACACAAAGCCCACTCTCCCTCTCCAGCCTCATCAGGCAGTCCAACGGAGAGGAGACAGGCATCACGGGGAAAGTGTTTCATAGTGCCCACACATTCTGTTTAACCAATTTAATGCCTTTCTCTCCGCAAAATGCCCATCAGAAAATGTACATGTCAACTTCTGTAGGAGCTTAATGGGCATACACAAAAGATCAATTAAGATAGCACTCCTGGCAGAGTTAGGCAGATACCCCATTTCTCTGACCGCAGTGTGTCAGGTTATATCATTCTGGGTGCACATCATGGAATCAAAAGAAGATAGCTATTTGAGGCAAGCATATGATGATATGTTATTGATGAATTCATTGGAAAAAGTTCCTTGGCTGAACTTTATCAAAAAGATGCTGGTTTCAATTGGATTCTCCCACGTGTGGGAGAACCAAGGCACACTCAACATTAACCCTTTCGCTGCCAGGAAAATAAGATTTAAGTGAAATCTATTTGCCAGGGGTTTTTTCACAAAAAATGGGTATAAATTTTCAAAAAATTCTGTTCTCTTTGTTATTGGAAAAAGACCCATAAAAGTATATATTTTCTGAAAGGGAAATGAAAAAAGAATACATAACACATGATGTTTTCCCATTTTATATATTTTTAGTGACATGCTGTTGTTTTGAAATCAGTGTTGTTTTTTTTGTCACATTTTCAACTTGTTCATTACAAACATTAGTCAGGTAATTTGCACTAAAATATCATATTTTCTGGACAAATGGATATCTGCATACACAAAATCATACTAGAACCACAATATAAAAAAACTGAAAAAGAAATTGATACATAATGCACTGTGACTTCTGCAAGTGATAATATGGATGTGAGGCCACGCCCCCTCAGTCTCCACCCCCCCCTCCTCTTCACCCCTCTCACATGTCACTTTGTCCAGTTCTCATCAGACCTGTTGGCTGAGTGCCAAGAAAATAGCCCACACTGTGTCCTGCTAAAAATTCGGTGACTTCTGTGGTCTGCTAGAGCTGAACAGCCAGCATCACTCACTGATAGTTGTATCTTGGCCACTCTCTTGATTGCTCCCTTTATTTTCTATCAAATCGTCCTATAAATGTTCATCACTGTCTTCTCCTTCGAATTTATGCTTCAATTCTTTCTGAGCTATCTCGTCATTGTGGCAGCGAAGCGTACATGCTTTCCATGATGAGTTATCTCGTCATATAGGCAGCCTAGGGGTTAAGCGACTAAAATATTCTTGTCATGAATAAACTACAGGATAAATATGTTCAATTTTGGTACAGCACAAAGAACGGGACGATTTCAAGGCTCTCCTTTTATTGCAAAATTGCAAACACTTTACTCATACATTACAACCTTACCTGATCAGCTGCAAAAATACTAAACATAGAGGAGCATTATGTCAACTGCGAATAAGTGCACATGAACTTGAAATTGAGCAAGGACGTCACAACTAGGAAAGACCGGCTATGTAAAGCATGTGGAGTTATTGAGGATGAACTGCATTTTCTGGACAAGTGTAGTGTATACTCTGATTTGAGATCTCGCCTACTTGTGACAGTTAATTCCCAGTCTTCGAATCATTGGCCAGATGACACCGGCACCACGATAATCCAAAGGCCGAATTCTCTGTTGCCACTAAGTTATTTCCAACCAGAACTGGCAAAATACATATATGAATGCTTTAGAGTTCACAATCCATAACTATGTCTTATGGAATATCTTGCATGTGCTCACAACTTATTGCTTTTAGTTTTTGTTTGCTTGTTGTGTTTAGTTTATAGTGTCCATGATTCCAATGATGAGTTTTACGACAATTAAATGAGTTCTGAGTTCTTTCTGGCCATGTTTTCACTCACGTACATGCTGCATAGCAGAATGCTGGCATGCAACAGCAGTTAACCTCAAACAGACCGCGGGTGGGCTTCAGTGCTCTGTATGTGTGTGTGTGTGTGTGTGTGTGAATGCTGTTTTCTTTTCTGTACTATTGCAGTTTGTAGGGCAGTTATCGCTGCACAAAATATCATGGTGGAAGCATTTTTCTGTCCGTCAGTCTTCCTTATCGTTCTCGGAAACCCCTGTCCTCTCCTTTGGCAATATCGGTTTCCTGCTTTCTATGACACAGTGAGAGAGAGAGAGAGAGAGTGTTGTGTGTGTGTTCACGTGTGCGTGCGTTCTTGTGTCCGGGTGTGAGTATGTGTAAGTGCGGGCGTGCTTGTGTGCATGTGTCTGCGTTTGTGTGTCTGTATAGCTTGTGAATTCCACAAATCTCTAATACAATACCAGGCACTTTTAAGGTTTTAAGCATTAGGCCCCTAAACACTGGACGTTTGCGCTTCGCTCATCTTCCCAAGTTATGTGAGGAAAAACAGTTTTTGTCAAATGGCATTAAAACTGGTGTGGAGAAAAAATCTTAGACTGTGAAGCAAATGAAATGGAAGACACGGAACATACTATATATGTATACAGTAAACTCCGGCGCTATACCTGCCACTCTGGGGAGACAGACTTTGGGTGTCAGTATACATATCCGATGTCCGCAATAGCTGACACATCAGGTATAGCAGCCACTTTTGGCCTTGTGGACAGTATATATCCGATGTCTCTGGATTTTACGGAAATATTCCAGTTTATCCGACGTTCTCAGATGCCCACGCATATGTGTGTGTGTGTGTGTGTGTGTGTTCATACCTTCAATTTGTAGTACTGTCTTGGAGTAAATCTAACCATGCCCGAGTGGTATAAAACGGAAATATAAAAGAATTACTGAATTTGACAGGATAAAAGAGTGAAAGGATAGAATTTTTTTAGCCCCTCGCACAGGCCAGGTGCATATAGAGGCCAGTCACAAAAAAATGTTTTACTATTGCTTTATTACAATATCATAAGAAGAAAAGATAAGAAGACATTGCCTGTAAAAGACAGAAACAAACAAATATCAAAAGCACAACATGTCAGAAATTCAAGTGGACAGTAAGCACATGTATACATAGTATATTAAATGGAAAGACTACCACTAGGTTTTGGATTAGCCACAATATAACGTAAGTCTGGTAAGAAAATGCACATATATATGTGTGATGACCAAACACTGACTGCAAATGACATTCTTATACATTAGTGTAGTGGCTAATGCTGATTTACTCAAAGTTCACTGACAGTATAGATTATGTAAAGCTTATACTGTATCAAAGTGACTCAAATAAATCAGTCATCATGTGGCACGAAACTAGAGTAAGCCGTATAGGAAAAAGCATGATAGCTGAGTTACAATTACCAGACTGCAATATATATATATCAAGTAATCAACTGGTTTTAACCGATAACTAGTATTTATCCATTACCTTGTATCACCACAACAGAATACTACACACCGAAACTGTGAGGCTGGCAGTACTGAGAGTCAGTGTAATAACACAAGCAGTACTAAAATCATTATCAGCATATGAAATACATGAATAATAGAAAAGATAATAGAACCAGTGGCTTTGATATTAAATACTGGTAACCTGAGAGACCAAATAGTAAGTGAATGCTCAATACAATGATCAGAATTATCATGGCTTGACCAAGTGGCTTCAGCTTGTGAATGAATTCACACACGTTATCCAGTTTTGCGCCAAACATCAACACAGCTAAGTATGTTCAACAATTAAATTTCCTCTACTTAACACGGGACAAGCAAAGCCTAACCTTCATCAGTGTAAGCAAATAAGAAAGAATGCATCATTCCCTAGAATATTCTTGAACAATCCAGTGAACTATCAGTGGGCAAAGACGTCACTGACTGACGTTCAAAAAATTAAATCTGCCTACAAGCATGTCATGACAACATGACGATTACATCAGTAACAAGCAGAATTGTGACTGTAAGTCAAAACAATAATTTAAAAAAGCTTAATGACTTTAAATGCTATCAACATACTCATATGAACAAAACTAATGTGTCGAAACTTACGATTAACAAGTCATCAGCACATCCAAGTACTTACAGTAGAATGTCAGGATGTGTGCTTGAGAGCAGCACCGGGGTAAATGAATTGGCCAGCAGTGACCATTGGCTATTTATAGACGGTCAAGCGAACTGCAAGGGTACCCACATGGGCTGAGAAGCAAACTGGCTCAGGTCTGGCCAAAATTGTCCAATACTGTGTTTGTTGCCAGGTGTTAAATGATAGATTTCTAAATGATTCCTGAACCGATCTATGTCGGATTGGTTGCAAATGAAAGAGCTCACCACCAGCTTTCTAATGAGTATAAAATGAATTGTTGAGTACTTAAGATGAATTTACAATCTTGATTTAAGTCACCTGTAACTGATCACTTTTAACGAGTTCATTGCTGAAAATTACCAACTGCGATAAATAGTTTAACGTAGGTGAACAGTAATGTTTCAACTCTGCCCCCTTAAATTGCTATTTATTTCTTACTCTCAGTTGATCTTGTTTTTCCTTTCTCTGTTCTGGCCTTGGCTACTTTTCTGGGTTCATAAGCGTGGTTCAGTATACCTCACATGTCATTGTGCCACGGAAGGAACCATGAGGCTGGGTTAAAACTTCGTCAGGAGACTTTCCTAGGCCCTAAGCCCATGATTCTTCCTAATTTGGACCACAGATCTCAGAGGCAGCGCTCGACCCTCAAAACCAGACGTGAAGAGGACTGAGGGGAAATGAAGTCAAGCATCACCTCCCAAGTTGTCCCAGCGGGATGGAGGCTTCTTGGGGAGTGTCAGCAACTTCACTGTCAGGCGTTTGGACACGGGGTGGGACACTTCTTCACATGGGGATTTTGTACCTGTCCTCTGTCTCAGTCAGTATGCTGAAAAGACCCTCAGTACCGCAGTAGCTACTTCCCTTCCTCCCTCCCATGCCAAGCCCCCTCCCCCAACTCCCTCAGAGAGGGGGCGGGGGGTGGGGGGGGTGCAGGGGGAGCCCTGGCCTCAGGGGCGTGGGGGCATGGGGGGCCGGGGACCCTATCCATTGCCCACCCTGACAAAAAATCGCTCCAGTTTCTCCACGGGAGGGGAATCTGTGCACATGGCCTTTACCTGTATGTCAGGCAATCCTGCTATCCGGCCGGTCTCCCCTACTGGGGAAGGCCTGTGTGTGTCAGGCAGCTCCAGGCTGTTGGCCCGTTGGTCTACCAGCAGGTCTGACAACCAAGTTGTTGCTGGTAGACAACCAAGTTGTAGCAGACCTCCTACCGACTTGGCAAGGTTTCGCCCTCCTTGGAGGTCAAGGTGCCAGTAATGATGTTTGATTGGCTAGAGCAGACCAGACATGGCCAGGTGTCTTTTCACTGTCAGTGTCAGCTGTGCAAAATCTGGCCAAGCACGGCAAACCAACAGGCCTAGTTTGTAATCAGTTTGACATGGTTCAGTATACTACACCAAAATGTCTTTTTCCATGCTCTTTGCACACAGAGCAAACCACTGACCATCTGCCCCTGGAACACTCCCACAGATCTTCATGCAGTCTTCATCAGAGGCTGAAAAAAAACGCATTAAACATAAAGGCAACAGTATTTCTCCCTGTGCGGGGCTCCCTCCCTACTTGCTGCTCAAAGAACTCCCATTCCACAGCAACCTGTACAGTCCCTTGTCAATTCACAAAGACATGCCCCCTCACCTGAGCTGCAGTGTCACACGGAACTCCAGGCAACAAGCAGCATGTCCCATGTGTTAAAAATGGAGTTAGGGGTTTATTTGTTAGCTCAAAGGTAGACTTTGGGGAAAACACAGGCGAAGAGACCAGGATACTGAAAAAGTGAGCATGTGAAAAAGATGGCATTTATTACAAGCAATGTTCCACACCCAAAGTTTGTAGTATTTCCAGTACTGTTCCACATCCATACAATGGGGCTGCTGTGTATACTGGGACAAAGAAATGCCGGTAATCCAACTGAGTGGAGGAACCTTTGAGAGGAGAGGGGGTGGATGGGAACTGTCAAACAAAACTGAAAGACGTGGTTTGGCAAATTATATTCTGAGCATATAAATAATTCAGCTGTACAGCTAAAATGTATTCTCTTCTCCCCTGACACACCCATACAGGAAACAAAGCATCACCTGAATTATGCACAATAAATTATGGGCACCTCAGTGAACATGGTCCTTTTAGCTGCCCTGCTTTACTAATCTCATGCATATAACCATGTAGGTCTGGGTGAGCACTGATGGCTTCTGGGACCAATGCACTGACTTCAAAATGCCTGAATGTGGCAAGGAGAACAATATTGACATGCTAACAGTTGCACCAGACAGCACGGCTAAGCGATTTTGCAAGATCAGGCATGACCATGAAGCCAGTAGTATGGCCTACACGGTCTGCAGGAAACCAAGGTCCACTGCTTGTTTTCACCAGGAACAAGCCTAAGCTCAAGTATGAAAAATAAAAAACACCAAACAGATGCAAAAAATAAAACATCACAGAGAAATGACTTGGAAAACTGAATCCATTGTTTTTCTTCTGTATTTCTGTGTATTACTCCACATAACTTGGGTGGTGACAACATGGATCTTGTCCAGTGTTGCAGGCTTTCCCACCACAGATTCAACAGCAGAAAATGAGAGGGGGGGGGAGAGAGGGGTGGTAGAGCGTTGGGACATGATTCATTCATTATTCAGCAAGTCTAGCAGCCCTTGAGTGATATGGGGTAGAGCCATGTCCAATACAGTGTTACTGGGCGGCTGTATAACATCAGACAGCTGCCAAACTCCCTCTCCTCTCACTTCCCTGGCCCACAGCCATGCATGGCCAATGAGATGATGTGAGGCCTGGCAATCTGCCATCATCACTGTGCTACTCATCGATCTGTACTACTGTCTTCATAGTCTGTCGGTGGCCATGCACTGTGGTTTGGAATGGAGAAAGCAGCAGAAGAAAAGTGAACAAACAAACCAAACACACACACTCCGTTACTCAACACACACACACACACACAGATGGAGGAAAGGAAGAGGGGAGGAGGAGGGCTCAGGCCAATTACGAAACATAACCCCAGCCATCAGGAAAATGAGCAACTTGTTTAGTGCTCAGGGAGGGATAGTGGTGCTCTTTCTTCACAACAGTGAGTCTCACCCTAGACTGCCACTGTCCCAGCTGAAACATAGAGATCTCAATGTTCCAGCAATAACCAGTCCTTGCTTCAAGAGACAAGGACTCGGAAATCTGGAATGAATCCTGGCTGTGATGTGTGGCGTTGTCACTGAGCCTTGCTCATATTGTTATATGGTCTTCACTTCCACGGGCCAAACTGCTCAATAACCACAGTCACTACTCCTCAGTCAATCAGCCCTCCTAGCAGCATTGAAACTTCGTTCACAATGACCTTTGTGATACACCTGTGCCTACTATTTCCCTGCCAGTGGGTGACGATAAATTTTATGCGTTTCTGATTGTACACTGTTATAATCAAGGACACATGATATCAACATAAATGCCTGTGGTGCTTGCCAATATCAATTTTTACTGGCGTTATCGACCACACACGCACGCATATGAAGCAACCCTGATGGTATGATATAAAAACATACATATACAAAATCCTCAAGATCCTCACAATTTCTAACTACCCCACCCCCTTTCTTCCCCCTGGCCCCCTTGTATTCATATATATATATATATATATATATATATATATATATATATATATATATATATATATATATATAATTCAGAACAATGCTGCACAACTGGTTCTCGCCAAAAAGAAATCTGATCATGTTACACCTCTGCTGAATCGGTTACAGTGGCTTCCAGTTGAGTCCCGCATTCACTATAAGTTAGCAACACTCAACTTCAAACATTTTGACAAGTCTCTTCCATTGTATCTCTCCTCTGTATTGGAAACATATGAACCGCACAGAACATTAAGATCCAGTTCTGAAAAGCTGCTTAAAGTTCCATGGACTAATCTGAAATGCGCTGGAAATAGGTCTTTCAAAGCTCTGGTTCGCCAAGTGTGGAAATCTCTACCTTCACTCTTAGGAATGCCTCTGATATACATTCCTTTAAGTCAGATCTGAAAACTTACCTTTTCCGTAAACATTTTTGTTCTGGGCGAAACGGTTAAAACAAGGTATGCCTGTTAACAAGTATCTTTGTACTAGTATTTTTGTAGTGCTGTTTTAATGCATTGTGTATTTTATGTAGTTTTGGTCTTAGATGGGATGGCATTTTTTCTATCTGGTTATTTTTTAATGGGCGTGTGTGTGTGTGTGTGTGTGTGTGCGCGTGTGTGTGTGTGCGTGCGTGTGTGCATGCATGCATGTGTTTGTGAGGGTACAGTGCTCTGGTACACGTGTGCAAGTGTGTAGGCATGTTAGTATGTCTAAACAGAATTCTATGTTAGAAGATAAGAAATATCTTAATGCTTATGCAATTTTGTTTTTAGTGCAATTGATATTTTATGTCAGCGTGTGTGTGTCTGTGTGTGAGTGTGTGTGAGTGTCTGTAAGGGAGGGACATCTCTCTCTCTCTCTCTCTCTCTCTGTGTGTTCAGTGTTCAGTGTTCTCTCTCTATATATATATATGTGTGTGTGTGTGTGTGTGTGTGTGTGTGTGTGTGTGTGTGTTCTATGAAATGCATTTTGTTTTAATCTAAGCCTTATTTACTTCACAGCTTTTATAATCTGATTCATCTCTTAAGTGTGCTTTTTCATTCATATGAACACACTGGATGTTTTTCATTGTCAAATAGCGGTTGATGTGTTTATAAGGCATGTTTATAGTCTACTGGATGATGTAAGGCGCTTTGAGCAGCACTGGTGCTGGATATCACACCATAGAAAAACTATGTATTATTATTATAAGCACAAATGTCGACATAGGTCCCAAAGGTCAACATAGACTGGGGTTTGCTATTATATCTGTCTCATTTTTTTTATGGCAGCAGCCAGGATTGTCTTTATGTGTTTTATTGTTCTTATTTGTTTGAAGAGATAAATTAACAACCAAAAATAGAGATAAAAGACTTCTTTTGATAACTATGATGAAAAAAAACTCTGACCTTCAGAGCAAAATTCTGACTAAAAAATGGAACAAGGAAAAGGTATGTGCATTTACAGTGCCTTCATATTCTTGCATGAATGTCTATGTTTTTCTTTTTTGTAATTTATTGCTGTCTATCAGTATGGTTTATCTATCTTAAAATCGAAATGTTTGAATAGCTTTAATTTTCTTTGAATTAAGTCAGTTTAAAAATCGGAGTTCGGTCCAATGTCCACTTAAAGTGAACACTTGAATCTGCATTCAAACTCAAAAACACTTAATTGCGTGCAGTTCACATTCTGATTAAAATATTCATCAAAAAATGCTCCGAAGAAACAAAAAAACTAGAGAAAAAGACATTTGCTGTGCTGGCTATGGCACATCAAACCCATTTCAAATTTCTCATGTCCAAACGTCATTATTTCGAAATCTTGAATTTCTGTAGCAGACAATGGTTTGTAAAACCAGAAAATGTTATCTCCTGCCAAAACATTCGGAATTATTTCTCTTGCCAAAATGAAGTCCAACAGTAAAGGTAAGTTAAATCCGATGGATACCTGTCAGTGTTTTTGTTGCAACGTCCACTACTTTGTGTCAATCTTAACCAGAATTGGCTGTTACTTTTCACTTACACTTTCCTTTTATATTTTCTGGACTAGACTCTTTTATTCTTCTGTATTTCTGTCATAAAACAATCATGTGTTAGTGTTTGAAGTAAATGGTGTACATGGTTCAAGTTACACATGTGTGGGCATAAGAACATTTTATAATTTAATAATAATAATAATAATAATAATAACAATAAAAGGACATTTGGTATGCCCAACCTTATGATACAAAAGCCCTGGGCGTTGACAATAAAAAATGACAAATTAGCTGTCTATTCTGACAGTCCATGTCACAATCACTTTGAGAACTGATACTATTGAATGATATCAAAAGCATGCAGGATATCCATTTATGTCATAAATATTTTAATGTCATTTCATTAATCTAAAAAATATATATTTACATGTGTGTGCCAGTGTGGGTGGGTGTGCGTGTATTCACCTTCATATTAGTAATATTTTATGACAGCCAGATCTGGATATGACATATCTAGTGCAGGACATGAAACAAGTCATGGTCCCCCCCACACTCCCTTCTTTTCTTTTTCTTTGTGAAGAGGAATATATACATATATTTCTCTAGTCTTCTTGAATATATGAATGTATACGTTAATACTGTATGTGTTTTTGTTGCATAAAAATTATTTTTAACTAATGAAAATTATTATTTTATTCACAGGCACATGCTGACCATGCCGCTAAAGAACCACTTCAGACACCTAAGCAGCCACAAATGTTACTGGTTAGAAACCTGATCAATATGATTCAGGCATTGGATTATGCAAGTAACATGAAGACCCATGCAATCTGCTGTCTATTCTGACAGTTCTGTTAGACAATTCAATGTAGACACAGTTCCAGCTGACGACATCAGAACTTGTTTCCAAAGAGACATATTTCAAGTCAGGCTACTGTTAATGTGTTATTCTAGTATTATTACTGCCAATGGCAGGTGACATCTGCTGCCAATGTTCTGACTGCACCTGTCTGTTCAGTATTTCCAAAGGATGGTCTATTTACACCAAACTGAATTATCAGACCTAGTGCCTTTCTATCATACACAAACACCCCAACCTGCCACATCATGTGAAGCAGCACTCGTTTAGGCAAACTGGACAGCAACCATTTTTCATCTTCTACCTCTGCACAGTAGCTTGAGATGACAGGCAGTTCTACAGTCTTACAACCCACGTATATACTCCATGGTCAACAACTTGTTTATTGTTCCCGGGAAAGGGGAGGACTAAGTGCAGCATTTGCCTGAACTATACACAGTTAAGGTTTGTGGTGTGCCAGAATGACCTTTTAGGCGGTCAAGCCTGAAACACCATTGGAATTTCAATAATATCGCTGTTCTCAAAACAACAAATGGACATGGTTCCAGAGAACAATACACAATGCAAGTGTACTGTCATCTGAAACTTATGCAAAAGTTACAAGTTGCAAGTTTATTCTATGGGTAGAGTGTTGTTTTTTTCTTCATATTTTTTTCTGTCATGTCATCTTTCATGTAGAATCCTTAAATATGTTACACATAATGTCCAGTTTCTGAAATGTGTGCTGTTTAACTGCCAGAACACTGAGAACAGGGCCTAATAAAATTTTGTTTACTCATTCTTAAATGCAATACACAACAATGAAGTTTATCGCTGCTCTTGTCAACCCTATTTATGTTCAATTTGAAAACAAACAAAAAAAACAACAACATTGAAGTGTGTTGGATCTTAAGAAAAAAAAAACAGCACAGAAAAAAAGGATTATACACTGATTGACAAAGACATATGTGACCGTCTCCCACGAAATGATTGAAAATTTGCGCTGCATTCAATTGCGCTACAGGCAAAAAACCGTGCTGAGGGTCCATCTGGGGTAAATTGAGTTTTTTGCACCAGTGCATAGTTCAACCTCTAAATTACAACATATCTCGCTGTTTTTGCCAAATTCAAACTATAAATCTGAAAATATAGTAAATTTCTGCACCTACATGCCAATATTGTGGAGCAATTATCCCGAAAAACAGCATATATTACATTAATTAATATCTATTTGATATCTTAATGGAATACATTAACATCAAAGAAAAAGAAATACTAAAAATAAACATGTAGGTAAATACATAAAAACATAATAAAGTGGAAATGGAAGATAATTCGAGGGCAAATCACTGAAATAAAGAATGAACAAAAATGGGCCACACTCAGCGAACCCCTGCACACCCACCCACAATGGCATATTTAAAGTACAAAAAATTGAAAATAAATTTTAAAAATTCACAGGTTTATTTCAATTCTAAACAAAATGAAAATTTTGATGTGTATCATTCTAATTTTGATGTGAAAGAAATGAAAACAGTTTGATGAGAGATCAAGAAGAAAATACTCTTTTACACCCAAAGACAACCATTCAAAATTACATTCATATTATCATCAAGTGTTAATATCATTGCCCAAAGCATGTACAGACCCTAGTTTGATAACCTGCCTAACTTTCACAGGCATACAGCTAAAACAAACCCCCGTTACTGGGGAAAAATCTCACAAGTCAGTTGCAAATCTTTAAAGCTGTTTTTCTCAAAATGGCTGCTGCACTCCTAACAGTAACACACTCTGAACTAACATAACTGCTACATTTTTAACCTAGGAACATCACAGAATCACAGAAATATTTGACTATAGGCTAGAAGCCTTTTGATGTCCATTAATGTGCTTTTGGATCATTATATAGTGAACTGTTCCAAGGTTTAATCAGGCATAGTGTATACTATATTTATTTCTGACTCAATAAAGATTTAAATCAATGGAAAATACATGGTCCTTAAAAGTTTTGTCAATTTGGTTTTTGAAGGCGTTTACTGACGGTGCATTGATTGTGTCAGAGGAAAGGTTATTCCACAGATTAATGACACGGTTAGTAAAAAAAACAAACTTGTGGAACTGGTTAGTGACAAAGTTTGTCTTGTTAAGTTTGAAGTTGTGGCCTCAAGTCATATAAAATTTAGCCAAGGTGAACTGGGAAGACGTAGAGCGGGGATCATAAATATTGTGCATGATCTTGAATACTTCAATGAGATCACCTCTTAATTGCCTAAACGGGGCAGTTTTACCCGACCAAGCTGCGTCCAATCCAGCTACACCCAAGCAGCCGAGATCTCTTTGGACGAGGATCTCCTCGCCTCCCGCGGCAGCATGTTTCCAGATCCAGTACTGTGGGGAGGGGTGGAAATGGAGGGAGGGGAATCGTGCATGGTAGTGGGGGAAGGGATAAAAGTGGAGGGGGGAAGGGGAAGAGTGAACAGGGCTGAAAACACTATCAGTGCTCGCTGGTGGTGACCCGCACTCATTCCGCCTCACAGCAGAGTACTCTGCCAAGTGACTGGAAAATGGACACGTCAAAATCTGTGCCCTCTGTTAGCTGGCAAAAAAACAGTAACCAAAATACTGAGGATAATAAATAACGAGCAGGCCAAGGCCCAGGTCAATTGAACATTACTCTGAATGTAGATAATTTAGATGTGCAATCTGCACGTGACTCTATTTTGTCTTTTGTCACATACAATGTTGAAGGGTTATTTTCTATGACAAACGAACTTGATTTCTCATCATTTGTATTTCAATATGATTTTGTCCTTCTAGTTGAAACCTTTGCACAGTCAGTTCCAGACTCATTCATACAAACTCACATTCCTTTGTATCCCCTGGTGTGAAAGTGTCAAACAGTATTCACGGTCATCTTTCTGGGGATGTTGCAATGTTTGTACGTAAAGATTTAAGTACGCTGAGCGAATTGAAGTGGAATTCGATAACCAAATCATACTGAAACTGTCTCATAAGTTTCTTGGAATATCCACTGATTGTTAGTAGGAATATACATACCCCCTGAGAACTCACCCTACTATGAAGAAACTGGAATATATAATGGGATTACACTGCTCAATGCACTTCTATTCGATTTAGCACGGGACTATGGTGATATCATGCTTATCTTATGTGGGGATCTCAATTCAAGAACAGGCTCTCTGAATACACCAGACATTGACCCAGTTGCAGAGATCCATGAAATGAGAACTGAATACAGTGAAACAAATAACGAAACCAGTAGACATTCTAGTGACGTAAGTGTCAATTCCTTTGGGAGACTTCTTATCAATGTATGTCAAGATTTCAATCTGTTGATATTGAATGGCTTGCAGTCCTTAAACTTTCCAGATACTTTCACATATGTATCACAAACTGGTTGTAGTGTTGTAGACTATTTTATTGTTTCTTGCAGTTTACTATCAAGATGCATAAGAATGAATGTTTTACCAATAACTGAATCCAAACATTTACCTGTGGATTTGTACATTAAAACTACTAGTGAAATTAGCTTGAAAAAAGATGTACCTAAGTCATTTTCATTCGTGAAGTATAAGTCGTAAGAAGAAAAGCAAACCGAGTTTATGTGTAGGATACACTCTGATTAGAATAGAATAGAATATGTCTTTATTACCAAGTGTACTGGGTCACAAGGAATAATGGGGGGAGGGGGGTGGAGGGGGGGGGGAGATAGTACATAACAAGATACAAACATAAATCAAAAAACATACACAAAGTGACAAACACAGATACAGTAGAAATTAGGATACATACAAGTGCATATCAATAAATAAAACTTGTGCATACTCACACATGCACGCACTGCACGCACACACACACACACACACACACACACGTTTGAACAAAAGCTGCATATTGCATGTGGATGGGGCTGATGACTAGATCTTTTGGTAGATGGTTGTTGGTTGCACAATTCTATTTATCACACTGGATTTGTTCGAGAGACAGAGCACTGACTGCTTTGGGGAAAAAGCTATTGGCAAAGCGATTGGTTTTCGTCCTTATACTTCTGTACCGTCGACCAGAGGAGAGCATCTCGAAAATCCCAAAAGCTGGATGTGATTCGTCCTGGCTGATTGATTTTGCTTTTTTGAGTAGCTGCTTATAAAATATGTCTTCTAGAGAAGGTAGATCAGCCCCGGTAATCTTGGTGGCAGTTTCTACTATTCTGTTAAGGGCTGCAACTTCTGCCTTGGAAATGTTTCTGTTCCAAACAGTAATAGCGAAGGTTAGCACACTTTCAATGATTGCTCGGTAGAAATCAACCATGATTTTCCTAACTTTTTGAGGCGCCGAAGAAAGTACAGGCGCTGTTGTGCTTTCTTAACAATTTTTTCTGTATTTTTCTCCCATTTCAAATCGTTGGAAATGATCAGTCCGAGAAATTTAGAGTCGCTGATGATCTCTACTTGCTGATCTTCAATGACAAGTGGTAAGGGGTCAGATCTGGTCTTCCTGAATCTAGAATCCTTTGGTTTTTGATACGTTGAGTTCTAAGTTGTTTTGATCACACCAGCTGACAAGTTCATGTACTTCTTCCCTATATTTTGACTCATCACTGTTCGTAATCTGCCCTTCTAGAGTAGTATCGTCGGCAAACTTGACCATGGTGTTACATTCATTTTGAGTTGCACAGTCATGTGTGAATAGTCAGTACAACAGTGGGGATAGAACACATCCCTGTGGGGTGCCTATGTTGAGAATGCATGTGGAGGAAGTGAGGTCACCAACTTAACAACTTAGGCAAAAGATTACTGTACAGAGCCACAGCTTCGATCAAAAGTAACTTTAATGAAGCACTTTATTTGTTTAATGAATATCTGAGCCATGCTGGTGAGAGTATGAAAAAAACAGTTGTAACTGGAAACAAAAAACAGCATACATGGTTTGATAAAGAATGTAGACATGAAAGGAAATCACTCAATCAGAGTATAAGAAAATTTTGTAAAACTCGTTTTTCAAACAATGACAATACATACATGCAAAGCAAGAAAGAACTCGATGACGACAGAAACACATACGCACAAAAAAGAAGAGAATATAAAGAGCTCCTAAGACAAAAGAAACGATCACACAAAGAGAATACAGTTAATATTCTACAGAATAATTTAAATAACCCAAGGAAGTTTTGGGACACCAATCGCGCTGTGCGCCCAAGGGCTGGAGTGCACACTACTATCAGCAGTGGAGAATGGTACGATCATTTTAAAAATGTTTTTAGTTACCCCGAAAGTGTTCCAACAGAGAGTTGTAATGATCAGAACGACACAGATACCGCAACTGAAGCTGATAATTGTGAAACTTTAAATATTTTGGTAGATGAGGTGAGGGATGCAATCAAAGCAATAAAACACAATAAGGCAGCAGGTCCAGATGGCTTGACAGGAGAATTTTTTAAGAACAGTTCAGAAAAAAATCACACCATTCCTTGTTAAGTTCTTTAATTTTCTTTTTGATCATGGTTTATTTCCCAATGAGTGGTGTTTATCAATTATACAGCCATTACATAAGAAAGGTGACTTGAATAATGCTGATAATTATAGGGGCATATCACTATTAAATATTTCCATCAAGTTGTATAGCTTTATTTTGAAGAAATGCATCACACAATGGAAAGAAGACAATAACATTGTTGGGAAGGAACAAGCAGGCTTCAGGGAAGGTCACAGCACATTCGATCACATTTTCACCCTTATAGCTATGGTACAAAAACAATTAGTAAGACACTGAAAATTACATGTAATGATGTAGCTTTCATTGATCAAATGTAGTTGTTTTTAGAAATGGTGGGCATTTATCTTAAGCAGAAAGACGGTCATTTGGAAATGAAGAATTGCAAATTGTTAACATGTATTAATACCTCGGAATTTATCTTTCCACAAGACTTACGTTCTCTCATTCTCTTAAAGATCGAGCAATAATAAAAGTACTTTGGTCCATTGGAGAACATTCACTACAGGTATTTTTTAACATGTTTGATTGTCAGATACAGCCAATACTAATGTACAGGTCTGAAATGTGGGGTTTAACTGCCGATCAAGAATACATTGAAAGAATTTATTTATCAGCACTGAAACGTTTTTTGGGTGTGAGTCCAAAGTCACCTAGACACTTGATATATGGAGAAACTGGAAGATACCCACTTTTTATCAATGCTTATGTAAGATGCATAAAGTTTTGGCTTTGAACAGTATGCATGAATGAAAACAGATATACAAAAAAAGCCTACAATATGTTATTACCTCTGCAAAGTCAAAATTATGTTACATGGGCATGTTGTGTTCGTAATGTTTTATATATGTATGGATTTGGCTTTGTTTGGGAAGCACAAGGTGTGGGGAATGTTAAAATATTTCTTTCATAATTTAAACAGAGACTAACTGATTCTTCCACTCAAGAATGGCATGCTGCACTCGAAGGTCACAATTTCTTTCAAATGTATGCAAGCTTCAACCAAACTAGAACTCCTAAAGCTTATATATACTAGCTCAGAAATGTTAACTTTCGATTTTTTTTTGATTTTTTTTTTTTTTTTAATATATTTTTATTCGAGTTTAACATTTAATACATACAGACAGACATATTAAACTAATATTTGAAATTAATATTTGTTACTGTGCATTACTTAAACTGTAAATCAGGAAAACAGCAACACAACACTGTTTTTATACAGAGAAAAAACAGAAATAAAAAAAGTCATATGCACTGCATAAAACAAGTAAATAAATGAAAGGAAAATGAAAATAAATAAAAGAACAAACGTTACATTCGTGGTTGTCTTTACTCCTCCTCGTTGCCTTCAATCATTTTTATGTATGGGTACCATTTTCTAGAAAATGCTATGGACATCATTTCCATCGAGTGTATATATTTTTCGGTTTTATATATGTTTCTTAGGTCTGTTAGGAAGTACTTTATACATGGTTTGATTTTATTTATTCTACATTTATAAACGAAATGTTTCGCCACTAGAATGATATTGTCAAATATTTCATCTGTTTTTGTAATATCATCAGTTCCAAATAATACTAACTCTATATTAAACTTTACATTTGCACAATTTTCACACTTTTCCTTCAAGACATTCTCTAAGTCCCCCCAAAAGAGCTGAGTAAATGTATAGTGCCATAAGTAATGTTGAATTGTGTCTATTTCATTTTTACAGAAATTGCACAAGTCGCTATTTGTTATTCCCATTTTTTTCTTATTGACTCACTTGTGTAAACAAAGTGAGTCTATGTTTTAACCCGGTGTTCGGTTGTCTGTGTGTGTGTGTGTGTGTGTCCGTGGTAAACTTTAAATAGTTTAATATTGACATTTTCTCTGCAAATACTTTGTCAGTTGACACCAAATTAGGCATAAAAATAGGAAAAATTCAGTTCTTTCCAGTCATCTTGTTTAAAATAATATTGCACCTCTGGAATGGGCACAAAAAAATAATTTAAAAAAGCCAAATTATATGCAAACTGCATTTACTGTTATATTTATATTTTTTGTATTCTCTAAACTTGGCACTTTGATCTGATATTCTGACACAACAAGAGCTGTCATTATTATCATTTTTTGTTCAAACAGGAACTTCTTTCGCTAAGCATGGAAGTTTTATTTATATTGCAAACGTTTTGGTGCTGATAGTAAAAAAGGGAAATTACTCTAATAAATGATAGGGGACTTAATTTGCTTTAAACTGATCTTTCTCATCTTAAACATTACATTTTGAAATTATACTCAATACATAAAAAGCTTGTGTGTTTTACTCTCAGTGTACATGGCTTTCACTATGTTCATTCACCCAAGTGGTCTTTTTCGGAAAATACTAAAATCAATACGACGAGTGGACTTTACAGATTTATTGGCTGAGCCCTGAAGGTCATGGGCAAAAATCAATTGCGTACACATATTTATACACATTCAAAGCGCGTGCTCATATTCTTTGCGAACGACGCCATTTTGTTTCAAGTTGTTGACCTGCCCGTTCAATCCTATATTCAATGGACAATACACGATAACATGTGATGGACAGTTGGAGAAGGAGACCGTTAAATATTTATTCAGAGAAAGATTTGTGAACGCATCATCACTTACTGGATTATGCCCCAAACTGTCATAAAGATATCCACAGAATCAGTCGGAATTCACAGTTAAAAACTCTAAACCATGCAAGTTAATACCCTTGAACTGATCACGATGAAACGAAAAAATTTCCAGTCTTGACTTTTCTCAAAATGAAGTCCTTTTCACTTCTTACGACGTTTAGAAGTACTTGTACTTGGCTCTACATGTTATTAGCTTAACAAAATACTCAATTTTCATATTAACTTTAAAACTATAAAACTAGAGTGAACATAAAAGAGAAACTGAATTGACCGTGTCGTACTACATTCCAGGCGGGTGTAACTAAACTTGTACATCTATCTAGATCTAGAGAAAATGGCTAAATGTTGCAGTGTGATTGTGGTGATAGCCACGTCTCCTTTACCACGGACTTAAAAAGAATTTTTTATTGCCCTTAAAGATTTTTTGAATGCCCAAGATACAGCAGAATAATATGATTTAAACAGCGTTCTCACTGCGAATACCGCAATCGATTTATCACCCTTTAAAAAAGTATGTTCAAATATTAAATTTTAGAACGTCAGTCAAGGAGCCACGATAGTGTAATGGGTAAGACAGTTTCTTCTCACCCGAACACGCAGGGTTCGAATCTGGTTAGGACTATTTTTTTTCTTTCTTTTTTTCTTTCTTTTTTTTTAAACCCAAAGCTTTATAATAACAAATACAGAACACATTTTAACGATTAGATTTTTTTAAAGTGTATCACAAGTGAGTCTTGAAGGCCTTGCCTCTCTTGTTTTGTTTGTAACCAATATACCAGGGCATATTCTAATCTGGAACTATTTCAATCTTACTTCCTTTATGTTTTTCACTTCGTTTCATAGTGGTATCCCAATTTATTGCAATATCTAGTTTTTGCTCCCACTTGATAAAAGAATTTATATTGTATAGAAAAATTGGTTCAAGTAATATATCATAATATATTTTAGATCCTTTCTTAACATTAGCTATTATCTGCAGTGCTTTTGGTTCTTTATTTCAAGTTTTGTCTGTGATAGTAATATTGTTTGTGCTTAAGTAACTTTTAATGGAATGTATAAATCCCATATACAGTAAATAATTAACTTAAACTGTGAAATCTTTGACTGAGCAAACAACCATTTTCACCTACAATATCTCTAACCAGAAAAATACCTTTACCTGTCCAGTTTTTTAAATAATCTGCCTTATTACTGACTTTAAATTTGTCGTTTTGAAAAAGTGGTTCTACGAGTGCCTCTTGTGCTTCTTTTAACATAACATGTTTTGTAAAATTCTCATATGCCCAATATACATCTTTCCAGAATCTATTACATTCAACATTTACAAATTACAAATATATATATATATATATATATATGGATGTATATATATGTATGTATATGTATGTGTGTATGTGTATATGATATGTATGTGTGTATGTATATGTATATATATATGTGTGTGTGTGTATGTATATGTATATATGTATGTGTGTGTGTATGTGTGTATGTATGTATGTATATATATATGTATGTATGTATGTTTATATATATGTGTATGTATATATATGTATACATATATATATGTGTATATATGTATATATATATATATATATATATATATATATATATATATATATATATGTATGTATGTATGTAAGTATGTATGTATTTGTGTATGTATATATATGTATGCATGTGTGTGTATGTATGTGTATGTATGTGTGTGTGTGTGTATATATATATATATATATATATATATATATATATATATATATATATATATATATATATATATATGTATGTATGTATGTGTACGTGTGTGTGCACATGGTGTGTGTGCATGGGGTGTGTGTGTGTGGGGGGGGGGGGGGTAGATGTGCAATGCGGTTTGGCTGTCTGAAATGGAGAGGCACGTAAACTTCAGTAATCTGTATATTTGTATATAGCTATTTCCATTTGGTGCCATTTAATTTTTAATTTATCTTTTTATTTTCTATTCATTTTATTTGTTTGTCATTTTATTTGTTTGTTGTTTTCTTCTTATGTTGGACATGTGCTGCTGCCAAAAAGAAAATCTCTGTACCAAAGTATAGACAATAAAGTTTGTGTGTATTGTGTGTTTGTATTGTGTATTGTATTGTGTGTAATTTTCTTGGTCTGTACAGATCCAGAGAGTTGATTTCTGGGGATCTGACTAAGAGTATTTTTTCCCACTTTGCTGTTCTTATGTGTAAGTTCTAATCCATGATATTTTTAGAGCCCCTATGTACTTTTGTATATTTGGAATACACAAACCTCCATTTCCAACATTATGTACTGTATATATTCTTTTAATCTTATCTGTTTTATCATCCCATATAAATTCATAGCACAGTTTCTGCAGTTTTGAAATTGCCTTGCTAAGTTTAGAATGGGTATGTCTCCAATTAAACATAGTTATTTACAATACAAGCCAAATTTGAATAATGCTGATAGTTGCTGTCCTTTTTGCTCTTACATGATTGAAAATGAAATACACTTTCTTTTTGTATGTCCTAAATATACAGAATTGAGACACGAATTAATACCGCTTAAATACTTCAGAAGCCCATCATTGTCCAGACTTTCTTCTATCTTAGCTAGTGAAAATTCTGAAACAATCTGGAAACTGTCAATGTATATCTATAAAGAACTAACTTTGAGGAAAAAATGCCTAAATGGTATGTAAATGAACACGTCGCATGCTACATTTTGCTGTGACTCCTGTTGTTATGGGCCAGAGGCCTGACAATTAAAACATTTTTTGACTTTGACTCTCTCTCTCTCTCTCACGCGCATTTGAACAGAAGCCGCATATTACATATTATATGCTGAAAGTCTTCATATGGCATTTAATATCTGTATCTGACCTGCACAGGTAATGAAATCAAGCGTTTGTCAGTTTCTCCTTTTGCCTTGCAAAATGTAAGAATAGAATCTTTAGTTACACTGCAGTATCCAAAATTGATTAAGTTTGTGTGCATTGTTCTTGTTGCCTCTCTTTGAATCCAGGTTTTTGGAAACAGAACAAGCACAGAGATGCTTTTTTTGTTGTCACACATTGTTTTGAACTGAGGTGATAATACTTGTTTGTCAGTGCAGTCCTTGTCAGTGGAGCCCTGTGGCATGAAATGAAACAGGTTTTGTTTGTGTACTAATGTCTACATTTGGAATGGATGCCACAGCATACATATCATCTCCTGACTGGTGATTGATACTGTTAATTTTGACACACCCATTATCATGGCAATTTCTGCTGGTAAGCATCATCATTATCATCATCATCATTATTATTACAAGCTGTAGAAGAAGATGATGAAACAAGCATTGTCATCAGCATTATAAATATAACAGCAATCCTATGCCAGATTAATCAGTCATAGAATGCCCAGAAAAAAGTGTCAGAGAACCATCTTTCATCCCCATGTGTCACTCATTAGTTCATCAAATTATGTCAAGCAAACTACTAGCTTAAACTTGGATATATACCGAGCATAAAGTTTTTATATAGGTCCATCTATTTATAGACCTGTATGTCGTGTAGCCTCACACACCACTCGCTCAGCGGACCAGACATACCGACTGCAGGATAAAGTTCACAAACAATAGACATCCTATCTTTTTTGATATATAAACATCCATGGAAATGGTTACCTCCACCAAACAAAGTGCAAAGAGAGGGAGCTGGTTTTTTCTTCTACTTTCTTCTTCTCCCTGACAATATATTCTTCTATATATATACATACATATCGTTTTTTTAATCTTTATATATCAGTGTGTTAACTATTCAAGTATGTACTATTTCATGGAAACACACCCACTCTAAAAATCAGTTTTAAAAATGTTGACATCATGAGTGGTCATTATCCAATCTTGAGATGGTACTGTAAGGCAGCATGTGCCTGCAGCTTTCCTTTACAGAATGGCGAGTACAAAATCTCCCTTCTATCAATTGAAAACTGAAAGTGCAAAGGAGAGGGGATAACAAACAGAACACTTTTCAAGATGTTGAGAGGATCGACAGAACATGGTGGGTGAGTTTAACCAACATCCCAGCTGCCAGCATCAGATACAGACAGAGCTGGCAGAAGGGGAGGACTTCAATACACAGAGGAATGCAGCATTTCAATGTTTGTAGTATAGTAGGGAAGAACACACACACACACACACACACACACACACACACACACACACACTGCATAATTTTATTACAGGCAATCAGGTCAGAGAACAGCTGATGTGATCAACAGGTCCCCCTCCCAGGCCAGCCTGCTGCCAATACCACACTGCCTACATGGTGTGGCTCACACTCACCGCCCTCCTCCTCGTTCTCACCCAACCTCCTCGTGTATTCGTGTATTCGTTAGATGGAAGGATTTATCCACTGAATCCAAAAACACGACACCCCCCCTACCCCCCTCGCCCCCCTTAAGCCTGAAGTCCATTTATCCTTCAGCTATTGTGCTGTACGGTTATGACTCGCAAGGAACCAAGTAGCAGAAGGAACATGCTAAATGTATGTGTATGCATACACAATCATTATCCCTACAACAATGTCACCCATTCCAAACACAAGAATGCCAACATATGCTCACAATTCAAGTGCTTCACAAGTGCGCATACCACAGTTTCAGCGTGTGTAAGTCAATTACACTGTGAACACTAATTATGCGACATAAAGGACTGGCATGGCCTACCGCACGGCCAGCAGTTTATGCAATGTACATGTATTATTGTATGCTAATGATTCCCCAAAAAGTGGCATCCACAGAGTGGCCATCTACAGAGTGAACTCTGTGTACTGAGCTGGGTACCATAGTTGGGTGGTCAGTCACAGCGTTGGACTGAAACTCTTGGGTTCCATTCTCCAGCAGCCTGGTGGACTGAGGGTGGGTGGAGACTGTTCCGACCTGCTGGTGATCCTTTGTGTGCTACACATCTCAACGAACGACTGTGTGTTGTTCATGTTAAAGATCCCGTTACACATAATTCGTGTCTGCGTACGGTGGGATGTGTAACTATCCAGCATGCACCAGCCACGCCACAGTTGGCCATGTGGTAATAATGATGATAACTGCTTCCCCTGCTTTCCTTGGCTACAATTTCCGCTTGCATGCATTGACACCACAACCGCCCTACCCAACCTCTCTCGTCTCCCTCTTTCAATCCATAACCCACGGAACACTGTATGATGGGATCTTGATGGTATCCATGCACATCAGTGAAAAATGACTGGAGCACGGTATAAATAATTATAATTGCCTCATCAGGCAATATAAACACTGCAAGCTCAGCAGCCATGTTGGCAAGAAAAACAAACAAACAAACAAAAAAAACAGGACTGGTTGATTGGCGAGAAAGTCTATCAGTGCCGCAAACAGGACCAGGGACCACAGACTTCTAAATGAACAGATAAATTTGTATATTCCTGACCAAGGAGTGTGCCCCTGTTAACCTAATTCACTGTCCTCACTGCGTCAGCCAAGGTCGATAGCTTCACTTCCCTTTTAGTGTGCAGTGAAGTTATCTGATAGTCATACATACATGTATAAGCCAATATATATTTATACCCAGCAACGAAAGAAACGCTAAATGTGGCCAGGTTACAGTTCATTCACGTACCCAAATATGACTGTGACCTTTTTCTTTTTTCTTTTGTTGGTGTTTTTTAAGGTCCATCAAACACGAGGGAACAAGGCCATGTATCATGCTGCTGTATGCATTCTGTTAATTAGTATTATAAATGCAAACACATGCGAGTTGCAAATACTATTTTCTTTCTGTATAAATATTGATATTCAAATAGCATTCCTTTTTTTCCTTTTCTTTTTATACTTTTTTTTCCCCTTTTTTGCATCTCCTTTCTGAATCAGTGTATTATACTTGAAAACAATGCAGGCATATGTGTGTTTTTTCAACATTGTCTCAGAAGGACCAAGCACTTCCACGATCGATACACTGGTGGTGGCTGGCAATGCATGAGATCTGCCTTCCCAAGACAACAGCATACAGACAGATGTTCAGACCTCACTTCCCAAAAACAACACACGTCTCTTGTCACAGCTGTCTGCCCCACTCTGGACAAATCCAATGTGCTGCTAGTGTGGTGTCTGAGAAGCCACTCCAAAAAGTGTCTAGGTGTGGAGATAACTCCCTGAGATCTTTTCAGTTCTGAGAATAGGACTGAACAGGTGGTCAATCACGCTGCACAACATTCATCAAAGCACGCCCGCGACCACGAACGCACACACACACACACACACACATATATATATATATTGAGAGAGAGAGACGCGCAGACCTCAGTCAGCTGCCTTCAAATCTCATCAGTAAAAATACTGTGTACTTATGGTCTTATATGACCATATATATATATATATATATATATATATATATATATATATATATATATATATTATAATATATTCATGTATGTCACTGTTGATTATAAAATATTTTCAACCATTTAATAAAACATCCCTACTTAAAACCTGAACACGCATGCATGCAAACGCATCTGTTGTTGGGCAATGAAACCACGGAGCTCTGTGAATGAAACCCAAAGCAGGGCAAGCTTGCTGAAGTGAATGTACATTGCTTAGTGTTCCCTCTCTCTCCGATCCCCCTCCGGATCCACTGCCCTCAGCTGTATGGTGGGGACAAGCCAGTGCGCCGTGTCCATAGCTTTGGTTTGGGAAGCAGCAAAATCCCCCTTCATCATATAAGCAATCCCAGCTTTACAAACACACTGCCTTTTGATAAAACGGCTCACACGACCAACAAACCATCCGCCTAATGAGCGGCTCCAGCCATCTGGACAATCCCCCACCCACTCCCCTTCACCCGTACTCCCCTTCCCCATCAGCCCCGCACCATCGTCACCCCACCAACTGCTTCATCTGCTCCCTCCACTCACTGCCACGTCACAGTGAGGTACCAGTTGCACCAAGTCTGACTGGCTGCTTTGGCCAAACCAGCACCTTGCCTA
Source organism: Babylonia areolata (assembly GCF_041734735.1). Taxonomy (NCBI): domain Eukaryota; kingdom Metazoa; phylum Mollusca; class Gastropoda; order Neogastropoda; family Buccinidae; genus Babylonia; species Babylonia areolata. Next base: position 10,340,777 of record NC_134902.1, on the reverse strand, counting down.
CAACATTATCCTCAAACGGCTGATTCCAGAATGGCTACGCGGTGTCGTATGCAGTGGTCTTCCTGTTTACAGTTGTGGAAAGATTGCCTCTGTCCAATTTTTAATTTATTTGTTTTGCAATGGCATTGTGTCCGAGACGTTGGAATGTTGAAGAAATGTTTAAGGAAACTGAAACAAAGGTTTGGAGATCATTCATTCTTCACAGGTTTCTTCGACAGCTTGCATGGACGATATGAAGCGTGGTCTTCAGTGACAAAAAAAATATATCTCGTGCTTGAAGAAACACCTGAAGGTGAAGCAATGAAACTTATAAACTTAAACAGTCTAGTTTCATTCCATTACGTTTATTCCGGGAGAGTGAAAACAGTGTTCTTTAATACGCCAGTACCGGGACTGTGTTGTCTGACCGAGGCAGAACTGATGTCGAGTCCGTCCGTGAACAACATGAAGCATGTGAAGCTGACAATGTTTTGTGCCAACACACACACACACACACACACACACACGTGCGCGCGCACACGCACACTGGACGTACACACACACGTACACACGCAACAAAAAAATCGTGTGTGCCAAGTTATAAATTGCAAGCGTACACACACACACACACACACACACACACACACACGCACAAATCAATGACAAAATCAAAACACAATTTGATTCAAAAGATAAATTTTGTGTAACTTGCATCTGGCTTGCTAATTTTGGGTTTGGCTGGTTATTTTGAAATCCAGTTTAACACTTAAAGTGATGTCTTTGTAAGGAAAATATTGTGGGCTCTGAAAAGTATGTATCTTAAAAGTCATAACAGTGCATCAGTTGTGCATATGTGTGAACTATATGGGTCAGAAAGAAAGCAATTGCCACGTGCATAATTTGTTATTAATGAAGTATCCATATTATCATGAATACAATAAAATGATATAACATAATTGTTAATCAGTCCTGAAATGGCATATAATTGTCAAGTGGACTAAATGAAATTAAAGGTGGTGATATCTGAAATTATTACTGCTGGTACTAAGGGGCTCTTTGGTTAAAACTGATGATGTCAGGATGATGCTCAGTTTTAGGTATTTTAGGAATTTTACAAATTTTCACTTCATTTCATATTGCTTTGAGTGATGTTAACCTCCCAAGACCACATGAGGGCTTTTATGCCTTCCTTCAAGTTCCTTGCCTAACCAAATAACTCAAAATCTTCACCCGATGTCAATGAATAGATAATAAGAAAAGAAATATACTAAATTCTGATTATTTATACCATATCTTTCTCATAGATTTTCCCATTGATTGTCATTTTCTTCTTCAATTTGCTGATCATCTGCTGATCCACCATTTCATCCCTTATCCTCCTCCCCCCCCCTCCCCACCCCCAACCCCCTTTGTAGTCAGGGATGAGAATTATCAGCAACTTTAACACAACAAAAAAACTGAATGCTTCAAACAGGACTAAGAATTAGTACAGATCCCGTACAGTCAGCTGGTAACTTTATTTTTTATCATTATTTCAGTGATTTGGGTCTACTTTGGATTGAACAGTTTTCCAATCCCTAAACATTTATATAGATTTGTTCTTTTGCAACTAATATGTGCAACCTTTTGGGTGCAGGGTGAATAGTACACACTACTGTGTTATTTATTCTCTGTCCACAAACACTACAGAAAGAGCAAAATATTCTGCGAAAATGCAGTAGGCAGTGGTCACCACCATTCAGCATATGGTTCTTCGGACAATAGAAAAGCCATGTTAAGATCATAACCCCATCTTGAAATTAAAAGGTAATGCTATGGTTTTACCACAAACTGTACCTCTATCTTGGGGGATGTAAAAGTCTTAACTTACCACCACCTCCTCTCTCCTTTGACATAAAAGTGATAATAATGATTATCAAAAATATGTACAGTTATGGGTGTGTGTGTGTGCGTGTGTTGAGAGAGAGAGGCTGAGGAAAGAGAGGAATGACAGGATGAGGTAGGGTTCTGTGTGTGTGTGTGTGTGTGTGTGTGTGTGTGTGTGTGTGATGCTTAAAGCTGTTTTAGGACACACTGCATTGCATCCGCTGTAAAAGAGCCAAGATCAGTCAAGCATTAACATCATAAACAATAAGCCTGTCTGCAGTATTTTCATGGATATGATATCTTGTTTAGAATTGAATGTTTGCTTAGTTTTGAAAATTCATTAAAGTAGACCGATTGATTAAGCTCACTAACTTTTATCTTGGACATTTCTCAGATTCATATTACACAGAGGGACATTCACTGTTATATATTTTTCAGCATGATTTACTTCGACATTGGGTATGGATTAGTTAATAACTTTGTTAATCATCATATATTTTTGTGTTCATGACAATATCACAGGTTCTCTGTACTGATGGAGGAGCAATAACAAAAAAACATTTTTTGAATTTCTAAATGGCTCATACATTTGTCTATTCTTATTCTCAGCCTGTCCTCACTCAGAATATTATGTGAATAGTGAAAATAAAGAAGGAAAAAAGAAAGAACGTTCCACAAATGGTCACTGTTTTTTATTTATGTTCGATTCATATGTATTTAATTATAACTAAACGTTGATTCAGAGACGGGTAAACTGAATTAAAATACGTAAGAAAATTGAAATTTAAAATATCTACTTTGACGTTCAGTTGCTCTGTGTGTGAAATGCGTGCATGCGCGCACGAGAGAATGCGTGTGTGTTTGTGTGTGTGTGAGTATGTGTGCGTGCATGCATGTGTGCTTGCGAGCGTGCACAAGTGAGATATGAAATGAAGCGGGAAAAGGAGGAGGGGAATAACGGTAGATTTACCTCAGATATCTCTTGCCTTTTTTCTTTGGATCATTTTTGTAAAACCCACATACCAACATACGTACGCGCGTATACACAAACAACCTGTCACATAAACTGATAAAGAGGCAGCATGCAGGCCCTGATGATAAGTTGAAGACTGAAGGCAGTTTCCCATAGTCTTGCTGCCCAATACACCATCTTCTGAATACCTTTCTATTGGGTGAGACCCCCACACCCCTCACCTTCCACAGCTCTCCCCCAGCTTCCCCATTTAATTACCCGCTGCCTTATCAGTCAGCCTACAGCTGGCATGATGGTGCAGCAAACAGTTGGCACTTCAACAAACCCAGCGCTGTCCATTCCGCTCTCCTCTCTCCATATCCTCATGATCGTCTTCATCCTCCGTCTATCGTACTCTTATCATTTATTCTCATCCCTCACCTGCTTTTGTTGTTTGTCTTTGCCCCCTCCTCCGCTCCCCCTGCCCCCTTTGTTTTTTTGTTTTGTTTCCACTGTTTTGTTTGTGTATACATGCAGAAACGTATTCGTTTTTCTTTACTCGTGATGAATGATATGAGCTGTTGTACAGGTGATACTGGTGACAGTGGTAGTGATTGCAGTATCATTAATTTTGCACTCATAATATGTGGAAATGGCTGGCAACAGCAAAAGAGTGATGACAGTCATTTGATTGTTTACCTTTTTCAGTTGATTTATAGTTAATTATACTCATGATCTCTCTCTCTCTCTCTCTCTCTCTCTCTCTCCACATCTCTACTTTCTTTTTGTATGTCCTAAATATACGAAATTGAGACATGAATTAATACTGCTTAAATTCTTCAGAAGCCCATCATTGTCCAGACTCTCTTCTATCTTAGCTAGTGAAAATTCTGAAACAATCTGGAAACTGTTAATGTATATATCTATAAAGAACTAACTGTGAGGAAAAAATGCCTGAATGATATGTAAATGAACACACGTTGCATGCTACATTTTGCTGTGACTCCTGTTGTTATGGGCCAGAGGCCTGACAATTAAAACATTTTTTGACTTTGACTTTGATTCTCACCACATCTCTCTCTCTCTCTCTCTCTCTCTCTATATATATATATATATATATATATGTGTGTGTGTGTGTGTGTGTTCTCCACAATGCATGTCCTGTACGCTTTTTCCCCCTTTTCTTTTCGTCTTCATATATTTATATTATTTGTAATGTAGATTAGAAAGGACAGACTGGAAAAAGTAAGTCATTACTAGAATCTTAATCCTTGAATGAGAACATTTTGAGTTTGAGTAAACCCCACCCCCCACCAGCCCTCCACTTGCCACTGGCGTTGTGGTGTTTAACCACAGATTCCCAGCAGAAGGCATTCCAATCTTCCACATGTATCAGTGACTCTCTGCCAGGTGCAGGACATAGTGTATGCTTCAAAATGGTTCAACAGGCTGCAGGAAGCAACAGAGAGTTGGTCTGGAGGGCTGGAAGGGGTGGGTAAGGCATTCAGCTCAGGCTGGGGGGAAGGGGAGGCGTGGAGGGAGGGAGGCTTTGGGTCACAGACCACAAAGAGTTACTTATGTTAGTTACTGGATGAGAAGATTGGGGGAGACATGAATTAATAATAGGAAAGTGTCCACGGTTGTGATTAGAGAGAGAGTGAGAGGGTGGGAGGGAGAGACAGATAACAGAAATAGGAGACATACAGGTGTGCGCGTGTACACACATGTGCACACGTGCACCAGACACACACACATGCCACATATCTCTGCCACCTTTTCTTTCCATGGAAAGCGGGGAGGATGGTAACAAGGTGGATATGAAAACAAATAACGGGCACCATGCTGCGAATACACGCTGGTAAAAAAAATTTAATTCACTTGATCCCTTTCCAGGAACTGATGCAATAAAATTCTACACCCATTCTGTCACAACCCTGGTGTTCTGCAGATTTTTTTTTTTAACACGCACATGCACGTGTGCGCACACGCACACACACACACACACACAACCTGAAACACACTGAAGCAGCATGCAGGCCCTGGTGATAAGATGAAGATGGAAGGCACTATTGGGGCATGCACAAAGTAAACATCAAAAAGGGACAGAATGGCAGATCTATAAAAACAACGAAAACACCCCCACTTCCTCCCGAGCCCTTCCTTCAACCCTCGTCTTTTTCCTGCTGAAACAACAGCTTCATCACGAGGTGAAGTGGGGACTGGAGTGGAGGACAGGAGAATTACTGGCAATAGACATGTCATCACCATCTTTCTGTATTATCAAAAATTAATTTTATCAAAGTACTGGGTGTAAGGATTTTTCACTTCACTGTTCCATTAGTTTGTACATCTGCTCATGGCTTCTAGAGGCTGTATTTATAAAAGATTCAGTACAAATTTATTATTAATATATATTCATCTTCTGACAGCTTCTCTCATCTCATGGCTAAAGTTACAGGTTGTGCAGTGTCAGTTACATATATTGCGGGTGTACTCGTGTTTGACAGTGTGAGCTCCAATGTCAACTGCTTTACATGCAGGATGCGCATGAATGATCCTTTGCCTTGACCCCTTCCTGATCCCAGTCCTCCTTTTGTATTGTGGCCTAAGGCCAATGTACATCAAAAAGTTCTTTGCTGACACTCCCAAACTAGGGTTCCACCAGATGGAGTGGGTAGGTGGGCAGGAGTGTTGCTGGCAAAATACACATGCCATCAACATCTTCCCACGCCCTGATCACACACACTGGTCTGAAAAACTGGGGACCTTTATTGCCAAGGACAGTGCTTACAAAAGGATAAACTCCTTGACTGTTTTTGTACGGCTACTTTTACTGACAAGTCCAAGACCTGCATTTTGATTTCTTTTTTCATCCACCTGGCTTACCAGGCCCGCCCTGGCCCCTTTCAAAAGGCTAGCCAGTATGGCTGGGTCTTTTCAACAAGGTTGGTTGAACCTTTTCATGGAGTCTGACCCAGTCAACCAGTTTTTGACTCACTTGTGTAAACAAAGTGAGTCTATGTTTTAACCCAGTGTTCGGTTTTCTGTGTATTTGAGTGTGTGTGTCCGTGGTAAACTTTAACATTCCATTTTCTTTGGATATACTTTGTCTGCTAATACCAAATTTGGCATAAACATAGTATGAAATAAAATCTTCACAGTCATACAAATAACAGGTTGTAAGTCTCCTGAATTGAGCCGTATTTCAGAACCATTAAAGGTTTATTTCTTTGAGATTCGTTCCAAAATAAAAAAAATTCTTAAAACCGCTTCCCACTGAGTTAGGCCTACTAGAAGGTAGGTTGTGTTCAAAGACGACATGACCTCTTTTTTCGTGTTCACAATTAGAAGGAAAGAAAAACAGAAATTCTGGACTGAACACATACTGTGATACTGACTGCAACATCAACATGTTTACTGCATATGAATATTCTAAAGTGGACACTGAATTAACGGGAATGAACATAAAACTAGAAAAACTTAATCGATTGATTCAGCCCGTTGTAGACTAATACGTGCAGATCTAGAGATCTACCATGTGTTGCAATGTACTTGAAGCGATGGCAACGTCTCCTTTACCGCCGAAATAAAAGAATAATCGAAATATAATAAAACACACAAAAATCGTGATTTAAACGGCGTTATTACGTCCACTACAATCACATCTATTTATCACACGAAGAGAAGAACATCAACATTGATTTAAGTATAAATTTAGTCAAATGATGTCAGATGCGCTACAGCAGTTGGGATTAGACTGCTTGCTTCAGAGCTAAACATGCATGATTCAATCCTGCTCGCATGCCTTTTTTTTCCTTTTTTTCTCCCAAGCATTATTTTATATCATGTTTAATACAGAACACTTTTCAACGATTATTTTAAATCCCTTTTTTTTCTCCTCCAGATTCTTTTACTTGATAAAGTGTGAAGCACAAGTGAATCTTGAAGGCTTTGCCTCTTGTTTTATTTATTTATTCTTTTTTTTCAGCACTCCCCAATCCCCAAATTCACCTTTTCTCTCTTCCATCCACCTGACCTATGCAGTAGCTGACAAGCCAGTCAGTGCTTTCCTTCTGTCCCTTTGACTGACAACGCCAATTTCAAATTTGAAGGGCAACGCAGAATTATTTTCTGAAACTTGCTAATCTGATATATTTTGTGATCGTTTTTTTTTTTTAATCAGAGGTTACAGCAACGTAAAAAATGTACTTGAACACATTTATAGCTGTGTCTGTGACCTGCAGGTATGTTTATTTCTGATATGAAAAATCAATGTGGAGCTGTCATTTTCCCATCAGAGCATGAAAGGGAAAAGCTGAAGACACACACCTTTTTACAAAGGAATTTTGGCTGACAATCACACTGAACTCCCACACACTGACACCAATGTAATCCAAATGCAAATTATATCTTTTGTAGACTGAGTAAACCAATGGAACTGCTTTACCCTGATATAACTGTCACATATCTCTATTGCCACGTTTGCTCTTCACTGCACTCTCCACTATAATCCAATTCTAGCCTAGATAGTTGGGACAGCAGTTGCTTCCTCTACTGTTTAGTTCTGATAGTCATAGTCGGACATGATTGACAATCAATATCATACATAATCTATTAATTAGTCTGTCTCATTAGGACATGATTGACAATCAATATCATACATAATCTATTAATTAGTCTGTCTCATTAATCACTCTCTTTATGTATTTTATCCACAGGAAACACACACACACACACACACACACACACACACACACATCATTCTTTCATTATGCCATATTGTGGTCTTGAACTTGGACAAGTTTCTGACCTTGAAAGGTTTTTGCTCTTACCATCTTAATGATCATTGTTTGATGAAAACTAGATACAATACCTAATCTTCCATGTACAAGCTTTTCTGCAACCATGATCTTTTTCATCTGACCTTGACTTTCTTACCACTCATCATACCATGTTTGACTTTGATAGCAAGTGGGTGCAAGACTGGAACTCCATTACGGCCACAATCTTCATGATGTCAAGGGACAACCTTGATCTTTGATCTCTCACTCCCCTCACCATGCAATCATAAAGAAAAGTCAGAGCTCTAGGTCTTCAATGTCCTGCTAATCTTCTGCCTTTGGTTCTTACATACCATTGCAGCAGCTAAAAAACAAAACAAAACAAAAAAACAGCGTCAGAGTTTCTCTCTCCCCCACCCCTTCCCAAAAACACATTCACACACATTTTATACCAAGACAAGAGTGATCACACTGAAAGATGACTGATTCGCTTCAACTAAACAGATGCCGTTACTCTTCGGTGATATAATTTACATGGGCGATATGTAAGAAACAAATAAAACATACAAGTGTGCACACGGTACACACATACACACACAAGTGCACACACGGATACATACACATTCATTCACGCATTCAACTCTCATTCATAACGACACCCAAGTATGTATGGTGTAATTTACTTTTCAACTCTAGATAATCTGGCATTCTTCCACTCTCATTCAAGCAAGTCGAACACGCTGGCATTTGAAACCATGGGGGGAGGGGGGGGGGATAAGGGGGGAGGGAGGGGGGGTGGCAATAAGACAGCAGACAGTAAATTTTCATGGATACATGTGGGACAAATGCTTGCCACACAACTGTACTGTAAAAACTATAAATGTAACACTGCACACACACACACACACACACACACACACACACGCATACACACAGTTCAGACAAGTGCTGCAAAGTGATAAGGGAAGCTGGGTGATTGCCAGCTGTTTGCTGTTTTCCTATCAACTCATTTCTTTTATTGTTTTATTTGTTTTGTTAACAATAGTAATCATAATAATAGTAATATATATAATACATTCATTTAGCACCCTTTCTCTCGAAGAGCTTAAGGCATTTTACATGTGAGGAAAAGTTACAAATTACATGAATCATTCATGACCATTCTTTCTCAAAAACCTCCCTGCCCTGCCCCCCCTCTCATTCGTCATGCATCCAAAGTGAGCTGACAAGGATGGCGTTGGAGACGAAGGAAGCTGAGAGTGCATAATAGACAGGTTTTAAAAAGATGAGTTTTTCGTGAAGAGCAAACAGCAGATACACAGATATGATGCAGAAGGTTGCTCCAGATATGAGGAGCAGCAGAGGAAAGAATGTTCACCATAGATTCTTGAATTGAAATGAGGAGTTTCAGATGGTAAGTCAGAGGAAGGGCGTTGAGTTCTTGAGGAAGCGTAAGCACTAATAAGGTCAGAAAGAAAGGTAGGTCCTGTGGAGTGGAAAGCGACTTGCAGAGACATGCAAATCTGCATTTAAATCTTGCTTTAATGAAGAACCGGTGAAGAGTATGGAGGTGGGGAGAAATCAGTATGTGGGACTCTGAGAGTCAGACGGGCAGCATTGTTTTGAAGTTTTTGAATTTGCTGAAGAAGATTATGTGGGCAACCTGTAAGAAGAGAATTACAGTCGTCAGTTTGTGACAGCACAAAAGCGGAAATGAGTTTTTCAAGTTTCAACAGAAAGATACTGATAGATAGAGTGAGCCCGACGAAGTTCACAATTGACTGTCATAAATAGTCAATGTTTGTGGGCAATGATCTGCAGTTCCATTGCATTATCTTGATATTATTCTTTAAAAACATTGTCAAAATGATATGAATAAATAATATCAATAATATGTGAGCAGCTAAATTAAATATAATTGGAAAATAAATAGAAAGAAAAACTGTAGTTTATAAATAAATACTTAATAACCACCAAGAGTGTCACAAGTGATTCTCTCACAAAGTGCGTCAGATGACGGATTCTGGAATACAGTCAGCACAGTTGATCCGACTTGCTTTTGTTATTGCGAAAGTAAACTACTGCAAGTTTAAGACTTAGTTAACTTTCTGTTTGATTAAGTTATGTTTATGATCATGTAGTACTCTGTTGTGTGATTAAGTTAGTTTTTGTATATGTTTTGTGTGTGTGTGTGTGTGTGTGCGCGCGCGCGCACGCGTGTGTATGTGTGTGTGTGTGTGTGTCGTGTGTGTCATGTGTGTTCTTTCTTTTTTTAAATTTAACGTCTTTTCACTTTGAGTGATATTAAACGTGTGTGTGTGTGCACATGTGTGTGTGTGGTGTGTGTTGTGTGTGCTCTTTCTTTTTTTAATTTAACATCTTTTCACTCTGAGTGATATTAGACGTGCCATGTGTGTGTGTGTGTGTGTGTGTGCATGCATGTGTGTGTGTGATTTAGGGTTGGAGAAGGTGGTTAAAGGTGGATATACAGAAAAAAGAGGGATTTAAACTAGAACAATGTAATCAAGTTATCAAGAATTCGTAAATATCTGGCAATTAACAACTTAAAAACCAATAAAGAAAATTTTTTTAATGAAGTTCACTATCGGAAGATCGCATCACAGAAATGCTCCTATTGGACAATGTAACAGGATTCAGCAATTTCAGTCAACAGCAATTGGTTGGACAGTATTTCGTTTATGTTTTGTTCTCAAAATGTTCTA